>NC_065445.1:111320179-111637255 GCF_917563875.1 Diabrotica virgifera virgifera | reverse complement strand
AGCGAGTTAAAATACCGAAAAAGCAATTTCAAACCAATATAATTTGCTTTATCTCCGGATCAACTCAATGGATTTTGATCTTTCTTTTTTTTAATTGGTATGTAATTTTTACGTACATTACAAATATGCAATTTGTTTATAAATTTATTAATTTAAACGGTCTAATTTGTTTAAACAATTCTTGAAAAAATATTTTTTTACAAAAACCTATTTTTTTAATCATAGTATCATTAATGATCACAGAAAAAGTTAAAGTACACTTTAATAAATAAATGATTTTTATTAGATAATTATTTATTAAAGTATACCTTAACTTTTTTATGATTAATAGGGATAGTATGATTAAAATCCTGGATTTTTGGGAAAAAATTATTTTTTCACAAATTGTTTAAACAAATTAGACTGTTTATTAATTAATGAATATCTAGACAAATTGCATATTTGTAATGTACAGAAAAATTACATACAAATTAAAAAAGAGCGATCAAAATATATTCAGTAGATCCCGAGATATAGAAAATGATAGTAGTTTTAAGTTGCTTTTTTTAGTTTTTGAACTCGTGCATTTGTCGGCTCCCAGCTTCCCCTTCACTTACCACGACTAGTCACAAATTAAACTACACTTTTAAAAATTCGTGTAAAATACCAGCTTTTCTAATATGTAAAAAGACTTTTTCTACGGACAATATTTTTAAAGTTTTTCTAAATGTTTTTAAACTACAAAATTTTACAAATTTGGCATTAGGATTTTTGACTATATTAGATAATTTTTTATCGTTTTTTAGTACATTTTGATAGTATCAGTTTTTTACTTTCATTTGGCATACGCAGAATTGCCCTATCTTCATTATTTTCTGTCTTATGTTATTGCAAAATAAAGGTCTCTGGGATAAACAATTAGAATAACTCTTAAACTAATTAATGGATCGGTCTCAAATTTTGAGGGTTTGTTAAGTACTCCAATACCCAACTTTGGGTGAAACACTAAAGTTCTAAGATAGTTTTAGTAAAAATTATTAACAAATAACGATTTTCACTTATTTTGCAGTTTGCGTAGCAACAAATTAAGTTTTTAACTTTCAAAAATCGGCATTTTGAAGGTTTTTTAATGTTCTAAAAAATAAAATTTTTTAATTTTATGTCAACTATTTAGCTTTTGAATGAGGTGCAAAAAATCTAAAAAATCGCGATTTTTGCACTAAATTGTTAATAATTAAAACGGATGCGAACTCTAGGCAGGAAACAGGTAGGTTTTCATCCTATAGGTATACAATAACTAAAAAAGTAGTCAGCTACCTGGATCTTTGAGTGTCCCGAACATGGTCTATTTCTAGCTTGTTACCCTGGAGTAATGTCGATTGGGATATTAACGACTGGGCTAATATTCTTTTTATTGATGAGTCAAGATTTGCACTTTGTGGATCCGAAGTGCTTGCCGGAAGAGGATCAGCTACACAATACTTCAGTCAAGCACATCACAAAATGTATATTGAACGGACATGCGCTAATAGGGCTGAAGTACTGCGGAATGAGCTTAGAACTCTAACGAGTTCCTTTACTGAACATGCCTTCTTGGGGCCATTTCGTGCTGTAGCAGAAAACCTGAAATACTTAACTATATCTTGCATGACAAACACTGTTTGAAGAATACCAAGTGATTCCAAAAATACATAGTACAAATCCTCTAAACCTATATAAGCTGGTACAAGGATTGAGAATTATGTGGATATGATGAATAAATAGAAAATATACAATAAACTAATTGGCTACAGTAGTACCGGTTTGTAACAGTTGGATTAACAGATATAAATTAAAATTATTGCCGTGTTTAATTTAAATAAAAAAATAAGTATTTTGATTATATACGGAATTATGTCTGGGTTTTAAATATGTAAGTATATAGTATATTAAAAAAACGTATTAAAGGCAATCATATAATTTATTATTACTCCTACTCGTACATATTAGTCCAGGGACCGAAGCTTTTCACCTCGAAATTTTTACAGAATGGATCGATTGATTTGCTTGAAAATTTGAGAATAAGTAGTGGATAGTCCAAGGATCAAAATCTATATGATGCCGAAAGGCACTTTTACCATGGGGGTGGTTGCCACCCCATCTCGGGGTGAAAACTTTTTATTATATTTTGACCGCAAAAGTTGATAAAACATTCGTTCTAAGCTAAAAATGCTCTATACATTTATTCCATAAAATTAATAGTTTTCGATTTATTCGCTATCGAAAGTGTTAGTTTTATATCGAAAAAATCAATGTTTTTCGATAATACTCATTTACGATTCACTCAATTTTTGCCGTAGAAAAAATTTTTTCAAACCAAGTTCTTGGGAATTAAATAACCTACAATTTCATATTTAGACATTTTTTCGTATCTTTGATGCTAATCTTGCTATTCTGAAGAAAATGGCATTTTTTACCAAACTACAAAAATTCGTTATTCAATTTTAACTCCAGTTTTTAAAAACTGATCATTCTAAGCTAGTAAAACTTCTAGAATCTATTAATAATACATAAATAAAGAAGAATGGATAAGGCCAATGACTAAAAACACCGCTAACTTACATTATTATGCTTCCAATTGGACTTCTCCATTTTTTAACCGCAACTTTTTTATTTTCTATCTTAGAAAGGTTGGTAAAAAAGAGATTTCTAGGTTTTTACAAGATCTATAAGCCAATTAATAATAAATCTTTGTAAAGTCCTCAGTCGCAAAAAGAGGTGACTTTGAAAGCGTTGGTAAAGATGGTTATTGCATGTCATTACAAGTTTTAATTGTCAATAGCCTCACCCAATTTTTGCAAACCAGCTTTTTGGGAATTAAATAAGCTACGATTTAATATTTAAACATTTTTTTCCTATATCTGATGATAATCTTTCTATTCTGAAGAAAAGGCAATTTTTTTCCAAACTACAAAAATTCGTTATTCGCTTTTAACTCAATTTTTTTAAAACTAGTCATTCTAAGCCGGTCAAACTTCTAGGACCTATTAATAATACATAATTAAAGAAGACCAATTAAGGTCAATGACTTATTTGAATTAGGGTGGTGATTAGGAGGTTACTTCCGATCACTTTTTCGCTGAAAAAAATAGGGACTGACATTCTTTTCATTATAAGTCACTTAATTTTTGAGTTAGAGACTTTTTTTATTTCTGGAGATAGACATTTTTAAATACTTTAAATTAGTTTGAACAAGTTATTCTCGAAAAATGCAGTTTTCCCATCTTTTGACTTTGAAACTACAATATGTAGCATTTGACGAAGAAGAACTAACATTATAAACTATAGCTCGATTACTATTGGTCTTAAAGAAAATTAAGAAAAAAAAGGTTTTGTTTATTTTTTTAAAAGGTACATTTTTGTTAAGTAAAGTTGTTTTGATTAAACGAAAACTTTTGGAGTTATTAGCAGAAAACTTATTAACAACATTGATTTTTCGATATAAAACTAACACTTTCGATAGCGAATAGATCGAAAACTATTAATTTTATCAAAAAAATGTATAGAACGTTTTTTGCTTAGAATGAATGTTTTACCAAGTTTTGCGGTCAAAATATAATAAAAAATTTCCACCGCCGAGATGGGGTGGCAACCACCCCATGGTAAAAGCGCCTTTCGGCATCATATAGATTTTGATCTTTGGACTACCCACTACTTATTCTCAAATTTTCGATCAAATTGATCCATTCTGTAAAAATTGCTAGGTTTTGTCCTATTTTAATCTTCATTACTTGGACTATATAGAAATTATTTTGATTGTATAATTTTATTAAAAATTGTTACAAGTAATTTCATCACAAAATAACTTTAACCTTGATGTTTTAGTATTTTGTGTATGTGGATAAAGAGAGCATTAATATTGTTGAACTACAGGAGCAATGTATTATAGGTACTTCTGGAGTTTAATAATCGAGTCAGTAATAAAATCCTATTAAACCTTCCATCATTGTGTTAAAATAGTTCGTTGTCTTGCCACTTTTGTACCAAACTGTGTCCTTTCGACTAAAAAGTCTTGTGCTCTAGATAAAACTAATTAACGATCTAATGGCGATTTTATAGATTTGTCCTGACTACGCAAGTCATATACTTAAATTGGAAACATATGGGAAATTTTTTTATTATTAATTTTACGAAAAAAAGTTATTCTTCATAAAAAGTTCTGCATGCTCTAAAACCTAAGATTCAATCATTAGATATCAAATTTTATCAATATTATACGAGGTATTTAAAAAAATATGAATTTCGTTCAAGGGTAAAGTACCTTTATTTCTCTAAATATCGAAAATTCTTATTATGAAAAGTTGTTTGGAATTAAAAACTAAGATCAAATTTGCAATTATATGCTTCTAATTAAAAAAAAATTTCCAAAATTTTCTCAAATTTATGGATACTTACTTAGTTTTTATTTATTACACATAAGATAACTCTTTTATTATTACTTTTACAAAAAAAATGTATACTTTATAAAAATCTCTGTATGTCCTAAGCCCTAAGATGCAACCACCAGATATCACATTTTATTCATTTTATACGAGGTATGTCAAAAAATATGAATTTCACTCAGAAGTAAAGTACCTTTATTTTTCACAATATTGAAAATAGTTATTACAAAAAGTTGTTTAAAATTAAAAACAATGTTTCAATATGCAATAATTACATCCTTCTAATTGAAATATTGTGAAATATAAAGGTACATACTATATTCATGAACGAAATTCATATTTTTTGACACACCTTGTATAAAATTAACAAAAATTAATATATCATGGTTGTATCTTAGTTTGTAGACCATTCAGAGCCTTTTATGAAGAATAACTTTTTTTCGTAAAATGAATAATAAAAGAGTTATCATATTTGCAATAAATAAAAAAGATGTTGGGTATTCATAAAGAGAAAAATTTGTAAAATATATTTTTTTTTTTTAATTAGAAGCATGTAATTGCATATTTGATCTTAGTTTGTAATTCCAAACAACTTTCCATAATAAGAATTTTCGATATTCAGAGAAATAAAGGTCCCTTGAACGAAATTCATATTTTTTGTCATACCTCGTATAATATTGATAAAATTTAATATCTAATGATTGAATCTTAGGTTCTAGAGCGTGCAGAACTTTTTATGAAGAATAACTTTTTTTTCGTGAAATTAATAATAAAAAAGTTTTCCATATGTTTCCAACTTAAGTAGACACGCTGTACAGTATTTAAATTTTTGAATGGCCATCAACGATGCATTATTCGAATATTTATTCCTACAGGGTTAACCAAAACTATATATGTACTTAGTGAAATATTATGCAAGGCTATGGAATACATTCATTATTACAGAAACAGGCAAATCTTAAAACACGTCAATTTTTATGTTTGCGTCAACTTCAATTGGACATCTACTGGACATAACGTCGTCAGTGTTGGCCTAACGACGTAATCCACGATGTTTTTAAATACAAACTGAGGTCACGGGATACCTCATTTGAAAAGTCTTCTAATCGGCTTTGCAACGATTTTAATATTTATCTAAACAAGGTTAATCAAAACTGTCTTTTTATTATTGTAATTAACTTATAATAAATGTTAGTAGTATACAATAAAATTATAAAAAATATTGAAATTGAACGACCTTCAGTAAAGATGCAATGAGAAAGATGAGCAATAAACTTGTTCCTAACGTAATTTGGTTTAGTGAATGAGTATTTATTGTAATTCCATTTTACTTAACTAAGTCTTCTAATCGGCTTTGCAACGATTTTAATATATATCTAAACAAGGTTAATAAAAACTGTCTTTTTATTATAATTAACTTATAATAAATGTTAGTAGTGTACAATAAAATTATAAAAAATATTGAAATTGAACGACCTTCGGTAAAGATGCAATGAGAAAGATGAGCAATAAACTTGTTCCTAACGTAATTTGGTTTAGTGAATGAGTATTTATTGTAATTCCATTTTACTTAACTAAGTACATACTTTTGGTTACCCCTGTAAAAAAAATATTAGAATAGTACATCGTTATAATTCGATTAGGAGAACTTTTAGCCACAGTTCTAAGTGGCTTGCGCTCTCTGTTCT
Source organism: Diabrotica virgifera virgifera (assembly GCF_917563875.1). Lineage (NCBI taxonomy): Eukaryota > Metazoa > Arthropoda > Insecta > Coleoptera > Chrysomelidae > Diabrotica > Diabrotica virgifera. The sequence goes on along the minus strand of NC_065445.1, from coordinate 111,631,167 downwards.
AAGTGAAAAATAAGACAGTTTTGCCTTCGCATTGCAACTGAATAAAAATGGTATACATTTTTATTTCATTTCAATTTTTTGCGTTTCATTGTAGGTACTAAAAACCATTGGACATAATCCTTGTCATACTTGACTACAAGTGTAGGTACCGTACACATTACTAAATTATGTTAAACAAACGTTTCTGGCTACTACCAGTGGCGTACGACGAGGGAAAGTGAATAGTTGGTCCTTCCCAAATTCTGCGCCACTGGAGGAATTGCTATTTTAGTACAATTTTTGGATTCTCGAATTATTTTTATGTAAATGATATACTCTTCATTCGTAATGATTAAGTAATTAGTTTTCGAGATATTTGAAATTAAAAACGAAGTGACAATACATTAATCAAAATAAATGTGTCGTTTCATTTTTAACTTCAAATATCTCGAAAACTAAGGACTTTATCTTTACAAATGAAGAGTACATTATTTACGTACAAAGTATTGGCGAATTCAAAAACTATGCTAAAATAGCAGTTCCGTCAGTGGCGTAGAATTTGGGAATGGTAAACCATTCACTTTCCTCTTTCGTACGCCTCTGGTAGTAGCCAGAAACGGTTATTTAACATAATTTAGTAAGGTCAGTGGTGTCATGGCAAAATTAGCAGTGCTGGTACGTACTTTCCTTAACTTTTTTACAAGTAAAATATTACTCTATGTTTTTTTAATACAAGTTACGTTTGCATATTTTAAAATATATATGCATTTGCTTAATTCAAAATATTTTATTTACAAAACCTAAATTCCGGCGCGTTCCGGCACCATGACACCACTGAGTAAGGTGTACTGTAGCTATACTTTCTGGAAAGTATGATAAGGATAATATGTCAAACAATTTTAAAGTATCAGGTAAAAAATAATAGTTCTTAAACTTTTAAATAAAGAATAAATTATTAAAAAAATACTTTAAAACTATTTAACATATCCGTGTCATATTTGGCAGAAAGTATATTACGTGCTATAGACCCTACTAAATTATGTTAAATAATCGTTTCTGGATACTACCAGAGGCGTACGACAGGAGAACATGAATGGTTGGCCCTTCCCAAATTCTACGCCACTGACGGAACTGTTATTTTATCATAATTTTTAGATTCTTCAATAATTTGTATGTAAATAAGGTACTCTTCATTCCTAACGATAAAGTCATTAGTTTTCGAGATATCTGAAGAGTATATTATTTACATAGAAAGTATTGAAGAATCGAAAAATTGTACAAAAATAGCAATTCCACCAGTGGCGTAGAATTTGGTATTCTTCGATAATTTGTATGTAAATAAGGTACTTTTCATTCATAAAGATGAAGTCGTTAGTTTTCGAGATATCTGAAGTTAAAAATGAAGCGGCACAGTTATTTTGATCAATGTATTATGCTCCTTGGTTTTTAACTGCAAATATCTCGAAAACTAATGACTTTATCGTTACGAATGAAGAGTATATTATTTAAATAGAAAGTATTGGAAAATCTAAAATTTGTACTAAAGTAGCAATTCCGTCAGTGGCGTAGAATTTGGGAAGAGTCAACCGTTCACTTTCCCCCGTCGTACGCCACTGGTAGTAGCCAGAAACGTGTGTGTAACATAATTTAGTAGTGTGTACAGCTTGCTGCCAAATATGACAAGGATATATCAAATGGTTTTTAGTAACTACAATGAAATGCAAAAAATTGAATTTTGCATCGTAGAATTAAAATGCGTTTATCTCGAAAACGGTTGAGTTTAGTAAAATTAATGTAGTATCCTTTTTTTTAATTACAAATAATAGGGGAATAAAAGCTTTAATAAAAATTGTTATCATGGTCTAACATTTTAAATCACTCGGCTTCTATTGTAGACATTTTAATCACAAACTAACTTTATCCTTTTAACTTTTTATACGGATTAACTAGTGCCTAACCTATTTTTCTGCGGTGCAAAATAGTATCATTGAACTGAAAAAGCAACTATTGTCCTAATGAAATGAAATTCAATCAATAACAAAAATTAAATAAACGTGAAGCTCACGAATCGTGAACTTATTAGTTTCGTGAAAATAACAACACGCACGCTATTAATCAATGATTGTATTTCCATTTAGAATATTATTTTTTAATAGCTAAAATCAATAAAAGATGAAATTAGAAAAAGTAATTAATGATGTTTCTTCTTCTTCTTATCGTATGAAAATAAGTATAATCTCTTAATTCTTACATCTTGATATATTAGGCACATATTACATGATTGTCTGCTTTAAAGTACACCGCACACATCTTATGGAAAATATAATGTAACTCAAATCCTTTTCGAAATTAAGATCATTTCATATCATTGCAACAATTCTTAATTTTGCAATATCGGCGTAAATTGATATAAACAAATCTAAAATCAACTGGGTATGTACATGAGATAGAGAGAGAGAGAACATATTTTTTAATTCCTTACTCCATAATTCTACTGCATGTATTCTTTTTATAGACAATAAATGACAACGGCTTAAGCTCTTATCGGCTTAGCTCACGCTGGGTTTACTGTTTTAAATAGCACCTAGACTAATAGTATTTATGAATGACATAATATGTACTTCAAAAATGTGATTTCGATAAATTTTAATTACAATTTACGCCGTAATTAATCAAAATTCAGACTTGGCGCACTGAAATGAAATTATGGTAAATTCGAGACGAATCTATTCATGTAAATTTGATTGAATTTGAGTGACATTATATTCTCCATAAGATGTGTGCGGTGTCCTTTGTAATCTTAAACTATCTACTCAAATAAACCATTTATTGTTAAACGTAATTTGAACATTAGAACATATTGTTTACCTTTTTATGTAAAAAGAATAATTATTTATCTATTCCTTCTTTATAATATGTAGGGCGTTTATTTCATACCGATACCGAAATGAAAATGGTCATAACTCGTTAAATACCCTGTATAGTAGCGTGACATTTATTATTGTAGGAACAGGGATTATGTGATAAATCTAAATTATAAGAAAATATATATATTCATCTAACGCAAAAAATGTTTTCTTTCGAGAAGTGTCCTGAGCGATCTTTTGCTTTAAAAAATCGGAAAAAATTCGTGAATATACAATTAGGTCTGGATCCCGCGTATGAAAAAAAAGTTGATTAATAGCAAGCTGAAAATTTGTTAATAGCTTAAGGGTGTCTAGTCGGATAAACTTTGATATATGGGAACACTGGAACAGGGGCAGTTTTAATTTTGGAACGGGTTAAAAATTTGGAACGGCCAGACCACGAAAACGGCACATTTATTTTGTCCGACAGAATAGACTTAAACTCTCCGAACAGAGATTAAACTCTCATGCAAAAATCAGACTGCTATTTCTCACCAGATGGGCGTTTTAATGAGTGGAACATGTAGAATATGTCAAATGACAGGAATTATAACAGGTGATAAATAGCAGTCTGATTTTTGCATGAGAGTTTAATCTCTGTTCGGAGAGTTTAAGTCTATTCTGTCGGACAAAATAAATGTGCCGTTTTCGTGGTCTGACCGTTCCAAATTTTTAACCTGTTCCACAATTAAAACTGCCCCTGTTCCAGTGTTCCCATATATCAAAGTTTATTCGACTAGACACCCTTAAGCTATTAACAAATTTTCAGCTTGCTATTAATCAACTTTTTTTTCATACGCGGGATCCAGACCTAAATTTGATTCCCACAAATACTCTGTTTTTGGATTTTGGATCAAAATTTAGCTCAGGAAAAATAGTTAAATTTTTCAAAAAATTAAGTAATTTTGGCAAACTTCTAAATAATTATTTTTTGTTTATTTTTTTTTTTCGTTCTTTTGAATGACGGGATATAAATAGCTATTTTATAGACTAGAAGATGATCAAATTACTGCAAACTCTGTTTTATATGGCCTGCATGTAGGACGATTTTTGATCTATTTTTTTTTCGGTTTTTCTAATAACAGTGTCACGTTGGCCATTTTTCGATCCAAACATACTCTAGATTCGAAAAAACTGCATTTTTCGGTGATTACCCCCCCCCCCCTCTATCGAGAACCCCAAATAAGAATCCAGCCATGTGCAGATGTTACCAGCTTATCCCGCTATAGCCTTTAATTTTAATAAATTTCATTTGTAAAAATTATCTACATTTTATTTATAAATCTTTTCTTTTTTTTCAGGTTAGTTAATCATTTTTGGAATAGTCTTAGGTTGCTTTGTAAGTATACAATATTTCACATATTTATACAGATTTACAACATAATATGTTTTTTTGGAAAGTTAAGCCGTAATATTAACCAATAATATTTTAATATTGTGTCGGCAATAATGGACAGCTTAAATTTAAATTGTTCGGTGTTTGTAAAGGTAGGGATCGGAAAATGCACATATCATATTTTCTTTGGAAATTAGGTTAACTTGTAACTTCTCTTTTCATGTAGATTGTTTCTTTTATATCAGCTGATTTGATTGGTACTACTAGCGGAAAAAATGGGTTGTATTCAATTTCCTATATAGGTTAATGTTGAACAAAGTTGAAATACATTTATGGACCTTGTGCACGCCCTACAAGCATGTATGGTGTTTGTAGGATTAGCAGTTGTTACGGCTTTGTTAACCATCTTTGTTATGCTGTTCTTTTCTTTTGTCGTTTTACCACTGTCTACCATATATCAGCGTGTTTATAGGGAATTTCCGCCGCTTCTATGATTGCTGGTTCTGCTGTTTTCCAAGCTGGATGGAATTCAGATATCATTCGCATTCGCATAGTTTGTGGAATGTCTACGGATAATATGTTAGGTGATTGTCCCATTTAATGGACTTGTAATAAATTGGCAGCTGTTGATTGTTTGGATACTGTTTGATTCACGTTAGCACTTCTTCATACTCTAAGGGTAAGAACAGAACAAGTGGGTCGAGGTTAGCGTTACCAGGTGTCCCGATTTGCGCGGGACGTCCCGATTTTCAGGGGTCTGGGGACGCGTACCGATTTGTAGCTGATCGGGACACTAAATGTCCCGATTTTCACCCACGAAAACCAATTTCAGGAGGACTTGCAGTGAATTTTATAACTATGTTATAAAAACAAGGCACTCTAAAAAGCGACAAAATCGAATGAAAAATATAATTTTAATAAAAAATAAATAATTAACTTAATCTACGATTTTTTTTTTGTAATTTCGTCTTATTATTATTATTATGTAGGATTAAATACAGATTATAGAAACACCTTGTAGTCCAGTAAATGAACTGGAAATACGGCGATACCGTGTAATTTTCAGGATCAACTCCGAATTGAATAAAAATTTGGACGGCTTATGCCGTTGGTTGCTTTTACTCGGGAGGTGACAGTCACCTTCTTGGGGGTGAAAAATCGCGCGTTTAAGATAAGTTCGGAGATGGAAAGATTGACTAATTCTAAGCAATTTTAGTTCTATAGAATTTTAACTCAGTTAATACTTTTCGAGTTATTTACGATTGAAAATTTTTATTTTTCGACAAAAAATCACGTTTTCAGGCGATTTTTACAAATAAGTCAAAAGTAAGTATTTGATAGAAAAAAAATATTGATATAAAAAATGAAAAAAATTGTGAACTCGTGAAGTCTATAGACCCAGCAAATGCAAAGTTGTATTTCCCACCCAGCAAATATTTCAAAGTGAAATAACCAAGAAATGAAGCATTTTTCGGGAAAACCCAATTAAAACTTTTTTACTTAATAAAACTTTATTTTTATGTTTTAAAAAAGTTTCTAGCATTAAAACTAAGAGAGTTATGCTCAAAATCAAGTTGACTCATTTTTTTTTGGTAAAAAAAATCGTGAAAATCTCCCCCTACTTAGCACCCTAAATGAAATTAATCGTTACCAGTTTACAAACAATTTAATTTACTTATGTATTTTTTACATGATTGAAAGAGCCTGAACGAGTCATTAATCAAGAGTGTATGCAAAATATGAACAGCCATATTTGAAAAAATTTTTGTTTAACAGAAAAACAAAATGAATCTATCATATTTATAAAAGCAAAACCTGCCTACTTTTTACTCTTTGAGATTTTTAGTATCCCTAATACTTTTTAAGTTATTTTGAAAAAAGTACATTTTATATTTTAGGAAATTTTTTTTTACTATAAAACCAATTTTTTTCAAAATTAACACTCCCAACCGGTAAACCTTACAGATCGTATAAACAATACACATATAAAGTAAATGGTAAAGCGGTAACGATTTATTTTATTTACGGTGCTAAATAGGGGGAGATTTTCACGATTTTTTTTAACAAAAAAAGGAGCCAACTTTATTTTGAGCATAACTCGCTTAGTTTTAATACTAGAGACTTTTATATAAAACAAAATTAAAGATTCTTTTAAACACTTTAAAAAGTTTTAAAAAAATTTTGCTCGAAAATTATTGCTTAATTTTTTGGTTATTTCAAGTTGAAAAATTCGATTTGAAATTTGACGAATAAGAACGTATTTTTGATGAGCTACAACTTTGCTTTTACTGGTTTTATAGACTTTCTGACAATTTTTTTTCTTTTTTAAAAGCTACATTTTTGCCAAGAATATTTTTTTTATAAAATTACTCGAAAAGTATTGACTTAGTTAAAAAATTATATAGAACAAAAGTTTTTTAGAGTTAGTCAGTTGATCCATTTTGGGACTTAGTTTAAATGCGCGTTATTTTTACCCCCGAGAAGGGGTAACTGTAACTGTCACCACCCAAGTAAAAGCAACCAACGGTACAGGGGCTAGATTCCGTGCACTGTAATATCTACAGTCGCTTTCTATCGATGTCAATTGCCATGAAAATATTTGAAATTTTAGCTTTAATTGAATTATTTTCTAGTTTTGCTAGGTTATACTCTAATTGATACTGAAGTGACACTTAGTAAAACAAGAAAATATTTGAATTAAAACTAAAAATTCAAATATTTTCATGACAATTGACATCGATAGAAAGCGACTGTAGATATCTACAGTGCACGGAATCTAGGCCCTGGTTCAACTTTAAGTAGACAGTAAGTAGAACCTAAAACCAGATTTTCATGCAATTCGGAGTTGACTCTGAAAATTACATTCCAAAACGGTCATTTACTGGGCTATTGTTGTTTATTTGTCCCGATCTACAACCCCAAATCCCGATTTGTTTTTGCTTGTGTATCGATTAAAAACAAATTGGACCTGGCAACACTAGTCGAGGTGGAGGTGTAGGTTGCGGTAGATGCTACTAGTTAAGTCGCGGTCGATGTCGACAGCACATAGCAAGGAGGTCCCCTGCGCTGTCAGTCGAGCTAGAATCACTATCAAGTGAAGTAGTTTAATGAAATTTGAATGACAAAAAGACTGTGCTTTTGCGATGTTGTGTCAGTCAAGTGATGATAGTGATGAAATGTCAGCTGTAAATAATCAGATCCTCCTTCATATTTCAAAAAATTACTAAATTACTTTAGAAATTCAAAAATAATCTGAATACAAAAAAGGGATTATATAAAAAGTATCAACTCAGATAGCGCAGGTAATGACAACTTGGCTTCGAACGGACCAATCACAGGGAAGCATCCTTGTAGGCCGCGCAGTAGAGATCCATGTAAAACAAACTCATTTTATTTTCAAAAGCATCGATGTAAACCTCCTGGATGGCATCGCGCTAAACCTCCACCGCGACTTACCTGCTCTGTTCTCTTCCATTCACTACAATGTGTTTGTTTTGCATGGATATCGACATCGACCGCGACCTCCACATCCACCTCCACCGCGACCCACTTGTTCTGTTCTTACCCTGATACTTTAAACTAGAGGCTGAATTATTCAACATCAACTACGTCAACTAGTCTATTCAAGGGTTAAATGAGTGTTGCTTTTTTATAGCAGATGTAGATAGTGTAGCAAGTTCAAGAAAATGTAATAATAACAATAGCTTAAATTCACCGCGAAACGGTCCAAAACATATATGTATGTACATTTAATATCTTATTTATACCTGTAGACCAGGGCGCATCTGTAAAAATATTAGTACATTTGGACGTTGAGAGGTGACTCAAATTTTTTTGCAGAAATTGCTTGAAAATAACTCAAATAATAATATTTGAGTTATCCTCCCTCTCAAAAAGGTCCGGAACATTGTTTAAATAATCAAAATGTCAAAAAATGAAGGAAAAGTTCGATTTTTTTCTTTGTTTTTTGATTCTAACTTTAAAAGTATTCATTTCCGAGAAAAACTGTACTGAGATAAAAGTTGCGTAATTAAATTTCCTACAATATAGTATTAGCTAAAAATTTAAAAAATAGTCACCCTTGTTTCAAAATAGCAATAATTGCGAAAAAACCATACAAAACCAAGTACTCGTATTTTACGTTTTTCAACCATTTATGCTATACTTAGGACCTTCATATTCCACCCAGAGAAACTTTATGATACAGTAAAACAATACTGTAAATTTCATTAAGATCGGTTAAATAGATATTGCAAAATAAATTTTGCAATTCAGCTTTCGCAAAAAAAATTCATTTTTTCAAAATGTTACAGGACTGAAAATAAAGCAGATAGCAAGTTGAAATTTTTTTTGCATATAGAAGTGTACTGTACCTTTCATTTGAAATTTACAAAACTAAAATCGATTAACCACCACCGCGTCAGGAATTTTTTTAAATAAACATTAATTACTGGTGCTACGCGCAGGACAGCGGATAGTTTGCTCTGATTGGGCATTCCAATGACCTTTGATAATGATGGATACATTTTAATTTTTATTACATTTCGATATAAATAAATAAATTTGTTTATTGCAAAATAAAAACACATGCTCTGTCCTTTGAAATAACACTTTTTTTTAGCAAAAACTTTCTTTGTTCATATATTTTAACTTAGAGAATAAAAGTTTATTATTTTTAAACATATGCAATTGTTTAAACAATATTTCACAAACAATAATAAAATTAGTTTGATTTTTGTGGAAATAAAATATTAAAATACAACAAGATATAGAGTAAGAAAATAATATATTAGACAAAGATTGGAAAAAAAATTGGTGGAAATCAACTTGTGTGAATCGAACACCGCTGTCCTGCGCGTAGCACCAAAAATTAATGTTTATTTAAAAAATTTTCTGACGCCGTGGTAATTAATCGATTTTAATTTTGCAAATTGAAAATGAAAGGTACAGTACACTTCTATAAGCAAAAAAAATTCAACTTGCTATATGCTTTATTTTCTGTCCTGCAACATTTTAAAACAATTATTTTTTTTTGCGAAAGCTGGATTGCAAAATTTATTTTGCAAAATCTATCAAACCGATCTTAATGAAATTTACAGTGTCGGTTTACTATATCATTAAGTTTTTCTGGATAAAATACGAAGGTCCTAAGTGTAGCATAAATGGTTGAAAAACGTAAAATGCGAATGCTTGTTTTTGTATGGTTTTTTTCGCAATTATTGCTATTTTGCAACAAGGATGACTATTTTTTGAATTTTTAACCAATTCTATATTGTAGGAAATTTAATTACGCAACTTTTATGTCAGTACAACTTTTCTCAGAAATGAACAGTTTTAAAGTTATAATCAAATCAGAAATGAACAGTTTTAAAGTTATAATCAAAAAACCAATAACAAAATCGAATTTTTCCTTCATATTTTAACATTTTGATTATTTAAACAATGTTCCGGACCATTTTGAGTGGGAGGATAACTTAAATATTATTATTTGAGTTATTTTCAAGCAATTTCTGCAAAAAAATTTGAGTCACCTCTCAACGTCCATCTCAAAACAGATGCGCCCTGGACTACTACATATATATTGTGTCCTCTTTTAGGTTACAAGCACCAGTATTTATATTTGACTTCTATTATACAAAATACTTGAGCATGGTAACCACATACGGAATGCTTTGGTAAATATTCTAGTTATTTATTGAATTTACAAAATACTACAATTAGTAGTCAGTTTGACGCAAATATCAGCTATATAATTATTATCAGCAATTATAATAATTATTATTATTATTGTAATAACGATAACTAAATGCTACTTTCATTCATTACTGAAACATTATGGTAGGGGAGCCCAAGCGGCGATTTTTGCAGTTACTCGAGCGCGTAAGATTATCACATGGGGAGAAACCTTGTACCCTGTAAAGTGTAAATGTACCTCTACGATTGGCTCTTAATACAGGGGAGTTCGTTAAGGGGGTCCGAAAAAAAATATATCCTTAGAGAAACTCGAAATCGTCAGATTTGATTCAATAAAATTGTGTTTTGGCTAGGAAAGTTTTGGGGTAGTTCTGCTTTCTTTCATTATATATGGATTTTGGCCTGCTGAATCCGAATATGAGGTTTGCGGACAAAATTTCTTGGCGGACCATTCAAAAAATCTCGAAAAAAGCGAAAAATTTCAGCTTTTTTCCGCTTTTTTGCTCAAATCTCGAAATCTATGAACTTTTAGTAAATGGTCTGTTAACAGAAACTAAATAAAATTATCTACAAATATCACTATTTACTTTTTTTTCAGACGATCCGTTCGGTCTAAAGTACAAGTTGAAAATTGCCAATTTTTAACGGTCTCGGCAAAACCCACTTTTTACATTCCAAAATTAACCAGCCGTGCTTTACACAACAGACAACAGGTGTACGAAAACGCTGATTTTAACCCTTTCTATGCCAGGTGTGCAAGCCTTTCTATGTTGGTCCCTCAATCCCAAAGGTTTTTTCATGCTTAGAGTCCCATTATCTTATATATACGTCGCATATAAATAAACAAATAAATGACCAAAACATGTTTTTAATGAGTTTTTTTAACCCACTTAAACGTTTTCTTTTCAAAAGTACTCATCAGAGAGCAAAACCAACTTGAAAAAATGTAACTAACTTAAAAAAAATAATGTAATGTAAATTAACATTAAAGTTTTCTTTTGTGTGGTACTCCTCAAAACATGACACTACGCAAAGGCCGACTTCGCATCTTCCACACATGTATCTCGATTCGCTTCTTTTTTTCTGGTCTTTTCTGTGGCTACAAACGCTTCACCTTCTAGCAGCTACCTATAAGCGTTGTCAGCAGTATCTAAAATATGTGAACAAATATATACGGCAATGGGTCCGCATGACCTGTCTTAGGTGCCAACATTTTGAGGCTTTGGGAACAATGATCTAACATTTTCGAACATATTTCTACGGCATTGGGACACCAATGAGTCTAAAATTTTATAAGCAACGCATATTTTCGGCTTTTATTAAATTGAGACCATAACACCTTGAAGGTATATATACGGCGGCTGGGAATACAGACCCACTTTTTCAAAAACATATATATGCAGCGTTGGGACAGAAAGGGTTAAGGGTTAAGGTACATACAATCAACGGATACCACAATTTTTACGTCATGGGTGGCATTTCCTGTATTGCACCAAAACATGCAATAGCTCCTAACCAATCCATTCCTCGGCTAAAAACTAAACCCGCACCTGAAGCTGTTTATCTAATACATTTTGAAAGGACAAAACCTCAAGGTTTATCAGAAATCAAGATCCGAAGGGAATGTTCACACCAACGAAACTGTGACTCCATCTGTGCCTGATCTTCTGTGGCTCTAAGGGAAAAGCCAGAGACATTCTCGGTATTTTAGGATGGAATGGATTCATGGAAGCTGTGAGAAGAGACATACCATATTCATATTATGAACTAACATTTATTATTTGTACAGAAAACTAGGAGAAATTTATCAAATGACAGCATTCTAATAATAGTATAGTATAGTTGATCCAAAAAATGGCATAACCCAGACATCCAAAGTGAAAGTTATCCTTCAACACCAAGTTGTTCTATATGGTCCACACAATGTCCAGAAAAAAGTCACACCATTTTGAGCGTCGGGTTTGGGGGGAGAGGGGGGAGAAATCGGTAAATTCGTAGTTTTTTAAGTTTTTCGCCAATATTTCTAAAACTATGCGGTTTAGCATGAACAACCTTCTATACAAAATTGTCCTACATTAAATTTGAAATAAAAAAGGCCCTATGCTTAATCTTTCTAAAATGAATGGTTCCAAAGTTACGGAGGTAGTATAGTGTAACTGGTCCAAAAAAAGGCCTAACCCAAACATCCAAAGTAAAAAGTTTTCCTCCAACACCAAAATGTTCTATATGGTCCACATATTGTTCAGTAAAAAGTTACACCATTTTGAGCGTCCGGTTTGGGAGGGAGATGGGAGAGAAGCCGGTAAATTAGTGTTTTTTTTTACGTTTTTCGTCAATATTTCTAAAACTCTGCTTTAGCGTAAACAGTGTTATATACAAAAATGTTCTACATAAAATTTAAAACAAAAAAGGTTCTATACATAATTGTTATAAAATCAACGGTTCCAGAGTTACGGAGGGTGAAAAGTCGAGGTTTTCGATACTTTTTATATTTTTTGAGCTATATTTATGATATAACTATACCAAAAACCCAGACATCCAAAGTGAAAGTTATCCTCCAACACCAAATTGTTCTATATGGTCCACATAATGTTCAGAAAAAAGTCACACCATTTTGAGCGTCGGGTTTGGGGGGAGAGGGGAGGAGAAATCGGTAAATATAAAAAGTATCGAAAACCTTCACTTTTCACCCTCCGTAACTCTGGAACCGTTGATTTTATAACAATTATGTATAGAATCTTTTTTGTTTTAAATTTTATGTAGAACATTTTTCTATAGAACATTCCTTACGATGAAGCATAGTTTTAGAAATATTGACGAAAAACGTAAAAAAACTACTAATTTACCGACTTCTCCCCCATCTCCCCCCCAAACCGGACGCTCAAATCGCCCAAACCGGACGCTGTAACTTTTTACTGACCAATATATGGACCATATAGAACAATTTGGTGTTGAAGGAAAACTTTTACTTTGGATGTCTGGTTTAGGCCTTTTTTTGGACCAATTATACTATACTACCTCCGTAACTTTGGAACCGTTCATTTTAGAAGGGTTATGCATAGGGCCTTTTTTATTTCAAATTTAATTTAGAACAATTTTGTGTAGAGGGTTGTTCATGCTAAACCGCTTAGTTTTAGAAATATTGACGAAAAACCTAAAAAACTACGAATTTGCAGATTTCTCCCCTCTCTCCCCCCCAAACCCGACGCTCAAAATGGTGTGACTTTTTTCTGAACATTATGTGGACCATATAGAACAATTTGGTATTGGAGGATAACTTTCACTTTGGATGTCTGGGTTTGGGTCTAACTATACCATACTATAAAAACTAAAGTTTTGGAATGTAAAAAGTGGGTTTTGCCGAGACCGTTAAAAATTGTAAATTTTCAACTTGCACTTCAGACCGAACATTTAGTCTGAAAAAAAAGTAAATAGTGATATTTGTAGATAATTTTAAGTACTTTAATTGCTGTTAACAGACCATTTACTAAAAGTTAATAGTTTTCGAGATTTGAGCAAAAAATCGGAAAAAAGCTGAAATTTTTCGATTTTGTCGCGTTTTTTCCAATGTTCTTTGCCAGAAGCCGAAAATCCATATATAATGAAAGAAATCAGAACTACCCCAAAACTTTCCCACTAGGGAGCTCGTAGAGTACAAATTGACTGAATCAATTAAGATTAGGCAAGTTAAGTACATACATGCAAAACAGTGTATATTTCAAAAATCTGACGATTTGATCGGGGCGTAAGGAAATGGGCGAGTTACAAAGTTTCGCAAAAGAAAAGCGAATATTTCGCGAAATGAACGTCAGATCGAAAAACTAAAAAATACGTGTTCAATATTGTTCAAAAATTTATATAATGATACCAACCGCGACCCCGCACGGAGAGGGGTGGGGGTAAATTTAAAATTTTAAATACGAACCCCGCGATATTTCGCGAAATGAACATCAAATCGAAAAACTGCAAAATACAAGTATTAATTATTTTTGAAAAATCGATCGAATGGCACCAAACACGACCCCCACGGAGGTGAGGTGGGTTAAATTTTTTTGGTTTTAGGACCTACTCTTCACAACCCAATAGGTCCCCATAACGCTCGAGTAACTGCAAATTGAGCATATTTTCCTCTCCTACTATTAAACATATCTGCATTTATTAGCTTTTAATATATTTAAAGCGTGTTTTAATATTTTAACGTCACTTTAATATACACTCGGGTGTAAAATTAACCGGACACCTTAAAAATGGGTAATTTTTGATGTCTCGCAATTCCTAAACCTGTGGTCCGATTTAAGTGATTTTTTAATATGTTATAGCTTTATTCTTTAACAATACCGTTTTAATAATATTGTTGCTAAACAGGTAAATTTTCATTGTATACGAGGTGTACCAATAAAACTGTGTTTTTTTCTTAAACTTCGCATCACCCTGTGGAATATTCTAGCATTTACAAAATACTGAAACATTCTAAACATTTTGTTTTTTGATTCATTCGCGTACATTGGACCATAAAAAAGTTAGGTAATTTAACAACTAGCCATATTTTTCATCAATACGGGGTCTTTTCAAATAAGTATGGCAACCTTTAAAGGGTAATTCTGCATGAAAAAATAATGACAGTTTGCTTTATAAACGGTATGTCCTCAATTGCTTCGTTTCTGAGATAGGGGGTGTTGAAATTTTTCTTACAAACTGATGATTTATTTATTGCTTTAAAACCGGTTGAGATATGCAAATGAAATTTGGTGGGTTTTAAGACGTAGTTATTGCACATTTTTTGACATACAACTAAGAATTTAATATTCACTATTGGCGCGCATACGGGTAATATGACAGCTCATATTACCCGTATGCGCGCTAATGGTGAATATTAAATTCTAACTTGTATGTCAAAAGTTGTATAATAACTACGTCTTAAAACCCACCAAACTTCATTTGCATATCTCAACCGATTTTAAAGCAATAAATAAATCGTCAGTTTATAAGAAAAATTTCAACACCCTCTATCTTAGAAATTAAGCATTTGCGGACATAGGTTTATAAAGCAAACCGTCATTATTTTTTCATGTAGAATAACTCCATAAAGTTTGCCATGCTTATTTAAAAGCATACTGTTTTGATAAAAAACATGGCTAACTGTTAAAGTACCTACTTCTTAACGGTCCAACATAAGCGAATGACTCAAAAAACAGAATGTTGAGAAAACATGAGGCTACAGTTGGGTTTAAATTTGAGTATTTTGTAAATGTTAGAATACTCCACAGGGCGATGCGAAGTTTGAGAAAAAAACACAGCTTCATTGGTACACCCGGTATACAATGAAAATTTACCTGCTTAGCAACAATATTATTAAAACGGTATTGTTAAGGAAGAAGGCTATAACATATTAAAAAATCACTTAAATCGGACAACAGGTTTAGGAATTGCGAGACATCAAAAATTACTCATTTTTAAGGTGTCCGGTTAATTTTGCACCCGAGTGTATTATTAAAGTGTGTCGCATTTAAGTGAGCACCTACATTCGATCCGTATTTCTCCGATCCGATCAGATCCGATCCAATCCGACGTCGCGTCGGATCGGAGAAAAACGGATCCAATGTAGGTGCAGCCTAAAGCCGGATTTATGTTACAACGGGGACGTGGACGGGACGGGGCACGTTGAAAAATCGTCTGATATGAGTAGCATTGGTTAGTTTATTATACAACGGAACGGGGCGACACCGGGAAGTGCCGAGGACGTGCGATTTCTATTGTTCTGCGCGCCATGCCGTCCACGTCCCGGTGTAAGATAAATCAGCCTTAAGACGAAGATACCCCTATATTTTCCTTGCGCTTTTGCGCAGTTATAGCTTGATGATTCACATTTTTAAGATACTCAATTGAAATTTAAATTTTAAACGCGGCCTACTGCGAACCCACAAACAGGGTCAATTTTAGAGATATCGGAAAAAGTTATTTGAAAAAGGTGTTCCAAATATTATTCTAACTCCACATACCAAATTTCATGACAAAATTCGCACTGTTAGTTTTTTCGGTTTTTGTTGTCAGGATCCTAAAACCGACAATTAACTGTACCGAGATGCATTATAATAATATTTCTTGCAGTAACCTCTTGATATGCATCTCTTACCAGTGCTTCTATGGCGAATTTGGTTCAGTTATGCTACTTAGAATGTGCTGTTGTTCATTTATAGGAATGTTACTTTTTATATTGTGGATCGGTTTTTTCTATTTTTTATAAAGTCTTACTATTATTTGATTGCATTATTGTCATTACATTGACACTAGTAATGAACTTTGTAAGAGGATTTGTTGAGGCACTTAAGAATGTTTTTATACAAGGTTTTTGTATATGTTTTTATACATGGTTATAAAGCAAGTCCCACGAGAGTTAGTGCGATTGATTGTATCTCCTTTTTTTTTAAATAGACACGATCCTGATTCGTTTCTATATTTTTTTTGTATTATTCCATGATTAATAATTATATGTAATGTTAAATAGTATTTAGGTTTGGTATTTTATCTTTATTTGAGTTTTGTGGTTATCGCCTCTGCATCTATTGTAACATTTTGAATGTCTTCTTTTGGTTCTTCGTGATTTCCTCTGTTTGTGTGCAGATATGTTCTAAGGCCACGGCCAGTCAAGCGATAATGTACGGCGCTGTAAGAGCAGTAAAATGAAGCGCGAAAATGGGTCCCACGGTGAATGTAGTGGATGGCCAGACTGGGCTGTAAAATATCGCGCAGCAACATTGAACGGGCCCATCTTCGGCGTCGTGTCGCAAACGAATGGACCTGGGCCTAAATTTGTACCTCATCTAGCCACGACAACGACCAAAACGCTTTATTTACATCTCGCGACACGCCGTAATTTACATCCCCTGTGGCCATGCTTTTTACTACAGCTACTGCCGCTTCATTTTACTGCTCTTACTGCTCTTACAGCGCCGTAAATTATCGCTTGTCTGGCTAGCCTTAGTATTTCTTCTATGTTTCGCTTATAATTATTTCTGTGACCGTTTGCCAAAAGCTGATATGCCCACTTTTTGTGATTTGCACTTTTTTATGCCAATTAATAGTGTGTGATTATATGCTCCATATGCCCAAAGCAGATATGTGTAGTGTACTGTGAAATGTAGTTTACCCTCCATTTTTAAATCTGGATAATATATGTCCACATGACCAAATCAACGTTTGCCAAAATCTGATATTATATACCCTTGTAAGTCATAAAATACTGCGCATGCCAAAGGCAGATATGTACAGTTGAAGTGGATTTATCAGCTTTTGGCAGACATTTTTTTCTATATTTTTGGAACTCATCTTGTTTCTTTAGGAGCAGTATTTTGTTATTTTGTATTAAGACTTTAATGTTGTTCTGAAGCTATTTCCTTGTGGCATTTTTGAATCAACTATTCTAAATGGGAAATAAGCCACAATTTAACTACAAAAAAGGTTTTAATTACCGTTTCGACGTCCAAATCGGATGTCGTTGTCAAAATACAAAATATTAATAAATTAGACAAAAATGTGATTTAATCTGACTCATTTATATCGGCAATTCAGACATATACATATTATACATTTTAAAATAGAAGACTTTAAAATGATAAGTCTTCTATTTTAAAATGATATTGCCAATATTTACGAGTATATCCGATTTGGACGTCGAAACGGTAATAAAATCATGTTTTTTAGTTTAAAATTATTGTGGCTTGTTTCCCATTTAGAATAGTTGATTATAAAGATTTTGTTTTAAAACTGTTTAACTCTATTATTTTGGCAATATTTTTTTTTATTTAGGAAGCTTACATTATAATATAGATTTAGAAGAAATAAAAAATTATACTGAATACTAAATAAACAGAAAAGCTCACTGAAGGTACGGCTACCGTTTATATACAGGGTGTTTCTAAATAAGTTTGACAAATTTTAAGGGGTAATTCTACATGAACAATTATGGCAGTTTGCAAATACTTCGTTTACGAGATACAGGGTGTTGAAATTTTTTTACGAACTGACGATTTATTTATTGCTCTAAAACCGGTTGAGATATGCAAATGAAATTTGGTAGGTTTTAAGATATATCTATTGTGCATTTTTTGACATACAATTAAGAATTTTATATTCACTATTGCCGCGCATAAGGGTAACGATTTGAATTAAAAAAATAGTACTTACGTCAATGAGATATTGCAAATTAAAAATCATTTTTGACTTCCTCGTTCAATTTGTGACAAAATATCTATTGTCCTTTTCATGAGCATTTTTCAGTGCGTAACAAATGATAGGAAAAAGGGTAAGTCCGTGATAATACACATTTATGACATTTATTCTAACACGACATTTTAGTTAAATCTGACAGTTGTCACATTTTATTTTCAATTTCGAATAAAAACAAATCAAATGTGTTTCTTGCATTTATAAAATGGTATTTTCTTTGATTTGTATAGTCTTATAAATTATACAGATTATATTTGTAATATTATTATCTAATTAAAAAAATTATTTTTTTTATTAAGGCCCCATCTATCGACAACTAGAATAACTAGAATAAATGTTGTAAATGTCTGTAATCACGGACGTGCCTTTTTTTCTGTCACATACAATTTAATGCGTTAGAAAGAAATCGAAAAACTGTGACGCACTGAAAGATGATCATGAGAAAAAGAATATCTTCATTTTTTTATACGACGCGCAGTTTCCATAAAACTTAATACTTACAAAGTGTTCGACGTAGTTTCTATATTATTATGAATGAATAGAAACTTATTTCGAATACATACTTGTAAACTTGTAAAATTCTATGAAAAAAATGGAAGATAGATGTTTTGTTGCCAATTGAAGGAGTAATTCAAAAACTATTTCAATTTAAAATATCTCAATAGCGTACTTTTTTTATTTAAACAAATTTAATCCATTACCCGTTTGCGCACCAATGGTGAATAAAAAATTGTTAGTTGTATGTCAAAAAATGCGCAATAACTACGTCTTAAATCCCATCAAATTTTATTACAATGTGGCCAGATAGATGTTTTGTTGCCAATTGAAGGAGTAATTCAAAAATTATTTCAATTTAAAATATCTCAATAGCGTACTTTTTTTATTTAAACAAATTTAATCCATTACCCGTTTGCGCACCAATGGTGAATAAAAAATTGTTAGTTGTATGTCAAAAAATGCGCAATAACTACGTCTTAAATCCCATCAAATTTTGTTACAATGTGGCCAGTAGTTTATTTAAAAAACGTTTGCCAAAAGCTGATATGTGCACTTAGATCCGTAAATTTTTTGCATTCTGCAAAATTAACAAAAAATTTTTATGAAATTTGTAGCTAGGTTATATGTAAACTCATATGGATAGCTGTAAGAAAATTAAATTCAAAACCAAATATGATATTTCTAAAACTGTGATTTTATGGACGTCGCGCGTCGTAGAAATTTGAATTTGCTCTCCTGAAAAGTAGCAAAAATGGATATATCAGCTTTTGGCAAACGACCACTCATTTTTAGTTGTATAGTTTCGTGCCCGTAATTATGTTATCATAAGAAGATATCCCATGGAAAGTACCATTGTTGTTGTTTACTATAATTGTTGTAAACACCGACCTTATAAATACAGCTACAGTGTTTGTTAGCATTCATTCTTTCTACAACATTCATTCTACAATATTCAGTCTATATTGTTATTACTTAGCATTGTAACTCAGTAGTTATTATTCCATATATAAAAGTGTACAAAGAAATTATATGTATATCAGTTTTGTTGAACACTGTATACATATTTGTCATTTTCTGTAGAAATAAAGTTTTAAAAACAAAGTCTACGAAAGTGAAAACTTATTTGGCGCAGTCAGTAGGATATCCGACGGTTGCTGAAAGATACAGTGTGTGTTAAAAGTTTGAAAAGTTGCAGTCCAGATCCAGAATTTTGGAAAAGTGCGTCCAAAGCTGAATCTTTGCTGTCCAAAGCTGAATCTTTGCTGTCCGCTGGTTTCCACCACTCATCGGGAAGAACCAACAAAGAAATAGAGCAAAATTGTAAGTACTGTGGATTATTCCTTTTGTACTTTCCTAATTTTGTTAATTGTTGGAATATTTTCCTTTTTCTTTCGCTACACTTTTATTTTGTTATTGAAATTCTTCATTGCAACAGTAATTTAATAAATTTGAATTATTTTTAAAGCAAAATAGTAAGATTTTTCAATAATTTAAAAATTTATGGAATAAATAAAAATTTTGAAAAAAAAAAATATTTTGAAAAATAATAAATTCTCAAAATAATAATTTTAGAAATAATTTTAATTGTTTTGGATATACAAAATATCTATATATAAAAACAAAGCTCTTTATATAAGTAGTTACTTGAGTTACTTATTAATTAAAATACATTTTACCTCCTTTAAAATAAATAAAAAATATTTTTTGTATAAAAAATATTGAAATATGGCATTGAATAATAATGCAATTAATGCAGTTAAGGCTCTTGCTGAGTCCTTACCTATTTTCAATGGAAATCCATATAATTTAGAAATGTTTATATACAAATGTGACAAATTTCATACCACATTTGGACAAACGCAAGACAATGTATTAAATGATTATGCTTTTAATCTTATTTGTTCAAAAATACAAGGAGAAGTTGCAAATTTTATATTTTGTCGTTCTGATTTGACTACTTGGCCGTTAGTTAGAGATACTCTCAGAAATAATTTCGGTGATCGTATGGATCGTCAAACCCTAACTAAAGAATTTTTGAATATGTCAATAAATAGAAACGAAGATATAATAGATTTTGGATCAAGAGTTAGTCAAATGAAATCACGATTAGAAGTAAAGATTAACTCAGAAAAAGATTTTAATGCTGATAGAAAACAGCTAATGATGGAACAGATCGAAGGAAATGCAATTGATATTTTATCGTCAAATGTAGACGAGAAAACTAGAACTATTTTAGATATAAAAGGACCAAAAACATTTATTGAAGCTATGGATATTTTAACTAGACAAACATATAATGATCAAAGAATCCAATCTATAAAAAATTCTAGAAACCACACTACTCAAAAACATTTTTCTAATTATAAGACAAATGCTAATCCTTCTTATTCTAAACAACAATCTCAAAGTTTTGAATTTAAATCAAAACCAAACTTTTCACAAAATAATTTCCCAAGTACTTCTTCATATGTCCCAAAACCATATGTTCAAAATAATTTTCCTAATAACTCAAATTATACACCAAGACCAAATTTTTCGTATAATTCGAATAAAACAAATAATTTTCCTAGTCAACCTATACCAATTCAACCCAGACCAATTAATCGAAAATATTTTACAAATGAACAAGTGTTTGGAAAACCAAAAAATGTTTTCCATCCCAGAAATGTTCCAAAAAATACTTTTAAGCCAGAACGTATGTCAACAACTTCTAGAAATACTTTACCTAAACAAAATCCACAATGGAATTCTCAATGGAATTCGAGATATCCTCCATTTCAAGTAGAAGAATTATACCATAATCAAATTGATGATAATCAAAATACAAATTTTCGCGAAAATCACGAAAAACCCCCAAGAAGATAGCGGATAAAATAAAAATTGATTTAAATAATATTTTACCAAATTCGCTACCATATATAGAAATAAATGAACCTTTTCCAATAAAACTTCTTATTGACACTGGTTGTCATCCCTCTATATTAAGACCCTATATCGCTGAAAAATATTTTCCAGAAAAAATTATTAGACATTCAACTCCAATTATAACATGTGCCGGATCTCGTGAAGCACAATTTAAAGCCTCTATTCCTATATTACAAGAATATAATATATCACAACCATTAAATTTAGTTTTATTTGACTTCCACTCATTTTTTGATGGGGTCCTCGGCATGAGAGACCTACGTAAACTGAAGCTAAATATAAATATAAATCAACAAATATTATTTAATAATTATGTTAGTATTCCTCTTAAATATAGAGAAGATTTTAATATTCAAAAAATAGAAATTCCTCCTTATTCGTCAGTAATGAAACAAATAATTACTTCATTACCTGATAACGATTATCTTATCGAAGAATTAATAACCGCAAAAGGAACTCTCATCGTCCCATCTGGTATTATTCCAGTAAGGAATGGTTTAGCCACAATTGAATTTGTAAACAAAACACCTTACAGCGAACTTATACAGATAGACGATTTCCTGTTAAATAAACATGTAAATATGTTTACAACGGAAAAATTTGACTCGTTTTCTTATGAAGAAATAATGAATATTTCTATACAAGATGAAAAGGTCAAAGATAAATATATAAATAAAAATACGAATAAAAGAAATAAAAAGAATAAAATAAATTTATCTAATTTTAGAAAAGATCATTTAAATTTAGAAGAACTTCGTGCTTTAAAGTCACTGATTGATGAATTTAAAGATGTTTTTCATCATCCTGATGATAAACTTACATTTACTAATCAAGTAAAGCATGTCATCAAAACGACTGATGAAGTACCAGTTTATACAAAATCTTATCGTTACCCTCATATACATAAAGAAGAGGTTAACAGACAGATTAATAAAATGTTGGAAGACGAAATAATTCGACCTTCACAGAGCCCGTTCAGCTCGCCGATATGGATCATTCCAAAAAAGATGGACGCAAGTGGTAAACAGAAATGGCGTATTGTTGTTGATTATAGAAAAGTCAACGAAAAAACTATTGATGATCGCTACCCTATCCCTTCTATTCAAGATATTTTAGATAAATTAGGACGTTGCCAATATTTTACAACGCTTGATTTAGCATCTGGTTTCACCCAAATCGAAATGGATGAAAAGTCTATCCCTAAAACCGCTTTTAATGTAGAAAATGGACATTATGAATATCTACGTATGCCATTCGGATTAAAGAATGCCCCCGCTACATTTCAACGTGTTATGGATAATGTTTTGAAAGGAATTTTAAATAAAATATGTTTCGTTTATATGGACGACATAATTATTTTTTCAACGTCATTACAAGAGCATATAAATAGCATTAAGCAAGTATTTAAACGACTAAGACAAGCTGGTCTGAAAATCCAGTTAGATAAATCTGAATTTTTATGCAAAGAAGTTGAATATTTAGGACATGTAATTACTCCTGAAGGTATAAAACCTAACCCAAAGAAGATTAGTGCTATACAAAAATTCCCAATTCCTAAAACAGCTAAAGAAATTAAATCATTTCTAGGACTAGTTGGTTACTATAGAAGATTTATTAAAAATTTTGCGAAACTAACTAAACCTTTAACTTCATGTCTCAAGAAAGGTATACAAATAAAACATACCCCTGAATTTGTTGAAAGTTTTGAAATTTGTAAAAATATTCTAATGAATAATCCAATTCTCCAATACCCCGATTTTACTAAGCCCTTTAATGTCACTACCGATGCATCAAACTTTGCTATAGGTGCTATCTTATCCCAAGGACCCATAGGGAAAGATTTACCTGTCGCCTATGCATCTCGTACTTTAAACCCTGCAGAATGTAATTATAGCACAATTGAAAAGGAACTACTAGCTATAGTTTATGCTACTAAATACTTCAGACCTTACTTGTATGGTAGAAAATTTAATATTATAAGCGATCACAAACCACTTCAATGGTTATTTTCACTGAAAGAACCTAACTCAAAATTAGTTAGATGGAGACTTAAACTTGAAGAATATGATTATAATATAATTTACAAAAAAGGTAAATTAAATACAAATGCTGATGCACTTTCAAGAGTAGAAATAAATCCTCTTGAAACAGATGATAATACTTCATTAATAATGAATCTCGATCCTGATGAATTTTTCGATTATGAGCGTTTAACTCAAGATAATCAAGATATACCGAGATTACGAGATCTAGATTCAGATGAGATTATTGGTAGATCACCAATAAATGCTAATGAAGAAAATATAATAAATATTAATTCAAATAAAAATATTACCCAAGATTACATTGATCAATTCATTGATGATGAACTTCTTTCTACAAAACACGATATTGTTCAAGATACGACACTTGACGAAATATCTGACATAGAAAAGTTCATAAATGAATGTGAAGTAGAAAAAACTAAGGAAAACTTAGAAAATAAAAATAAGAAAATTAAAATATTACAGAATATTTCTATTAATCCTAAAGAAAAGGATACAAGAGATACCCTATTATCTGATAAAACAGATAATGTAGATAACCCTATCGTAAACGAAAATAATTCTGAATCATCAGATGAAACAATACATACTAGTCATGAAGACCCTATTTTAAATATCCCATTTACAGAAAAACCTATAAATGTATATAAAAATCAAATAATATTATCTTTTACAAATATTAAAAAACCAAAAGGTACATACGAAAAGATATTTGACAAAAATAGATATAACTGGCAATTTCCAAAAAGAAATTTTAATGACAATAATTTCTTGAAGCTAGTTAAAGATGTAATTAAACCCAAAGCAAACTATTGTCTATTATTTAAAGACGAATCTCTAAAGATTCCATTTATTAATTTTATGACCAATTTCTTTAAAAACAACTCATTTTCATTAGTTATTTCCAATAAATTATTAACGGATGTAATCGATGAAGAAGAAAGGAAAGAAAAATTAAAATTCTATCATGAGACAAAAACATCTCATAGAGGAATAAATGAAAATATTGCAGCCTTAAAGAAAATTTATTATTGGCCAGATATGGATAAAGATGTAACTAATTATGTAAATAGTTGTGAACTTTGCCAAAAATCAAAATATGAGAGACATCCCACTTCCTTGGTCTTTAAACCAACACCTATAGGGAAAAGTCCATTTGAACACCTTTATATTGATACTTTTAAGTTTAATAACCAAAACTTTGTAACAATTATTGATAGTTTTTCAAAGTTCGGACAAGCTTATGCAATTAATTCAATAAATGCTATTGAAATTGTAAACAAATTAATATTTTTTATGAGTCATTATGGTATTCCAAATAAATTAACCTGTGATAATGGCATTGAGTTTAAAAATAAAACTTTACAAGACCTTTGTCTACTTCATCAAATAGAAATACATTACGTTACTGCATATAACCCTAACAGTAACAGTCCTGTTGAGAGATTCCATTCATCTCTTATAGAAAGTTTAAGAATTTTAAGAGAAGAAAAAGAAAACGTCCCAAGTAAAAATCTTATGACTTATGCAATATTAACTTATAATAATAGTATACATAGCTCAACTGGATACACTCCATTCCAAATAATAAAAGGAAGACTCGATTACAAAAATCCTTTTGAGAAAGACGAAAATGAAAGAATAACACAGTATATATGTGAACATGCTGATAATTTAAATATTTTAAATGATTTTATATATAATAAAGTAAAAACTAATCAAACAAAAAATTTGACAAAAGTAAATAAGTCAAAAAGTAAAGAATTAAAGATAGATACAAATCGCCCATTATACAGATTAAAGACTTCTGATCAACGATCAGAAAAGGCCAGTCAGCCTTATAAAAAGTTATCTAATCCAGAATTAATTGGAGATAACAAAATAAAAGAAGATAGTAGAGTATATCATTTAAGAAGTCTAAAACCTCAACGTTTTGTTGCAGATGACGCTTCAAATGCTACTACTACTATCAATCCTCGTACTTCAAAGTCAAACAAGAAGTCAAAGTTTAGAAGTACAGAAAATAATTAATCCCATATTACCCGTACAAATAGGAGAAGCACGCCCTATTCTCTCCAAGCATACCTTTGTGTATCATGTAAATTTAAGTGAACCATTAGAGATAAATAAGAATATATATAATGAATTATTAAGTATGAATAACTCTATTAATGATACGAATGATTTATCTATATTAGTTTTAAGTAAAATTAATCAAGCTATTAGATTAAGCACTACAATAAATAATCAATTAATGATATTTTCATATAAACCTAGAATTAAGAGAGCACTTATTGATGCTGTTGGAAAAGTATCCAAATGGTTATTCGGTACATTAGATACTGACGATGAAAAGTATTTTAATGAATATCTTAATATTTTATCTGAAAATCAGAAACAACTTAATATGAGTTTATATAAACATCATACCTTGTTAGAAGAAATGACCAAATTATATTCTGATAATTTTAATATTTTACGAGAAAATCAAAATTCTCTAAAGAAACAAGTAAAAGTAGTCACAGAAGAAGTTAATGAACTCTTACATATAAAAAATGCTTTTTCTTTAAGTATAATAATTGACAATTTAATTAATCAATTAAAAGACTTGCAATTTCTTCTCAATAACTTAGAAACAGCTATTTCATTAGCAAAAATTAATATTTTGCATAACACTATCATAAATCCAAAACAGTTGGAATTAATAATTAAGAAATTAAATGAAAAATATAAAATAAGACATATTCCTATTTTAAAGAATTTTATGAACTATTATAATTTATTTTCAACACAAGTTATTATTCGAGAAAATTTAATAATATTTAAGGTACATACTCCAATAATTAATACTCCTTTTCGTTATTTTCATATATTTCCTGTACCTTTACATAATCTTACTATATTACCTGAAAAACCTTTCCTACTCCACAGTAAAGAAGAAAGTTGGACAACTGACGAATTGTGTCCAGAGATAGAAGATTATTATTATTGCCCACTACAAGTACTGCAAAGAAATAAACAACCATGTTTAGATGTTTTAATCACCAATGGAAAAAACAATTGTACAAGTACCCACATCTTTCAAGAAAAAACTATGATTATGCAAGTTAATGCTTATCAAATAATTATTATACCTGTTAATACGACACGTATACATACTACATGTGAAAATCATGGTATTCATCAAATAAATGACCCATCCATTGTTACTATTGGAAAGTGTCCAATTTTAATTGAAGAAAGAAGATATCAGAGAGAAGAAACTGTACATAAAGAATATATTTTCAATTTACCTCGTATTGAGTACAAAGAAAAAATTACCAAGTTACCAATGGTAAAACTAAAAACTTTAGATTCTAAAAAAATCAAAGAAGTTCAAAACTTAGTAAAAAATTTAGAACTTCCAAACTTACAAACAACTCCAACTTATCATTCATGGACTAATACTTCACTATTAATATTTTGTTTAATTGTTATTGGTGCATTATTGACATTCCGCTTTATTTGGCCAAGACTGAGAAGAATTCAAAGAAGAAAACCCCAGACGAATGATATAGCTCTAGAAACTGCAGTCCCCTTAGTTTCTCAGCTACAGGAGGGAGGAATTATGTTATCATAAGAAGATATCCCATGGAAAGTACCATTGTTGTTGTTTACTATAATTGTTGTAAACACCGACCTTATAAATACAGCTACAGTGTTTGTTAGCATTCATTCTTTCTACAACATTCATTCTACAATATTCAGTCTATATTGTTATTACTTAGCATTGTAACTCAGTAGTTATTATTCCATATATAAAAGTGTACAAAGAAATTATATGTATATCAGTTTTGTTGAACACTGTATACATATTTGTCATTTTCTGTAGAAATAAAGTTTTAAAAACAAAGTCTACGAAAGTGAAAACTTATTTCCGTTCCTTTTCATGCCTCATAATATTCTCATTCTCGCTTCCTAATATTCCTCATATTCATTTTTGTTGTCCCCATATATCTGCTTTAATTTTACTGATATATATCTTCCAGTTTTTTCTTTGATTTCCCAGGGAATTTCGTTTTATCTAACAATAGCTGGGGGTGGGGGGAGCTGTTTGTCTGAATCGGAAGAATAATTTGTTACTTTCATTAAAAGAACGATTATGACATAGAAGGTGAAGTGCGTACGTAGAATCAGTTTTTCTATTATTGAAAGCCCTATTGTGCTCTGCTATGCGTTTGTCTAAGGTTCTGCCAGTATGAGAGATGTAAGTTTTTGGACAGTCACCACATGTCAGTTTGTATACAGAGTCGGTATTTTCTTATCGATGGTGTGTGCCTTTAATAAGAGCAACAAAGAGACATGCATTTATTATACATTTAAAACGGGTTAGAAGATATTGGGCGGCCGAAGTGGGAAGGGTCACCAAAAAATTTCGCGTTGTAGGTATGGCTTTGTCAGACAGCGTTGCCGAATTTGGAAATTATCAAAAGAAAATATTAAAGTAGAAAAAATAATATAGTTAACTTTTTGTAAACAGATATAATAAACAAATTATTTAAAAATAACAAAATATTGTTTTCACCCATTTTAAAAAAATGTGAAAACGTTGAATTATAATTCAACGTTTATTTTTTTACTTATATTTTTCTTTTAAATAATTTGTTTAATAGATGTACTTATTTGTTCACAAAAAATAATATAGGTACAGTAATGAGTGCGCTATTAAGAACCGGCAAAATAACGCAAAATATGGAAAGCATAATACGTTGTGGAATATAAAAAAGAGATAAAACTAATAGAGATGTAAAATTATCGAGAGGAACCTATAAATTTACATAACATTACATAGTTTCGCACCTTTAGACATATCTGAGGAGTATAACAAATCTAACCGTGACAGGAGAATTTTATAAAATTCTAAATATTTTCTGTCACAGACGTCTAAAGGAGGGAAACTATGTACCTGATGTAATGTAAACTTATAGGTTCCTATCGATAATTTTACACATCTACTAGTTTCATCTCTTTTTATTTCACAACGTATTAAGTTTTCCATCTTTTGCGTTATTTGGCCGGTTATTAGCTCGCTCATCACTGTATTATTTTTTTTTCTACTTTGATGGATAATTACGCATGTCTGTCTCTCTCAGAGACTTTGTAAACACAACTTTTCCGTCATTAGATAAAACAGGACAAATGAGCTGTCGAATGAAAGCTCATTACCCAACGATCTTATTAAGGTGACAAATTTGACCTTGCACTTCCAGTTTTAGAGTTGAAACTTAAAGTACTATGTATTTTAAAGTCACCCAATAAATATTATAAACAACTTATTATTGGACGCGCTTTAGCAAGACGAAAACTATTATATTTTTCCGGCTTTGTGCAAGTCTGTCCGTCCGTCTGTCTATCGAATATAACTCCTACGTTATTAAAACACTCAACTCCGGTAGAAAGATAATATAGCAGGAGACCTGAAAGCTACGGGCGTGGAGAACTGGACAGAGATTGTCTAAGACAGAGAAGAGTGAAGGCATGCTGTCGAGTGGGCTAAAACCCACGAAGGGTTGTAACGCCACGTAGTAAGTATGAGGTGTCGAATTAAGGATGGTATTAAAGCTGAGAAATTGGACTCACACTTCCGGTTGCAGAGTTGAAACTGGAAGTAGTGTTTTATAGTCGCCGAAATAGTACAAGCGACATATTATTCGACGCGCCGTAGCAAGATGCTTCCGGTATTATACAAGTCGGTCCGCCCGACAAAAAAATAGAATGACAAATGTGTCGAATGAGAGCTTATAACCCAAAGGGTTATAAGCTCATTTTTTTTTAAAATGGGTGAAAACAATATTTTGTTATTTTTAAATAATTTGTTTATTATATCTGTTTACAAAAAGTTAACTATATTATTTTTTCTACTTTAATATTTTCTTTTGATAATTTCCAAATTCGGCAACGCTGTCTGACAAAGCCATACCTACAACGCGAAATTTTTTGGTGACCCTTCCCACTTCGGCCGCCCAATATCTTCTAACCCGTTTTAAATGTATAATAAATGCATGTCTCTTTGTTGCTCTTATTAAAGGCACACACCATCGATAAGAAAATACCGACTCTGTATATCACTCTGTAATTGCTTTTTCTTTTAACATATTATACTTTCGTTTATGTTAAATATATTTGTTTTATTTTTCTCCATATGTAATTAATATTTGAAACTGTTTTCATTAACATAAAGATGTTGATAGGTTATTATAATGTACAAACTTTTAATATTAACCCAGATACGACGTAAACAAAAAATATGAAATATTTTCATACTTTTATCCACTGCATCCATCTGAAATGAACGCACTACTAAATGAACGAATACTATGATTATGGAGGAAAATTATCTTGAATGGCCTATTTCGAGGAATTAGCTTTTCTTGTCAGCATTTTCAGTTTTCCATTCCTGTATTTCAGCAGTCGCGAAATACATAATTGCGTAATATTTTAAATTGTACATGACATTCATTCCTGCAGGACTAATTACGGACTAAAATGAACCCAAAGAAATTCCATACTCACAATCCATTATTCTCGTTTGTTAGATAACGTACAGTGGCGGGCTAAGTACAAAAAGGAATTTACTAAATAATTAAAAAGTGGCTGTAAAACAAGGTGAAATAATTGTAAAGTATTGAAACTCTAAAAGTATTGCAAAATGTACTTGAACTAATGATCAACGATAGAATGGTGAATTCCAACAAAAATCGCCCAAACCAAATCCCTGTGGATTATGGCTAACGCCAGCTCGTTTTGAAAATCCTCTTCTGGGTTATACTCCGGTCAAGTTACACATCCGAGGTTACAAAAATACGCAGCTAGCTGAAAATTGGCAGCATTGTTCAAAATATCATCATAAATAAAATCTAAAAAATCCTCATCGATCCGACCCAAGGAAAAAAAATACTCAGGGTCAAAGGTAACAAAAACGGGTTTTTCGCAATTTTCAGCGAAATGGTAAATAAATGGTTTTATCATAAAATTAGTCTAGACAAAAATTGTATACTAGATAATTATCTATAAAAAATATTTCAATCCTTTTTTTTATAAAAGCCACCGTTTTTGAGATATTTATAACGTTCTGTAATGATTGTGTTTAATTTGAAGCTAGTGAATAATTGATATTGACAAGGGTTGAAAATGATAAAAGTGATAAAAAGCGGTGTAAATTAAAAGAAATAATAATACAGTGGGTGATCGTATTATTAGAGCCACCTAGTAAAATTCAATGCTTTAGAAGAAGGGTATATAATTGAGCTGTATCATATATTACTGCATTTGTTTCCATTTGGCTGTCTTGTTACACTTTATGAAAGTGCAATAAATAGTCTGACAATGGTGGCAACACGCATGTGTGGCAATGCGTGACTCAGATGCCATTGTTCTTCAGTGCTGCCCAGCCTAGCTTGCAACTCGTGTGCCTATTATTTTGTATTCTTGGTGTTATAATAAACTTTGTGAGTTTCCATTGCTCTCTAGTGATATTCTGACAGTCCTATACTATATTTTATGACTTTAGTAAAAATTGCGCGTTCGTTACACTAGTGGTACCAGAACATCATGGGAAATCCAAAGACATCTCACCAAGGAAAATAGCAGAAATATAAACTTTAATATTCAATACTAATCACTCCAACAGAAACATAGCATCCATTTCTAAAGTTTCAAAGGCAACGTGGACCGTATAAAGAAAAAACTTACATACGATTATTAAACAAAAGTAAAATTTTCTGAGGTGGCTCTAATAATATGATCACCCACTGTAAATAAAAGAATTTTATGATAAAACGTATCATTTCGCTGAAAATTGTTAAAAACCCATTTTTGTGACTGTGACCTTTGACCCCGAGTAATTTTTTTCCTCGGGTCGGATCGATGAGGCCTTTTTAGATTCCATTTATGATGGTATTTTGAATAATCCTACCAATTTTCAGTTAGCTGCCAATTATTGTAACCTCACACCTATTTTTGGGTCTAACTAGGCCGGTCTATTAGAAGAATTATTCATCTTCTCATTATTATTTATAACTTGCAGTGTTGCTTTGCTGCTATGTCATCCAGCTATCTTCTAGAACTTTCTCTGCTCCAGAGACTTCGACATCTATGTGGGCTGGTCTCAGTATGTGTTCAACCTATTCAAAGGGGATAGACAATATGTTCCTGACTATGGTTTCCCTCTTTAATTCAATTTCAATTTCACTATTTGTTTCCATTCTTCTGTCTCCTTGCCTTGTTACATTGGGGCCTTAGTATTGTTGTATTTAATATTTTTCTTTTGAATTTCAGAAGGTTATCTTCCTCTTTTTTGTTCAGCGTTTCTATTCCACATACATACCGGGTGGACCAAAAGTCAGTTAACGCTATCAAAAAAGTCACGCACAAACTTGCGGCGTTTCCAAGAAAATCCTAAGAAGGAATCCTAAAGAATATCATGCTCTGTGAAAGGCCTTGCAAATAATCCACAGTTACAAGGTATTCGATATTTTCAGCAAGACGATGCACCGCCTCATTACGGATTGCAAGTTCGTGAGTTTCTAAATGACCAGTTTAGTGATTGAATAGGGAGAAGAGACACAATTGAATGGCTCGCGCGTTCGCCAGATTTGACGCCCTGTGATTTTGCCTTGTGGGGAGTACTTCAAGATAAAGTTTTTGCCAATTTGAAGTTCTCCGTGCCAACTTGGAAGTCTGTAGAAAGACTTGTTTCACTGTGTATAAGCGTTGCCAAAAATGTATTGATGAAGGTGGTTTACATTTTGAACATAAAATGTAAAGCATACACTTCTTTGTACCTACTTATGTACAATAAACAATAAACATTTTTTTACTTCAGTTATTTTTGCTTTTATTATTATACAAAACGGTTAACTGACTTTTGGTCCACCCGGTATAACAGGTCTGATTAAGATTATATAGATTTATTTTTGTTTTCTTACTTATAGTCTTTATTCTTAGCAGATTTCTATAAATTTCAAATAGGCATTTTTCCTGGTTTTGAATATTCTTTGGCCTCTTATTTTTTTCTGTTTGTTCCCATTGTCGCTCTAAGGGTAAGAACAGAACAAGTGGGTCGAGGTGGAGGTGGAGGTCGCGGTAGATGCTACTGGTTAAGTCGCGGTCGGTGTCAAAAGCACATAGTAAGGAGGTCACCTGCGCTGTCAGTCGAGCTAGAACCACTATCAAGTGAAGTAGTTTAATGAAATTTGAATGATAAAAAGACTGTGCTTTTGCGATGTTGTGTCAGTCAAGTGATGATAGTGATGAAATGTCAGCTGTAAATAATCAGATCCTCCTTCACATTTCAAAAATTTACTGAATTTAAGTACTTAAGGAGTTCAAAAATAAAGTGAATACAAAGAAGGGATTAACTATCTTTCAATAAAGTCGTCCCAGGAACGCACCTCATAAATATTGGCAATATCATTTTTTAAGGTAAATTGTGGTTTATTTCCCAGTTAGAATAGTAGTTTACAAATAGGTTATAAACACCAAGTTGAATCTCTTCTACAAAATTCTATACAAGAGTTGTGTAAAATTCTATTTGATCACAGTTTATAATTCAAAGTCAAATGTTAATTAGTTGTTTTCCTGTTTTAATAATAGAAAATTTTCATTACAAGCTAGTTGTGTAATCATTGTTTCATTAACACGATTGATTTTTTTAATTATATTATTATATTAATAAATTAATTTATCTTTTAATTAATTTACAATAGTTTAAGGCATTGCTTATTTTGTTCGTGTCAAATTTATTTCGTGACCGTGTATAACTATGAATAAGAACTGCATAGATATTAATTTAGATGTTTTTTATAAGACAATTGTTATCTCATAAACCAAGAAATGTATTGCGTCTATGATGTACTTCGGAAACCGAAGTGTAAATGAAAACGTCAAAATAAACGTATTTGTGAACAATAGTTTTTTAATGTACCTACAAGTCATTGAGCGGGTTTCTTGGTACAACTATTATCAACGAAACTAACTAAAACTAACTAATATTGTAAAAATAATAATATAACAAGCATGAGCTGTGTTCATCAAAATGAAAAAACCCTTGCCAACATCATATCTTGCTATGACTCTAAGAATCAGAATGGTTCGGTGTTATATATTGCTTATAGTCTTATACGGTGTGAAAATCTGGACACTAAATAAGAAACTCCTTAAAAAGAATGCAGACCTTCGAAATATGGATCTGCAGACTCGTTCTCAGAGTGTCCTGGACGGATAGAGTCACAAATCAGGCAGTGCTGGAAAGACTGAATATTGAACTAGAAATTATATTTGCTATAAAGAAGAGAAAACTTGACTTTCTAAGCCACGTCTTAAGATGCGCAAGACATAAGTTCCTATAGCTTATAATGCAAGGAAATAACATAAAAATTCTACAAGCAAAATAGTTTCAGAACCATATTACGGTGAAATATTTCAATCAAACAATATGAACAGACTGAATGAAATACTGATTTATAAAGGACAATATAGATAGTTAATAGGACTTTAAATGAACCTATGAAAAACAAAAGTAATAACAAACCGTAAATATGTAAGTTATACACACATAGGAGGACGAAAATGCAGTGAATCATGGAAATTTCTGAACAAGATCAAGAATAACGAAACACGCAACGACAAAGTAGAATTAATACCAACAGATAAATGGGTTCAACATTATAAGGACTTATTAACTGAACAAAGGCCCGAATACTCACAACCAACAGAGATGGAAATACAAATTGTAGGGGAAGAAATAAACATAAACAGTGTAGCAGTTAAAATGCAATTAAACAACTAAAAAATGGAAGATCTCCTGGTCCAGGTGGAATCAATGCCGAACTACTGAAAAATGGAACTAAAAAACTTTTCGAATCTCTGGCATATGTATTTACAAAGTACATCAATGGCGAAAATGTACCCAGTGACTGGAAAATAGCTTATATATCATCGATTCATAAAAAAGGCAATAAACTAAAATGTAGCAATTATCGCGGAATATCGCAATATATCAATTATCGCAAAAATTTTAAGAGAACTGATTGAACAAGAATACTCAGGATACGAAGAAGAAGAGCAATGCGGGTTTAGAGCTGGAAGGTCCTGTACGGATAATGTATTTTCGTTAAAACAAATCATCGAAAAAAAAATTAGAACGGAATAGGCCAATACACCTAGTTTTTATAGATTTATAAAAAGCATATGACAATATACCGATACCGAAACTATGGGAAGTACTGCAAAACTCCAACATTAACTTTACTCTCATAAAAGCTGTCCAAAATTTATACAGTGACATGAAATCTGCAGTAAAATTAGGAAACAAAATAACAGATTTGTTTACAGTCAACAAAGGTCTACGACAAGGATGTTGCATATCACCGAGTCTGTTTAAGATTTATATCGCCAAAGCCCTTGCAATATGGAAAAGCAAATGCAGTGGAATGGGCATCCAAATCGATGACAACACCTGCCTGTACACCCGTCAGTTTGCAGACGATCAGATAATATGTGCAAACGATAAAGAAGATTTGGAATATATGACTCGCAAATTAAAGGAAGAATACGAAAAATGGGGATTGCAGATGAATGTAGAAAAAACACAATATTTATGCCTAGGT
Source organism: Diabrotica virgifera virgifera (assembly GCF_917563875.1). NCBI lineage: Eukaryota > Metazoa > Arthropoda > Insecta > Coleoptera > Chrysomelidae > Diabrotica > Diabrotica virgifera. The sequence goes on along the minus strand of NC_065445.1, from coordinate 111,595,910 downwards.
GAGGATTCAGCTGATATGATATTGGACAATAATCAGAAAATAACTAGCTGTGATAAATATAAGTATTTGGGCATTAATTTCAACAAGGAAGGTACTGACGATGCAGAAATTAAGAGCAGAATAAATAAAGCAAGAACGATAATTAAATTATTGAACGGAGTTTTGTGGAGTACCGAGATAGGGAAACAAAGAAAAATGCGAATATACAACACCATGATTAAGAGCACATTCACATTGGTATACGGATTCGAAACATGGAGAATAAAGGAACACCTAAAACGAAAAATAGAAGCTACTGAGATGAACGCCCTAAGAAGAGCAAGTAGAACATCGAGATTGGACCGGGTTAGAAACGAGGAAGTAAAGCGAAGAGTGAATTTACAGGAAACGGTTGTAGAATGCATTGAGAAGAAACAATTAACGTGGTAGGGACATGTTCAGAGAATGGGGGAGGAAAGACTGCCAAAGAAAATTATGAATTGGATACCCACAGAAAACAGAAAAAGAGGTAGGCCAAGAACGACATGGATACAAGGAGTAAGACGATCAATGAGTGTACGAGGATTAGAAGATGAAAACTGCAATGATAGAAGATATTGGCAACAAGGCATCGGACAACGTCGGAGGACGTTTTGAACCCGAATTTATATATATATATATATATATATATATATATATATATATATAAATATGTAAGTTACAGCTACAGCCCAACACCGAAAGGTACAAATGGGTTTAACTAATTAAAAATAAATATGTAAGTCAAATAAACGTCGTGGAATAATATAAAGATAGCAGCTTTTCCTACAGGTGCCAATACAATCAAAAGAAACCAGAGGAATATTAAGAAAAAGATACGAAACGTAGGAAATCACATAGCTATCTTAAACTTAGACCTGGACACTTAAACAGAAGATAGGACGAAATATACAGCAAAATTACTATTTGGAGACCGATAACAGACAAAAGAGATAGGGAGAACCAATAGCGTGATGGAAAGACGGCATAAATAAAGATGGCGGAAAAATTGGATGGACATAATGTTAGTGCGTGATGGGGAGGTATACGTACATGAATGAAGTACACTTGAGATGTTGGTAAATGGTGATGATGATCATTTGATATTGTTCTGAAGCTATTTATTGTAGCAACCTAATACAATTTACTGTTTTTATTGGGAATAAGCCACCATTTTACTTTAAAATAAGGTTATTTTGACGTTTCGTTCTCAAAATACAAAATTTGGTATTTTGATTTTTGATTTGTCACCAAAATTAGATTAAATCTAATGGTTGCATCATAAAAGCAAGGAAGATGGTAATTCGGTCAAAAGTGATGGAGATAAAGCAAACATCCCAATTTTTTTAAATCACACATCAAAATTTTCTCAATTGAAAAAAAAATCATTCACGAAAACTTAAATGCATTCTACAATATGTCACCTATAGAAAAGATCAAAATAACTAGAATCAAAAATTTAGTAAATAATTTCTATGAAAAAATTTACCTGAAGAAGGATTTCTAATGGCTCCTCTACATAATCGGCGATTACAGACAAGCAAGCGCGAGCACGATTGTGTAGAGGACATACTCGGCTATAGTTGCCCATGATCGTCTACGATCGCCCATGACTGTAGACGATCTGTGAGTTTGCGGTTTTTCGGAGACGCTTCAAAGGGAATCGTCGAGTAATAAATAATAAGTTAATGCGTAATAAGAAAGTAATAAGTTGTTATAGTTACATGCCTTCCGTCGGAAAATATTGCGCTTAGGTTAAAAAAGACGTAATTTTAATTTAGTTATACTAAAAAATTGATGCAAGCTTTTATAACTATCCCCAGTAGACAAAAATCCCAATGTGATGGCAAGTTGTATTTTAATTGGTATGGACTTTCTGAAAGTAGTAGTAATTCCTCTGGAAACAAAGTATGTATACCTAAGTGCAAAGCGATTAGTGGCAAATAGATGTTTATCGAATTGCGAAGTTTGACCAGGATGTTCTTCTTCTTCCTGGACCTCGCTTTCCAAATATTTTTCCTTGCAGGGTGGCTTGTAGGAGGGCATATCTGGATTTAATATGCATAATGTCCCCAAAGTATTGCAACTTTCGAGATTTGATTGTGGTTAGTACCTCTCGGTTCTTCCCCGTTCTTCTAGGGACCTCGTCATTTGTGACCCGATCAGTCCATGAGATTTTGAATTCTCCGATATAGCCACATCTCAAATGCTTCCAATTTTCGGCACATATCTTCGTTCAGGGTTCATTATTCAACACAAAAAGGACAGAAAAGACGTAGCATCTCAGTATTCTTTTATACCAAGAGAAAGTTTGTGGCTCTTGAAAAAGGCTCCCATACGGTTGATCTAGCTTTTCCGATGCGCGCTCTTATCTCTTGGTTGTTAGTCCATTCTTCATTTATTATGCTTTAAATTATTATTATTATTATGCTATCATTCAACTTTTTGTTGGTCCACATTAACATAATGATTGTATAAATACCGCTATTAAATAAATTGTTGCAGCAATAACACACTCCACGTCCATCTTGATGGTGGTCGTTCGACATGCTACGGACGATTATGTGAACACTAGCACGATAATTGTGCCGATCATAGACAATCACATGATCGGCCATCATCGGCGATAATGAAGAGCAGGCATAACAATTATGTCGAGCTCCACATACAATATGAATTATCTAGCACATTTAGAAGAATTATACATTCTCTAGTCCGAAGTCAGGCAGTTCATCTCGCTTTCTATTCTTTTCGTCAAGATATAAGAAATTTGACCTGACGCTGGTGGGATGTCCCTACCGATTTAGTATCATAATAAATAGTTGACGTTACTAATCCCTCAATTGACTTTGCGACGGGTGGCAATAGTTTTGGAACAGCTACTAGGGCCGTACTTTATATTATTTACAGAACTGACTCGTTACCTATCAATGCAAATAAATTATTAAAATTAAAATTTCTAGACAATGTATTAAAAATTTTGTTTACTGTAGACGAATTCGTTTAGTCATCTGAAATTAACTTGCTTTAAGTCTGACATTTGCACATTCAGTCAGTTATTTTCTTGCATTTAGATGTCTGAAGTCGGTGAAGCTAGTGCTAAGTGTAAAACACGTGTACATTTACCTGATGATGCCAAAAAAATTATTAGGAATGTTTATCAAACTGTGAAAGGAGATAATCCAAATCCAGAAGACGGTAAATTCCTCATCAAGACAACATCTCGACTGACAAGGATGCCATATACAACAGTGTGGAAAATTGTTACGAATAGAATTCAACCTCTTAAAAAGCGGAGTGACTTTTCTACACATAAAGCAGTAAATGAAAAAGATGCTGAGGTAATTAGAAGAGCAATTTACAATTTCTATTCAAAGAACCTAGTTCCAACGCTTAGTATGATCTACGATCAACTTGTTAAAGACTATTCCATTACGTATTCGCCTTCAACTTTATCAAGATTTTTGAATCGCATTGGTTTCCGATACAAGAAAATTAATAAGCGATCATCAATAATGGATTCTCCTCGTCTAATTAAATGGAGAAATGAATACTTGGATGCTATATCTAAATTTAGAGATGAAGGAAGACCGATATTTTATCTAGATGAAACATGGTTCGATACCCACGATACTGCTCAAAAAGGTTGGACAGACGATTCTATTAAATGTGCACCCAATTATCCAATTAATAGAGGTCAGCGAATAATTATTCTGAACATTGGATCCAAAAATGGCTGGCTTGGAGGGGAAAGTTTTTTACTATCGGCAAAAAACATTAAAGCTTCAAAGCTGGACTACCATGAAAATATGACGAGTAGCTTGTTTAAGGAATGGTTTGAAAAGAAGGTGTTGCCAAATTTGCCTCCAAAAAGTGTAATTGTAATGGATAACGCAACGTATCACAGCGAACAAATTAGAAAAATCCCCGGTGTAGGTTCGACAAAAAAACAGATATTTGATTTATGACAATGATTTGTACTTTGAAGAAACATATACAAATGAACATATACAGAGAGAGTCTGTAAAGTGGAATAAATTCAATATCTCAAATACTAATTGTTTTTTTGGAAAATGCTCAGACCCGTCGATTAGTATTTCAAATTGTCCTTTTTGACATTCAATAATAATGTATACAGGGTGTCCCAATTTAGAGATATGACGTCATCGTCGATTTTCTTAAATGACAACACTGTCATTTTGATAGCTAATTTGATAGGGTTTGTAAAGTTATACATAACTGCAAAATATCAAATTTTTATTCTCTACCATTTACAAGATAATAGAAAATAACAAAGTTATATCTGTAATTTGGAATACATTCAATAATTAAAATACTAACTGTTTTTTTGAAAAATGCTCAGACCCGTCGATTAGTATATCAAATTGTCCTTTTTGACATATAATAATAATGTATACAGGGTGTCCCAATTTAGAGATATGACGTCATCGTTGATTTTCTTAAATGGCAACACTGTCATTTTGATAGCTATTTTGATAGGGTGTGTAAAGTTATACACAACTGCAAAATTTCAAATTTGTATTCTCTACCATTTAGATGATAATAAAAAATAACAAAGTTATGAAAAAGAAGTAATCAACTAATAATTGAATTTAATTATTTCAATAAATTAAGCAAAAACTCATAATGTTACCCTCAATTATTGTCAAATTGTCAATGGGCAAAGTTATGAGCATTTGCTTAATTGAAATAAATAAATTCAATTATTATTTGATTACTTCTTGTTCTTCATAACTTTGTTATTTTTTATTATCTTGTAAATGGTAGGAAATAAAATTTTGAAATTTTTCAGATGTGTATAACTTTACTCACGCTATCAAAATAGCTATCAAAATGATAGTGTTGCCATTTAAGAAAATCAACGATGACGTCATATCTCTAAATTGGGACACCCTGTATACATTATTATTATATGTCAAAAATGACAATTTGATATACTAATCGACGGGTCTGAGCATTTTTCAAAAAAACAGTTAGTATTTTAATTATTGAATATATTCCAAATTACAGATATAACTTTGTTATTTTCTATTATCTTGTAAATGGTAGAGAATAAAAATTTGATATTTTGCAGTTATGTATAACTTTACAAACCCTATCAAATTAGCTATCAAAATGACAGTGTTGTCATTTAAGAAAATCGACGATGACGTCATATCTCTAAATTGGGACACCCTGTATACATTTTTATTGAATGTCAAAAAGGACAATTTGAAATACTAATCGACGGGTCTGAGCATTTTCCAAAAAAACAATTAGTATTTGAGATATTGGATTTATTCCACTTTACAGACTCTCTCTGTATAAGAAATGTTGGAAGTTCTTCACACAAAAGTGTTTGAGAAACAATTTGTTATAGACGAATTAGCCAAACGTGATGGTCATAATGTATTGCGATTACCTCCTTACTACTGTGTCTTCAACCCCATTCAATTAATCTGGAGACAACTTAAGGAAAGTTTACGGCGAAACAACTGCTGTCCCAAATTTAGTAGCGAATCGTTGTCACATGTTGTAGAAGAAATAAAAAAAGATTTCCCCAACACTGTGGCAAAATTGTGTTTCAGATGTTATAAAAACGGAAGATCATCACAGAACATTAACCTCAGATATTAAACCAATAATTATAACATTAGATAACGATTCTAGTGAAGATGACAGCGATAGTGACATAGAGTTGTAGTTTGTATATAAATATAAATACGTAATGTAGCGGAAGAGAAATCTTGGCCGATCCCCGTATAACAGTAAACACCTCGAGAATGACGTAATCGGATGTGCTAGGCCTCCGGCGCGCCGGAGAATTCTGGAAGGTACGTCACGTAGGCGGAACAAGCCGATAGCTCGAGATGGGAGTCGATTGTTCCAGAATAACAACTGGGTATAAATACGGGCATATTTTGTGAATAAGTTTAGTGTATAAGATAAATTCGTCTGTAACTTATATAAATAAAGTCGTATATAAATTACGAACCGCTAGTTTTATTGTAATTAGAAGTAATTACACTAATCACGCTACAGTTGGTGTCAGGTGTGGGGTTAACTTAGTGCGATATAAATAAGTGAATTACAGAGAGACTTTAAAAGACTTTTGAACTTTATTCGTCGGGAATAACCGGAGTGCGTTAATTGTTCGGTATTCGGAAAGACTTTAAAATACTTTTGGACTTTATTCGTCGGGAATAGTTAAAGTGCGTTGATTGTTCGGTATTCGGAAAGACTGTTAAAAGACATTTTGGAAAGTACGTGTGTGCCGACCAAAGATGTTGCTACAAGAACTTACAGTAAAACAGCTCCGTGAACAGCTCGAGGAACGGGATCTGGACAGCAGTGGGCTCAAGATAGTCCTACAAGCACGACTCGAGGATGTCCTCACGAAGAACGGAGAAGACCCAAAGACGTTCCACTTCCAGTCAGCAGAACAAGTAATCTTATCGAAATTAAAAACTGTTTCTGAAACGATCGATGAAACTTCTAGAAGAAGCGACGAGAAACTTGAAGAAGTTAGTAGAAAAAGCGACGAGAAATTCGAAAATGTTGCTAAAAGATTCGATGAGACTTCTCAAATAATTAAAGAGGTCTGTAGGCAAAACAACGAAAAACTAGAAGAAGTTTGTAAACAGAATAATGAGAAATTTGAAGAAGTTTCTAGAACATTCGATAAGATGCAGAAAAGTGTAGAGACCGTAGAAGAAAAGATCAAACACCTAGAGAGCAGGATAACCGATACAAAAGTTCAACCATCAGTTAATGCAGCAGCGTTAGATCCTTTAGTGAAAGATGAACTACCGAGAGACGAAACGTCGCATAATATGAGATTCAAATTACCACCATTTGATGGAAAGTCCTCTTGGTCCATATATCTTAGACAGTTTGAAGCTATTGCGACCGCCAATCATTGGACCGAACAAGAAAAGGCTGTTTCCTTGACTGCTGCTTTACGAGGTGATGCTGCAGATATATTAAGGTCAATTCCCAAGGGTCAAGAAAATTGTTACCAGACCTTGTTCACTCGTCTAGAAAAACGCTATGGAGATGCCCATCTACAACAAGTATACAAAGCACAACTGCGAAGTAGAAGTCAACGAGCAAGTGAGAATCTGCAAGAATTTGAAGCAGATGTGGCTCGTGTGGTGCGGTTGGCTTATCCGGAGGTGCCAGACAGCGTTTTAGAAGAAATTGCGGTAGATACCTTTGTCAATGGGCTGAAAGATAGTGAACTACAGAAAGCTTTACGACTAGCAAGACCGAAAGTTTTAGATGAAGCACTTGCTATTGCCTTGGAACACGAAGCAGCTAGCCAAGCTTCACGAAACAATCGAGTAATAACCGTGGAAAAAGGCGATAAGAGAAAAGATGAACGTTTGGTGGAAATGGTACGGAGGGTGATTCGTGACACGATGCCGAAGAGACGCATGAAGAGGGCTGGAAGAGTTGGTTCAAATACAGATGCTTCCTCGATACGGCCATGCAGTGAAAGTTGTAATCACCAGCTTAAAGTAGATGAACAGCTTTGCCCTGTGAGACGAACTACCGTCGTTAATGAGCAATGGCAGCCACAACAGTTACAAGAAGCCCAAGAAGACGATCCGTGTATAAAAAGAGTATTGGATTGGATGCGTCGAGGTGAGAGACCTAGTTGGCAAAACATTAGTGCATGTAGTCCGGAAGTCAAGGCCTACTGGAGCCAATGGAATTGCCTGATACTAAAAGATGATCTTCTGTACAGAACCTTTGAGAACGATGATGGTACAGAATCTAAGCTTCAGTTGATTGTACCTAAAAGTAAAGTGTCAGAAGTATTGCGTCAGTTGCATGACGGTACATCAGGTGGACACTTTGGTATTACGAAGACTCTGCAAAAGGTTCGAGAACGGTTCTATTGGGTGAACTGTAAAGATGATGTAAGAAGATGGTGCCGAAAATGTGAACCGTGTGCATCCGGTAATGGTCCGGTTGGTAAAAAGAGAGCACCCATGAGACAGTACAATGTTGGAAGTCCTATGGAAAGAGTAGCTATCGACATTGCAGGTCCATTTCCAGAAACCGATGCTGGAAATAAATACATCCTGGTAGCCATGGATTATTTTACAAAATGGACTGAGGCCTATGCATTACCAAATCAAGAAGCTGCTACCGTTGCAGAGGTACTTGTTAAAGAATTCTTTAGCCGATTTGGTGTTCCCTTGGAGATCCACTCCGACCAAGGGCGAAACTTTGAGTCAGCTCTTTTCCAAAACGTTTGTAAATTGATTGGTGTCAATAAGACCAGAACAACACCCCTGCATCCTCAATCAGATGGGATGGTCGAGAGGATGAACCGAACGATGGGTAAACACTTGTCCAAAGTTGTATCTGAACATCAGCGAGATTGGGACCAACACATTCATTTATTCCTGATGGCCTACCGCTCGGCCGTGAATGAAACTACAGGTCAAACACCAACCTGCCTGATGTTGGGTCGTGAAGTTCGTTTGCCCTGCGACCTAGAGTTTGGCTGCAGACCTTCCGAGGAATATGTTGCAGGCGAAGAATACGTAGACCGCCTGAAGTTACGAATGAACAACATTCATGAACTTGCCCGACAACACATCCAGATAGCCAGTGACAGAATGAAAGATCAATATGATTCTCGCTGCAAGAATGAAATCTTCGAAGTAGGTGATCTTGTCTGGCTTTATAATCCACAACGTCGTCGAGGCCTGTGTCCTAAACTGCAAAGACAATGGGAAGGTCCGTATGAAGTTAAGAAGAAAATAAATGACGTAATATACAGAATTAAGAAGTTGCCAAACGGTAAACCAAAAGTTATTCACATAAATCGTCTTGCACCATATGCTGGCTCAAATGAAACAGAAGAAGCACGAGTCCTCCAACAGGAGATGAAAGATGTCGCACAGCCAAGTTTTAATCAATTTATGTCAAATTACGCAGCGAGAAAGAGTGCTAGATTCGGCGTGACCACAGAAGTTCAGCAAGATCTGTTTGGTGTTCCAGAAAACGTCTCTCTGGCCCACTGTGTTGCCCAAGACCTCGAGATGACTAAAGGAATATCGTCCGTATTCAATAGAAAGTTCGGCCGCCTGGACGAGTTAAGAAATCAGCAGCCTAAAATTGGAAGAGTACTGCGATTGGAAGATGGTCCTCGATCTTTGCTGTATATGGTGACCAGAAAGTCTTATACGGACACGCCAAGCTACGAGAACATATGGCGTGCTCTAACTAATTTGAAGAAAATCGTGTGTAATTATGACATCAAAAATTTGGCTTTACCAAAAATAGGCCATGCAGTAGAAAATCTGGATTGGAAGATTGTGAGAAGCATGCTTGAAGTGGTCTTCAGAGGAACTGGTGTACAAATCACTGTGTGTTGCATGAACCCGAAGATGTCGTACCCTTCAAAGACAGTAGACTGTTATTTCTTCTTGAAGGGTGTATGCAGAGCTGGAGAGTCGTGTAGATTCCGCCATCCTGGGCCTTCATTTAGAGTTGCTGATCGAGACGCTCAGATCTTAAGAGGGGAGCAGTGTAGCGGAAGAGAAATCTTGGCCGATCCCCGTATAACAGTAAACACCTCGAGAATGACGTAATCGGATGTGCTAGGCCTCGCCGGAGAATTCTGGAAGGTACGTCACGTAGGCGGAACAAGCCGATAGCTCGAGATGGGAGTCGATTGTTCCAGAATAACAACTGGGTATAAATACGGGCATATTTTGTGAATAAGTTTAGTGTATAAGATAAATTCGTCTGTAACTTATATAAATAAAGTCGTATATAAATTACGAACCGCTAGTTTTATTGTAATTAGAAGTAATTACACTAATCACGCTACAGTAATAATATAATGATATGATATTTAAATTTATATACCATATTCCACGAACATACGCCTGTTTTGGATTACTTCGACAACGAATATTTTACTGTGCAAAATAAGAAGAACGAAAGTAAATTGCAAATTACATTGTTGTTTATTGGAATAATTATTAGCGCCATTTACTTTCGTACTTCTTACGTTGCTCAGTGGAATATTCGTGGTCGAAGTAATCCAAAACAGGCGTATGTTCGTGGAATGGCCCATATTTATTATTCCAACCCCATTAAAATATTATATCTACTTGAAGACTTGAATTTTTTTTTTTTTGTTAAGGGGATGGGTACGAACTTTCGGCTTTAAGCCTTTACGTTATTACCGAGGGCCGAAAGTCACTGAAAACTTCTATAATGTTTATTTTAATTAGTTACAGGGGTGAAAAGCTAAGAGAAAATTTAGTGTGATTTTTAATTTCAAATATCTCATTCAAAAGAAACTTTTAATTCATTCCAAGGGACTTTCGGCCCTCGGTAATAAAGTAATTTTTCATTCTGCGTTTAAATTTTTCAAAAATACTTACATATTAGTTTTCTCAGGATTCGAAAAAAATGATTACATTTAAAACACATTGAAAATTTTGACAGGCGTCAAAATTTTGCATTTGTTCCTTTCCCCTTAATTTTAGCGAATCCGCTCCTGAAGGGTTTGTTGTTTGTTATTATGATACTAAATCGGTAGGGACATCCCACCAGCGTCAGGCCAAATTTCTTATATCTTGACGCGAAGACGTATAACTACATATGTGTACTCGCCTTAGTTCATATCTCGCTCTTTCTTCGTATTAAACGTGCATATTCGACATAGCAAAGAAGCCATTTAAACTTAGTTATTTTCAAGACAAATTGTTAAGATAATGTGTTTGTAAAATTAACTATGCTGCCGTGCTAAGCCCAAAGGCGGTAACTGATTTTTTATCGAAAATGAGATTTTTGTATTTCTAGGTAGGTTTCATTATATTATAATGCTTCTGCAACTCCAAAGACTTTGTAAATATATTCTAGATACCCATTATAATACTTCTGCAACTCCAAGAACTTTGTAAATATATTCTAAATATCCTGTTCTACCCTAGAAATACACCAATCTCATTTTCGATAAAAAATCAGTTACCGCCTTTGGGCTTAGCACGGCAGTATGGGGACAGCACTTATAAGATGCGACTAATAATAAGTCTACTCACTCTAAAACACACCTACACCACTGATTTCTCAACATGGACCAAGAACAAAAACGGTCGGATATTCGCCATGGCAATAATTATTAAAGGTTTACAAGTTGAAAGGGAGAAACATGACGTGCCGGCCGAGCGATATCCTCTTCGGCTGTCTTCTTTACTCCGTTCGATCATTATGGACCCTTTTTATGACAAAGGGAAAGGCTAGAGGGCGCCAATAATTTCCTGATGAGTTTAATCGTTTGCGATGACCCTTTTAGTCTAAGTGCTTGCTCACGAAATGTATCAATCACATTTGGAGTATTTAATATGTTTTCTTTTAAACTCTGCCCCCGAAGCCTGCATTTTGAAGTTAAAGTTTTAAAAAGAATTCCGAGGGAACGTATTTAGGCATGCTTTGCGAAATAGAACAATATAACAGAAAAACATAAAAACTGAAGAAGGGAATCAATGTAACGTGAAATTTCTCTCAAAATGTGTTATTTATGATCCTTAAGCTAATACTGAACGCTAATTTATGGTCTCTGGAGCATCGTGTTTTTGCGGAGCAGCGTGTTTTTATCCGTGAATTGTGGGTAAAGTGACACGCTTCAAAGAAATTTAATATACATGAACTAAGGCGTCCACCCTTCCGGCGGAGCTTAGGGCTGATACGATCAGTGCCGGGGTAATTTTACTATGTAGCGCTCTAACCACGTTGTGTTAAGATTTTTATCATTGTATGAGTTAACCAACTTAATAAAATTTCTACCGTCCACACTGGTAGTGTACCGTCCATGCCCTGGGTCCAACCGATTTTATCAGAAAGTAAATATTTATTAATTTCATAGTAACATTGAGTGCTAACTGTATTCTCTTTCCTTTTCACTATTATACAGGGTGTTTGGTAATGAATGGGCCATAGCTTAACCTCAGGTTTCTGGGCTTAAAATAGGTCGATTTAAGCTAATTTACCTTAGTACGAAAGTTGATAATATCAGAAATACAGGGTGTCAAAGTTAAACTTTTATTTTATCTATTTTTGAATATTTCCTGACATGCAATATGGGATAACAACACGAAATTTGGTAAGTGGGGGTTTTTTTGGGACGAGAAATCTAAATTTCCCACCAAAAATTATATATTACCCAGACGGCGCCACATACGTCTTTCATCGCTCATTTAATACGTTCAATTTTTTTTCCCATTCTATATAATTTTGAAATCAAAACTTTTATTCCACTATTATTTTTACTTAAAAAAGGTATACTTTATTCATCTCGCTAAACTTAACCGTTTTTTAAATCTACGATGCAAAATGCAACTTTGTGCATTTCATTGTAGTTACTAAAAACCATTTGACTTATCCTTGTCATACTTGGCAGCAAGTGTAGGTACTATACATCCTACTAAATTATGTTAAACAAACGTTTCTGGCTACTACCAGTGGCGTACGACGAGGGAAAGTGAATGGCTGACCCTTCCCAAATTCTACGGCACTGGCGGAATTTCTATTTTAGTACCATTTTTGGATTCTTCAAGACATTATATGTAAATAATACACTCTTCATTCGTAACGATAAAGTCATTAGTTTTCGAGATATTTGAAGTTAAAAACGAAGGGACATAATACATTAATCAAAATAACTGTGCCGTTTCAATTTAAAACTTCAAATATCTCGAAAACTAATGACTTTATCAATATGAATGAAGAGTACGTTATTTACATACAAAGTATTGGCGATTCTAAAAATTATGCTAAATAGCAGTTCTGTCAGTGGCGTAGAATTTGGTAAGGGCCACCATTCACTTTCACCTGACGTACGCCTCTGGTAGTAGCCAGAAAGGATTATTTAACACAATTTAGTAGGGTGTACAGTATCTACACTTTCTGCCAAGTATGATTAGGTTAATATGTCAAATAATTTTAAAGTACCTGGTACAATAATTAATAATACTTCTTAAAGTTCTAAATAAAGAATCAATTATAAAAAAAATAATATTTTAAAACTAGCTGATATATCCGTGTCATAATTGGCAGAAAATGTAGGTGATGTAGACCCTACTAAATTATGTTAAATACTCGTTTCGGGCTACTACCAGAGACGTACGACGGGGGCAAGTAAATGGTCGACCCTTTCCAAATTCTACGCCACTGGCGAAATTGCTATTTTAGTTCAATTTTTGGATTCTCCAATACTTTCTATGAAAATAATATACTCTTCATTCGTAACGATAAAGTCATTAGTTTTCGAGATATTTGAAGTTAAAAATGAAACGGCACAGTTATTTTGATTAGTGCATTATGCCCCTTCGTTTTTAACTTCAAATATCTCGAAAACTAATGACTTTATCGTTACGAATGAAGAGTATATTATTTACATAAAAAGTATTAGAGAATCCAAAAATTGCACTAAAATAGCAATTCCTCCAGTGGCGCAGAATTTGGGAAGGGCCAACCATTCACTTTACCTCGTCGTACGCCAGTGGTAGTAGCCAGAAACGTTTGTTTAACATAATTTAGTTAGTCCAGTCGGGTTAGACAAATAACAGGCCTAACCTTGCATTAGGAGCTGCCCTAAGTTTTATTTTTTTAATCTTTAGGGGGGTAAATAGTAGTGTAAATTTAAAATCTCGACTGAATTCCGCCATTGCGTTAGCCGCTATCTTGATTTTAAACGAGAACAGTTTTTACTCAATATCTCCGCCATTTTCAACTTTTCGACAAAAAGTATAACAACCAAAACTGTTGAAAATGTAATTTTCTATCATTTCTATTTTTACAATTTTTTCGTGCCATCGATATTTTCCGAGTTATAGCGGAAAATAGTGACAGTTATATATAAATAGAGCATAATTATTGAATTATCTCGTTTTTCTACGACCGTTTAATAACATGCTCATTATTCGCTATTTTTTCATAGATAATAGCACCCATTACTGTACCCGTGAGTAATAATTCATTACTCACGGGCTGAAGTTATTCACGGGTCATTACTCACGGGCTGAAGTTGGATTCAAGTGACGCATGCCACTTTTAATATTAATCGTATATAAACTGCAAATAAAATTACTTAAAGTTGTTAATTTAATACAATAATTATTGTAATTTATATCAATAATTAACTTCAAATATTTTTAAAGGAATTTTAACTGTAACAATGTCAGTATATTTTTTTCGTTTATATCTTGTTTACTAAAAATTTTGACGTTTATCATTTATTTTAGTGACAGTGACATTAGCTCATTTTGTTTGTTAATTGGAATTTATATCTAATATTATGTTTATTTTTCAAGTTATATTGTGTTAAATATGTTATAACATATTATGTATAGTTATATTATTATATTATATATAGTTAAATGTAAATATACATTTATAACTATTGAAATACGTCCACCGACAACAGCCACTTCCTATTTATTAGATTAATTGACAGTAGGTACAAATTTAAGCTTATAATTTTTCGGAAACGAATAGAACTTATAAGTATTGACTATTTCTAGTTGTATTTTTACAATAAATAATAATTTGGTAATAGTAGGCAACCAATTATTCAGTCACGTACTAATGGGTAAATAGCATGTAGGTATTCTAGTAAATTATTCTAATTTAAATCTCGAGTAGTTGATAATTACATTTTTTACCAATTAAAATGAAAAAATAGGTCGTAGAAAAAGTATAGTATTCTACTCGCATGTAATGGCTATTACTCACTCTGATGAATTACGACACTCGCCTACGGCTCGTGTCGAAAACTTCATCATCGTGAGTAATAGCCATCATTACATGCTCGTTGAATAATATACTATTATTGTTAGTTTTACGACAAAAATGTTCCTATACAAAAATAGAGAGAATTAAATTCTACACAATTTTAGTTTCTTACATTTTTTTGCTAAAGTTAATATTTAAGGTAGTATGTATGCGATAATGGCGCCAGCGTAAGACCTGATTGATTTTGTAGCAATTGTTTTTGTTCAATATCTACGCCATTTTTAACTTAAATTGTTCCAAATATGATTTCCTACAATTTCTTTTTAACAATTTTTTTCATGCGGATGATATTTTCCGAGTTAAGTGGGAAAATAGTAAAAAGTGGTGGGGGGAGCATAATTACTGAATTTAATCTTTTTTCCGAGCTGCCCCAAATTTTATAATTCTATCCTTTAGGGGAGATTAATAGTAGTGTAAATTTAAGATCTCGACTGAATTCCGCGGTTGCATTAGCCGCCATATTGATTTTGAAGGAGAACCGTTGTTGCTTAATATCTACGCCATTTTCAACTTTTCGACAAAGACGGTAGGAACTAAAATTAAAATAAACTAAAATTGTTGGAAACGCAATTTCCTACAATTTTTTTTCCACAATTTTTTTATGCGATCAATATTCTCCGAGTTGAGGAGGAAAATAGTGGAAGCGTAGGGGAAGCATAATTATTGAATTGTCTCATTTATTACCTATTAACTTTTCGACATAATTGTACCTAAACAAAAATAAAGAGAATTATATTTTATACAATTTTTGAAACTTCCAATGAAACACCAACCAAACTAAGTACATAAAAGACATAAATAATAACTTATATGCATTAAGTTCACTTAATTTTATTAACTAGCGGGTTTTATTGGTTGAATTTGTCTGTCGATAATTAAGTTTCATGTCAGCTAACATATTTTAATATTTCAACAATTTTTTTTTTAATTTTGGACCCCGTTGGGGGGAATTTTCCCATTCCCCCCTTTTAGAGCCGTCACTGGTTCTCTCAAAAAATTGTAGTAAATCGTAATTGCAACAATTTCAGTCCTTACACTTTTTGTCGAAAAGTTAAAAATGGGGAAGATATTGAACAAAAACAATTGCTTTAAAATCAATCGGGTCTTACGCTCGCGCCTTTACCGCATACGTACTACCTTAAATCTTGATTTTATCAAAAAAATGAAAGAGATCGAAATTGTGCAAAATTTAATTCTCTTCATTTTTGTATAGGTTAAAATTTGTTGTAAAAGTAATAATAAACGAGATAATTCAATAAATCAATAATTATGCTTTAACTGTCTGGTTTTTCCCCATAACTCGGAAAATATGGACCGCACGAAAAACATTGTAATAAACGAAATTATAGAAAATCACGTTTTCAACAATTTTCAGTTTTTATATTTTTTGTCGAAAAGTTGAGAATGGCGGAGATATTGAGCAAAAACAGTTCTCGTTTAAAATCAAGATGGCGGCTAACGCAACGGTCAAATTCAGTCGAGATTTTAACTTTATACTTCTATTGACCTAAAGATTAGAAAAATAAAATTTGGGGCAGCTTCTAATGCAAGGTCAAATGGTATCCCGACTGGGCTAAGTAGAGTGTACAGTACCTACACTTGCAGCCAAGTATGACAAGAATATGTCAAATTGTTTTTAGTAGTTACAATCAAATGTAAAAAATTGAATTTTGCATCATAGATTTAAAATGCGTTTATCTCGAAAACAGTTGAGTTTAGTGACATGAATGTAGTGTATCTTTTTAAGTGAAAATAATTGGGTAATAAAAGGTTTGATCTCAAAATTATGTAGAGGGGGGATAAAAAAAATTGAACGTATTAAAAAAATGAGGGCTGAAAGACGTATGTGGCGCCCTCGGGGTAATATATAATTTTTGGTAGGGAATTTAGGTTTTTCGTTCCCAAATAGCCCCACTCACCAAATTTCGTGTTGTTATCCCATGCCTGTCAGGAATTATTCAAAAATGAATAAAATAAAAGTTTAACTTTGACACCCTGTACTTCTGTTATGATCAACTTTCGTACTGAGGTAAGTTAGCTTAAGTCGACCTATTTTAACCTCAGGAATCTAAGGTTAAGCTATGACCCATTAATTACCAAACACCCAGTATATATTCAATTTCTCTTTGCCGACGTTTCAATTGGTAAATGGTGAAGCGCGCCTCAACACGCGTCGTTGGTCCGATCCTTTACAGAAAAGGTAATTTAAACATAAAATTTATCTTGAAACTACTACTTTTAACCAATAAATTTCTTTAATATTTGTTTGTCGATAACGGGTATCTACATTTGCATTATCGTAAATGTTTTAGTGTCATGTTCCCAGATACATAGTAGTACCTACCATAAATTTTAAAATAGATAGTACTAATACATTATCAACAATCACGAGTAATACTGTAGAATACATTTTTACAGTTTGCATATCTGCTAGTAAGGAAAATAAAGATAAATAGTCATATAACAAACAACCCTTAATAGGGAACTTGCATAAAATTTTAAATTCGAGAAAAATGTTATAAATCACAACAGAACATAATTTAAAATATATATCAAAGAAAATTAAGTTGTTTTTGTCTTAATTTCTACAGCTCCTAACATAGAGTAACAGTTAGGGTAAACATGGGCCCAGGGCCGTCTTAACCCGGGGGTGCAAGGAGTGCGAAGCACCCGGGCGCCAAGTCCAAGGGGCGCAAGCCGAACTGTTGTTAGGCTCAAACTTGCGCTTCTTGTCCTTAAAAAAATTACAAATAACAAAATTATACAAGTGCACTTTCGGTATTTTTTACAAAGGCATTAATGCTTACTACACCTACGATATGAAACATTTTTCAGTGCGTCACAAATGAGAGAAAAAAAGGTAAGTCCGTGATAATACACATTTATAACATGACATTTTAGTTAAATCTGACGTGACAGTTGTCAGAATCGTAATCAGCCAAACATAAAAAGGGTATTGCAGTATAACCCTTTTATTTGCAATTTGGTATAAAAACAGGTCAATTGTGTTTATTGCATTTATAAAATGGTATTTTCTTTGATTTGTATAGTCTTATAAATTGTCCACATTATAGTCGTATGTATATAATTCGTAAATATTTTTTTGTTCGCTTATAGCACCTGATAGCGCCCTCTATCAACAGCTAGAATAAATGTTAGAAATTACTGTAATCACGTTAATGCGTTAGAAAGAAATCGAAAAACTGTGACGCACTGAAAAGTGCCTATGAGAAAGAGATTAGTCGTTATTTTTTTAAAGTTGGCGGTAGAATCTTTTATGATTGCCGAAGTTAGTCTAAGTTTTTTACCGGTTACTGATACTACCGAACAAAGATTAGAAAATTATTTGTTAGAATGTTTGAAATTAATGATTATTGATTTAGATGATTTACGACGCCAAGGTTATGATAATGGGATAAATATCAGAGGAAAATATGGGCCTTTAAAAAAAATGTTTAGCCTTAGATTAATCAGGGTGCTCTTTTGTTCATTGTGCAGCTCACAGCCTTAATTTAGTGCTAAAATTATGCTGTTAAATGCTCATTGGAAATAACAATTTGTTTTTCAATTGCTTAAGAAATTTATGTTTTCTTCCTCATCAACATTACGGTTGAATGTCATAATGAATAAGATATCTACCCACTTTTACATTAAAACCGCTTTCAAATACGCGATGTGAGAGTAGAATTGATTCATTAAAAATACTTAGTTTTAATATGGGGAAAATTTACGATGTATTATCCTCAATTTTTGACAACAACAACTACGACAATGACACAAGAAACATCGCAGCTGATTGATGACAAAATTAAAGAACTTTAAGTTTATCGGCTCTGTCGTGACATGCTACAATATTTTAGCAAATGTTTAATATTATTATCAACAAAACTTTGCAAACGAGCGAAGATTTAGCCAATAACCAGAGGAGGATTTGAAGATTTGCTGTCCCTGGGCTATCCACAATTTGCCGCCCTCCCCTTTGCATTTTTTCCTTTTTTACCAAAATTTGCCGCCCCCTAAATTCTACCGCCCTGGGCTATAGCCTATTCAGCCCATATGTAAATCTAGCCCTGTCAATAACCACACTGATACTGCGTTTGATCAGATATTAATTGACTCAGTATCAATTGCTAAAGAATTAGATTGCGAAACTAAGTTTTCTGAAACTGTTCGTCCATGTCCCCGAAAAATACATCTCAATCTCAATTACGAGGCTGCAGACGAGCCTCTTTTAGACTCAGAACAAAATTTTAAAGTTAACCTATTATTATTTATTGGACATTGTCATTGCAAAATTAGGTGAAAGATTTGAAATGTTGAGCAAACGTAATTATAATTTTTCTTTCCTGGAAAATATATTGAGTTGGAGAAACTCCGAAGAAAACTTAAAAACAACGCAATGTTTAAATTGAAAATAAAAACTTGCGCATGAAATGAGAATGAATTAGAATTTCTTACCAATATTTTTTATAAATAAAGACTTAACCCCACTCGATATTATCAGTTATATGTATATTCTAATAATTTACTCTGTGTTTTCCCAAATTTTCTAGGTGTCTAAGGATATATTTAACACTTCCAGTAACAGTAGCTGAAGATAAAAGGTCTTTTTCTAAACTTAAATTGATCAAAACTTATCTGCACTCAACAATGGCCCAAGACAGATTAACAAACCCCGCTTTAATATTAATACTTAAGTATAGAAAAGCAAGTAAAAATAAAAAATAAAACGGGATAATACCCGAAGGTTGGCTGTATACCATCTAGTTAAATAAAATTAACATGAAGTAAAACTCCCTAGTGTAGTTGGTATATTTAATAAAAATTATAAAAAATTTTAAAAATCCAAACGGATTACGTTCATAACGTTTTCGGACTCATCAGTCCATCATTAGTGAACCTAAAAGTAAGTAATCTCACTTAATAAAATTGAAAGGGTGAAATTTTGAATGTTAAAAAATTGAAAAGTGTAATTAAGATTACTTACTCTCTGTCCTTGCTAAATAACCACAATGCAAAACACTGGTTAAGATGTATGTTCTAACTACATATTTAAATTTGTAAATTTCCGTAACCACATTGGATTCTGACCTTGGTTAATACCTTGAAAATTGCCCTTTCCTGGATGTCAATGTCACTGACATTTGAACTATTTCTACTTCCTTCTAAATCATTGACAGACTAAACGTAGTTCAATGTAGACCTAATTATATATAAAAAATCTCTTAATTAATGGAGTAGAGCATCATGTTGCTAGTATTAATCCGTTGGCATTCAATGTAAGCCAAATTATTTTACAAATTTCACTATGTAGTTAGAACATACATCTTAACCAGTGTTTGGCATTGTGGCAATTTAGCAAGGACAGAGAGTAAGTAATCTTAACCACACTTTTCAATTTTTTAACATTCAAAATTTCATCCTTTCAATTTTATTAAGTGAGATTTCTTACTTTTAGGTTCACTGATGATGGACTGATAAGTCCGAAAACGTTATGAACGTAATCCGTTTGGATTTTTAAAATTTTTTATAATTTTTATTAAATATACTAACTACACTAGGGAGTTTTACTTCATGTTAATTTTATTCAAGTAAAAGTAGATACCACCGAAGTAATAAAAACTTTTGCCAAATTAAAAGCTAGAAAAATTGACTTTGATATGTGTTATAAAATTGATCTTGTTTGAATATTGAAATCACTTTTTTTTAATATAGTTTAATTTAGTTTAATTAGTTTTAATTTTACCGTAACTATAACCTATATGATCTATTCTGACCAAAGGGGGCGCAAATGTGAGTGATATTGCACCCCGGCGCCGTGTGTGCTTAAGACGCCCCTGCGTGGGCCGTAAGAGAGAAGACAGTGCTTTTGGCTTCGATGCATATAAGATTGGATAGGGTTGGGCTCGAAAACTTTGTTGAGAGCCCGAAAATAGAGAAGAATTTTGTCAAGATGAGAGTTTTTGCCGATCTTCAATAGAAGAGGGCACTCGACGAAGAAGAATCTAGCAGAAATAATATATCAATAATAACTCCAGTACCTACATACACATTCGATCACCTGAAAATATTTCATATTATTATTCTACAAATAATGTGTTGATATTTACACATTTTTTAACACGGTAAGAATCAGCCCTTGGACTAATAATGTTTTCCTTCCGTTCAAAAGTTCATCCACAACGATCGCGATAAACGTTGACATTAGTGAAGTCGAGCATTTTTTTTATTTTTATTTTTTCATCAAATTAACTGGACCAAATTAAATTAGCTGGATTAACTTGTTATCACGAGCATGAACTTGCCAACAATAAATTCTTTGTATTGTTTGGGCCCCAGGAGGGAAATATATTTCGTTGTATATAAAAAGATGTTGTTTCTCTGTTGGTCGGTTATTGTTCAAATTAAATCGTTTTCCCAGAAGAGCGAAGGATAGAGAGAACCATCTTTCTTGTCAAAATAGTTTTATGTTCATACTTAAAGCAACTTATATACTGGTATTCAAAATAATAGGCCTGGATCCAGCGTACCAAAAAAAAGTTTATTAATAGCATGCCGAAAATTTGTTAATAACTTAACGGTGTCTGGTCGGACAAACTTTGATGTACGGGAACACTGGAACAGGGGAAGTTTTAATTGTGAAGAAAAAAAACTGCTGGTGACTGGACCACCGCAAATTGAAAAGCAGTTTTACGCCTGACGTGTTTCTTTCTTGCCGAGTTCCTGGATCTTACCTCCACACACCATAACAATCTGCGGAATCAGAACTGCGTAGCGCAGGATCACGGCATGTCACGGACCGTGAAAACTGCGTCACGTCAGTCTGCGCGTGAACTTGCGGTGTTAGTATCATTTCTGTGTTTCACAGAAATTCACAGTGACTAACCCTCTGTCACGTCACGAATCTGCGTGTCAACTTGCAGCCGGCCTTATCGTCTTTGTAAAAAATCAGCGTTAGATATTATTGCATTGTTTAAATTTTCGGGTATGCCCTCTTTTTGAAAGCACAAGATATAACTTTTGTCAATGTAATAGTTTATGTATAAGAAAACTAAATAGTAAACATTAAATAACGCACTTAAAAAAGATGCAATCCCAAGACAATGTTAATGACAAGTTAAGACAATACTTTAAATTTTATTAACGCTGTATACTTAAACTGCCGTCAAACGGTCGTGCACTATAATGCCGTTAACAGCTATGGCGTCATCCTTATGATGCGTTTGACGGCATTTTCTTCGACTGCCGTTCGCTTGGAGGCTGGCCATCTTAGTACCTATTCAATTTATTAATATTAGAAGGTTTTCTTATAAATGAAAAAGAAAACGAAGTGAAATATTAAAACGTATTTTAATTAAGGGTAATGATAAATACATAATTAAATTAGTCTTTATTATTATTGTAAAACCTGTTGTAAACTAAGAAAAAAAAATTAATTATAGAAATTTAATCCTTTCTTTGGAATGGAACCCTGGATTTATTTGGAAATGTTTTGGGGTTCCTTTTCTTTTTTTTTTTTTGTAATCCTATTGCTGTCAGGCTTTTTCCTTTTGGGCGTCCCTGTTTCTTTACTGCCACTAGCATTTTAATTGTCGACAAAACAACATCGTTCACTTGAAGAAATGTTATAAAAGAATTTTTTACCAATTTCAAAAAATGAAATAAAAAGTGAAATATAATCAAAAGTCATGATAAAACCATTTAGTATTTGAAAGTTCATTATTTATTAACAATTTGTTGTCCAATATTGTTAAAATTAATAAATTAAATTTATTCAAATGCAGAAACCCAAATAAACTCCAATTTGGTTAACAGTGCCGACGTTGTAGCGTTGTACCTATTGATAATCATTATATGCTTACTTTTGAGATATCATGAATGTGCTGAGTTTGAATTGACGTTATTTCTAACGCATTTCCATCTAACGATGCCTTGAATCGTACATGTACTGAGCGATCTTCTTTGAATGTCCAAGACTGCCGAAAATTTTTCCCACCGCTCTTGAAGTTCCTTTCACCATAATTGAATGCATAAACAAGTTGATAATAAATTAAATAGCTTTCCATCGGTCTCTTCATTTTACTGCTTGCAATAGTACGTGCATCTCGTTTCCAAAACGTGGTAAATGTACTTCCGAGATGGCTTTTTTGCATCGGCAAATGAGGAAAATGTATCGCCAACTTTTAACATCATTGACATACCAATACTTAACCGAACTAAAAGTTCCAATATTTAGAAAACGAACGAACGCCCAATAATGACACTTACCTAAGTCATTCAAGTTTTTCAAATTTAAACTTATTATTCCCACAATAATTAACAGTTAGGTACAAATATAACGCTTGTAACTATATGTATACTGAGACGGGCACTATAATAAAATAAGATTAGAGAATCCTCAACTCGTGCATTAACTCACCACGTGTATATGCTGAACTGCAAGTGGAAACAAACGGCAGCCGAAGAAAATACCGTCAAACGCATCATACGAATGATCATAGCTGTTAACGGCATTATAGTGCAAGACCGTTTGACGGCAGTTTAAGTACAGCGTTTTATTAATGGCATGTCCAAATTTTCAATATAAGTAATGGATAACTAGTTGTAGTTCTACTTCTTGTTATCAAAACTTTTTGTCAGTTATGAAATATTTTTAATATGAAGTAAAAGACCGCAATCATTCATTGTTAACTCTCGACGACCGGTTTTACATTTTTCGCATTTTTATACCCATCAATATTTTTTACCCAACTCCACAACTAACCCTTTGTTTTCTTTCTTTTTCTTTTCCTTTTTGCTCTGGTTTTCAGTTTCAGATACCTACATTGATATTAAGAGGATCGGTACGTATTTTCGGCTGCAATGCTATTCAAATGGGGATTCATTTTTTTCGAATCCTGAGAAAACTGATAAGTATTTTTGAAAAATATAAACGCAGAATGAAAGGTCACGTTATTAGCGAGGGCCGAAAGTCCCTGAGAACTTCTATAATGTTTATTTTAATAAGTTACAGGGGTGAAAAACTAAGAGAAAATTAAGTGTGATTTTTAATTTCAAATATATCATTCAAAATAAACTTTTTATTTATTCTAAGGGACTTTCGGCCCTCGGTAATAATTTAGTCTTTCATTCTGCGTTTAAATTTTTCAAAAATATTTATTGGTTTTTTCAGGATTCGAAAAAAATAAACACAATGCCGTGGTAATATTTTCCAAATCTATCTTTGTCTTAAAACGCACTCAGACGAATATACAGTCGGAAAAATGAAAGAATACCCATGAACGAACATATAAAACACACTGTATTTTCCTGTTACCGTGTCACACAAAAAATTGGCCAGCGCAAGTACATGTAATAATTATTGTTACATGTACTTGCACTGGACAATTTTCTTTGTCACACGGTGACAGGAAAATACAGCGTGTTTTATATGTTCGTTCATGGGTATTCTTTCATTTTTCCGACTGTATGTATATTGTCAGCATATATTGTCAGTCAGACACTGACAATCAGTGACAATTTTAAATATTTGACATTGCATCGGGAATATGTTGAGTTATTGATTAAATATTATTGATATATAAGGTATTTGATAAATAATTTATTTAAGACGTGAACTTAATAAAAAGTTATTTATTGTGTATTATTTGTGGAAGATCCAAGCAGAGAATACATCAGGATAATATATTCTGTGATCCAAGTATTTTGTTGTTAAAGATGTTCAAAATTGTAAGCGTTCCATAACAATATATTATTAAAAAATCACTTTAACACTTTTCTCTTTTTTCGATTGAGTATTAGTCTTTGTTGTACAAATAAATTATTACAATCACTGAATACATAGTTAGTGAAAAAATTATCACATTTATTAACTGAATTAATAATTTGCAATTATAAAAATAACAGTTATCCAAGAACATTCAAAACCCATCTCTTTAAATTAATGATGGCATTTTCAAGTAGAATGACATTCTAGTAATGTTTACATATCCATACCAGTGTGAATTTTACTACACGTAATTTGCCGTGTAAAGACAGAAAAAGTAGGGATACACGTAAAATATTTGCGAATTATGTACCCATAGCCTTAACCAAATCACATTTTTTTATAATATGACTGCAAATACAATCATTTAGTTACTTTTTTGACTGTTTCTTCCTGTGTACGACCACTGCTGCTGACATTGGAACATCGAGGAGCAATGATCTTAAAAATTAGGTTACAATTGCATAACCAGAGTTAACACCAATTTCAGATATTATTTTTTTTGATCCAAACGTTGTCAGTCTTACACTTATAGACTTCTTTTAATAAATTAAAATAAACTTCAAAACCGTTACATATTAAAAAAAAGTAAATATATGACATCCAACATAGATTTGTTGGCTGTCTCTCACCACTTTTCTCCCTACCCTCAAGAACTTGTCCATATACTTGTTAATCTATACAACATTTTCCGTCCATCCAATCATATTTGAGCAATAAATCATGTTATTAAAGACTATAGCAGGAGCCCTTTGTAGCGGCATGTGAGTACAACACATTAACATTTGATAATCAAAGACTGCATACATTTGCATGTGTTTGCGGGCATAAGAGCGTCTGTTACTGCCAGTATGTGTACACACATATTATGTATTTGTCTGTGGTCTTGATTTTTATATATATTGTTCAATATTGGCTTGATCTTATGGATCGTTTTAGCATCTTTTAACAACCAGACATTGTTCTAACTATGGTTTTTATTTGTAGCATTTAGTTTACTTGTAACCGTTGACCTGAAGATGCTCTGCATATTATAGAGAGCGAACCGGTCGTCAGGAGTTAACAATAAATGATTGCGAGTACTTCTGTCTTTTACTTCATTTAAAATGAACTCGCATATTATGCAACCCATTCAACTTTTATTTTTGATATATATTCCCATTTCACTCAAAATTAGTTTATGTGCGGTAAGTATAGAGTAGAGAGATATTTGCTTAAACGTATCAAAAATAAATTTCCCGTTCTTCAAGATAATTTTAAACTTGCTGAAATCTGTAATTACAAACAGGATATACTTTGACGTTAAATAATACTCGTATATACGTAATTCAGTGCCGCGAAAATAAAACGTTGAATATAATTTTTTTAAATTTAAGTAATTCGGGAAAGTGTGTTCATTAATTGAAAATTAATTTATCGTTTCTGAATCCGCAATTATGGCAGTAAAGGTGACTTTAAAGTGAAAAAAGTTAAAAATCTTATATTCTTATCGATAGCTTAAATAATCAGATCAAACTCTGTGCAGTTGCCATCGTTAGTTATCCTGGATCCGAGATAGTTGAAGCTGTGGACTATCTGGTATTCCTGCAAGTGGTTACTCAGCTATTGAATCTCTCTCACCATTATTTTCGTCTTGTCTTTATTAATTTTAATACCAATTTTTATAATTTTCAACTCAACTCTTTGCAAGAGATCCTAGCATTTCTTCTTCATTTGCTGCTATAAGTAGTGTCATCAACAAATCTTAATTTTTTGTCTACCAGCCATCGTTACTCCATTATTTAAAGTCATCCGCATGACATGCGCATCATAAATATTTAATAAGTCAGGTGACAAAGCACATTCTTGTCTAACCCCTCTCTCTAATCTGAAATGTGTTGAGAACCTGTGACCTAGTCGTACTGTTGCCATATTGAACTGGTACAGATTTTTAATAAGTGTATCGGTACACCCATCTCTATTAAAATGGACCAAAGATATATCCAGCTTACACAATCGAATGCCTTCTGGTAGTAAACAAAGCATAGGTACTTGAAATTCTCCTGACTTTTCAATGCCTTTTCTCAGGTTCACTATTTGCTCACGTGTACATTTTTTATTTGCAAAACCTGCTTGTTTCTGTGGTATTTGTCAATGTGGGTAAGTTTTTAATATGTTCTTCATGATATGCAACAATATTTTACTGAAATGTGTTGTGTCACAATTAACGGTATACTCCAGTAGAGTTAGACGAATAACAGGCAATAACAGGCTTAACCTTCCATGCCAAGCTGACCCAAATTTCGTTTTTCTAATTTTTAGGGGGGTCAATAGTAGTGTAAATTTAAGATCTCGATTAGATTCCGCTATTGCGTTAGCCGTCATCTTGATATTAACGAGAACCGTTTTTGCTCAATATCTCAGCTATTTTAAACTTTTCGACAAAAGTATAAGAACTAAAAATGTTTAAAATATGATTTTCTATAATTTCGTATACCTGTTACTGTTCAAGTTGATTATCCGGTTGAAGTTGACTTTTCCTAGTTCGAGTCGACTCAAACGGCTGGTTTTAGTAAAAGTTTATTACAAATATAAAATGAAGATTTTTATTCAACATTTACTAGTAAAAGTAGACTCCAACTAGTTAAAGTATACTCTTCCCAATGCCATTTAGTAAAAGTTGATTCACACAAACAACCGATTCTAGAAATTAAATGTTACTGTATATTATGTTCAAATCGTGATATTTATAGTCCAGACTGTATCGTCGCCCCCGTTAGGTAAATTATTCCAGTTCGATTTTTTGCACAAATTTACTCAAAAAGAGGTCCTTATAACGAATCCACAGGGTGTCAGGTGGTACCGTAATCGAAAAATTGTTTAAACAATTTTTTTTAAACAAATTCACAAAAAAAATTCACTTCGGACATTTTTTTACATCATTAATTTGGGTCATTCGGAGCAAAAGAGGTCTTTTGTGATTTTTCTGTAAAATTTATTGTTCTCGAGTTATACGCGATTTAAAATTTGAAAAATGCGAAAATCACCATTTTCAAGGCTTAATAACTCAGTTAAAAATTATTATTATGAAAGTCAGAAAGTCACCAAATCAAATTTTAACGACCCCCCTACAAGGTACTGAAGAAATATTTGTCGTTATTGTATTACTAAGCTGTTATTATTAACTATTAACAATGAGCGCTAGGAGCGTATTGAGGCGGTTGTCAATGTGGGTGCGACTGAGATGCACCATTGGACGGTCGGAATGGAGGATCTTACTCGCACTCACATTGACGGCCGTCTCAATACGCTTTTAGCGCTCATTGTTGATAATTAAAAATAACAGCTTAGTAATAAAATAATGACAAAAATTTCTTCAGGATCTTGTAGGGGGGCTTTAAACTTTGATTACAGTCGGAAAAATTAAGGAATACCCATGAACGATCACATCAATCACTTATTTTGTATTTGCTGTCTTTTTCTATAAATAGCAAACGTTTGTTATAGAAAAAGACAGCAAATACAAAATAAGTGATTGATGTGATCGTTCATGGGTATTCTTTCATTTTTCCGACTGTAAGTGACTTTCTGACTTTCATAATAATAGTTTTTAATCGAGTTATTAAGCCTTAAAAATGGTCATTTCGCATTTTCTAAATTTTAAATCGCGTATAACTCGAAAACTATCAATTTTATAGAAAAATCACAAGAGACCTGTTTTGCTCCGAATGACCAAAATAATCTAAAAAAATTTGTCCGGAGTGAAATGCTTAGTTATTTATAAAACAGTTCGTGAAGTATGCTTTTTGCGCACGCACGCGATGTTTAGAGCAGGAGAGGGCCGAGTGCTATACATCGCCTAAGTGCGCAAAAAGTACTTCACGCACAGTTTCATACAATATTTTATCTACCAAAAAACAAATAAATAAACTGCAACTCTTCGTCACTGGAATACATTCCTATTGTACAATTTTTTAGAACTTTGACATTTAAAAATTCAAACTTCTGTCAAACCACAAAACTGTCAAAACTTTTTTTGTAATTTATTGCTCACATGTCATCACCATGACAAGGCGAAAGTTAAGGATATTTGATTATATGAAAGTGTGCTAAAAAACAGTGCGAAAAAGTAAATCCCATTTAAAATACATTATTACTTCAGGCACACTTTAAACCCTTCATGTACTGCTATCTATATTTACAATTTTCACACAATAAAAACTTATACATAATATGAGGTAGAGTAGATAAGAATTTTGTGGATTTGGTTAACAAAAATTGGTTAAACAATTTTTCGACCGCGGTACCGCCTGACACTGTGTATTTGTTATAAGGATGTATTTGTTTGAGTGGGTTTGTGCAAAAAAATCGAATCAGAATAATTTACCTAACGGGGGCGACGTTAAAGCCTGGACTAATAAGTAGTTGAAACGGTCAAAACAAAGAGACGCACACTCATCAAAAATGCACGTGAGAATATACTCGTATAAATTGTATAATCTACTTTTACTAACAAGAGTTAGGAAGAGTCAACTTCAACTAGTAAAAGTTGATTAAAATTTTTCAAATCAACTTTTACTGCTCGTTTCAGTTGGAGTTGACTCGAACTAGGAAAAGTCAACTCTAATTGAGAATCAACTTGAACTGTAACATACCTATTACAATTTTTTTCGTGCGGTCGATATTTTCCGAGTTATGGGGGAAAATATTGAGAGTTAGAGCATAATTATTGAATTATCACGTTTATTATTAGTTTCTCGACACAAATGTACCTATACAAAAATGAAGAGGATTAAATTTTATACAAGTTTGATCTCTTTCAATTCTTTGATAAAATCAATATTTAAGGTAGTGAGCATGCAGTAGGAGTGCGAGCGTAAGACCTGATTGGTTTTATTGCAATTGTTTTTGTTCAATATCTCCGCCATTTTCAACTTTTCGACAAAAAGTGTACAGACTGAAATTGTTGCAATTACGATTTCCTATAATTTTTCGAGAAAACCAGTGGCGGATATAGTAGAGGAGGGTGATGGGGAAATTCCCCCCAAAAAGGTAAAAAATAAAAAAAAAAATCTTGAATCTTAAACTATAGGCAGGCAAATTCGACCCAATAAACCCGTTAATAAAATTAAGTGAACTAAATGCATATAAGTTATTAACTATTTATGTCTTTTATGTAGTTTGGTTGATGTTTCATTTAAAGGTCTAAAAATTATTTAAAATATAATTCCCTCCATTTTTGTTTATTTACAATTATGCCATAAAGATAGTAATAAACGAGAACATTCAATAATTATTATCTATGCTTCCTATCCCCTTACAGTATTTTCCCCTTATATTGACTTATACTTAACTCGGAAAATATTGACCACAAAAATAAATTATAGAAAAAATATTGTAGGAAATTGCATTTTCAACAATTTTAGTCCCTGCCATTTTTATCGAAAATGGCGTAGATATTGAACAAAAACAATAATGGCTATAAAACCAATCAGGTCTTACGCTCGCGCCTTTACCGCATACGTACCGCATACATTAAATAGTGATTTTAGCAAAAATATAAAAGATATACAAGTTGTTTAAAATTTAATTTTCTCCATTTTCGTATAGGTACATTTTGGTCGAATATACTAATAATAAACGAAATAATTCAATAATTATGCCCTAGCTGTCACTATTTTCCCCCATAACTTGAAAAATATAGACCGCACGAAAAAAATTGTAATACATATTATACGAAATTATAGAACAAATTTTAGTTGTTGTCGAAAAGTTGTCATACTTTTTGTCAAAAAGTTGAAAATAGCGTAGATATTGAGCAAAAACTGTTCTCATTTAAAATCAAGACGGCTACTGACGCAACGGCGAAATTCAGTCGAAATTTTAAATTTACACTACTATTGACCCCCGCTAATTAGAAAAATAAAATACGCGGTAGCTCGGCATGCAACGTCAAATGGACTAAAAAGACTGGACTAAAAAGACAATTTCATTCCTTATACTTTCTGTCGAAAAGTTGAAAATGGCGGAGGTATTGAACAAAAACAATTGAAATAAAACCAATCAGGTCTTACGCTCACGCCTTTACCGCATGCGTACTACCTTAAATATTGATTTTATCAAAAAACTGAAATAGATCAAACTTGTTTAAAATTCAATTGTCTTCATATACGAAATTATAGAAAATTATATTTTCAACAATTTTAGTTGTCATACTTTTTGTCGAAAAGTTGAAAATAACGGAGATATTGCGCAAAAACGGTTCTCGTTTAAAATCAAGGTGGCGGCTAACGCAACGGCGGAATTCAGTCGAGATTTAAAATTTACACTACTATTGACCCCCTACCCTTAAAGATTAGAAAAATAAAATTTGGGGCATCTCGGCATGCAAGGTCAAATGCTATCCCGACTGGGCTAGTAGTTTTCACATTTAGGCAGTGGCGTTTTTTGTGTAGTGGAATATAAACTGAGGTAGATACACCAATCAGATTGTCATTTTACCGAATTGCAATTAGCATCACAGATAGAATGGATAATATGTAACCCTTTGTCATTCAGAGACTGAGACGGCAGCATTTCTCCTAGTATTGTGGCAATTCCTGGGGATTTATTTTATTTTAGTTTTTTGTTTAAACAAATATATAATATATAGTACCTATATGTTTTTTAAGCAACCAGGTACAACGGGTAATAATTATATTAGAGGTCGTTGCGCTAAAAATATGTTAATGTAGATATCTGAAGATATTTTTAATAATGGCATTGGAACAACTGAGCAAATAACTTCAATAATTTTGTTTACATCACTCGGTTGTTCATTTTTTTTATTTAATATTATTTTACTTATGATATTGTTTATAGTATTTTAATTTATTCATTCGTCTTCTACTTTAACATTAACATTAATCCATAATTTGTGCTTTTTATTCCTTTTTTTATTTTTTAACAACATAGCCTATTAAGGATTTTTGTTTAGAATGTACATCAATATTCTATTCATTAAACCGTTCATCAAAAAGAATTTGGCAAACGTTTCCATTTATCGTTGGAAGTAATTAAGTGATGTAATTTAAATTTATATACCAGAATTTCGGAGCAAGGTAAAATAAAGTATAAAATCTGTCTATACTACAGGGTCATTAGTCGTTTCAGGTTTACATTAATAATACGGGTTTGTTGAATTCTTGTCAAAATCGTTTTAGGCCAGCAAATACTGGTATAGTAGGTATATTCGCTAAACTCAGACACAACTGGCTAGTGATTTTAGTAGGTATTTTTTTTGTTTTTTGTCAATTTTGACAAAATTGGCAAAATTACTAACTATTTAGTAATTATTAGCTATATAATAATTATTTTTTTGCCATTTAACTAAATTGGCAAAATTACTTATTAAAATCACTAGCCAGTTGTGTCTGAGTTTAGCGAACCGACTTATATATTAATTTGTACTTAAAATAAGTATTGTTTTGAAGCTAAAAATTCGAATTAGAAGTGAACATATTTATTGTGTTTCTAAGTCTTCCATCTCAATATCGCTTGATTAATTGTATTTTTCCAATCAACTAGGAAATTTTTAAAATAATCGTGGTGACTGACAAGAATGCATTGACTTCGACATAAACTCTGTAGATCATTTTTTGCTTTGTTTTCCCAAAATGGGATGAATTTAGGGATGGTGACAGGTGGGCGACATGGTTGCCTACTTGGTTGTTGGTTAACCAAAAGCTGTGTATTTAGTATTTTCCCTTTACTGACTAGTATGTATTTTTTTGTATTAAGATCTAGTCTCTAGTCCATACCTACTCATTACTGATTAGCCCAGAAAATGAACGTGAAATACGGCGATACCGTGTAATTTTCAGGGTCAACTTCGAATTGCATAAAAATTTGGATTTGGATTCTACTTATCTTCAACTTCAAAGTAGGACTTATGCTGTTGTTTGCTTTCACTGTTTGTTTGTTCACTGTTTGCTGTTTAAAATAAGTCCGGAAATAGGCAAATTGATTAATTAATTCTAAGCAACTTTTGTTAAATAGTTTTAATTGTTAATAGAGTTTTTTAAGGTAGTCATTACTTTTCGAGTTATTTGCGATTGAAAATGTTTATTTTTCAACAAAAAACACGTTGCGAAAAACACGGCGGTTTTTCGCAAACAACTCAAAAAGTAAGTATTTTATCCAAAAAAATATTCTTAGCAAAAATAGAGCTTATATAAAAACGAAAAAAACGGTATATTCGCGATGTCTATAGAACCTGTAGAAGCAAAGTTTAAGCCAATGAGGGATACGTTTTCATTCGTCGAATTTCAAGTCGAATATTTCAACGTGAAATAACCAAAAATTAAGCAGTTTTCGGGAAAAGTTCATTTAATCCATTAAAGTGTTTAAAAATGCTTTATTTTTTTGTTTTATAAAAGTTTATAAAAGGGCCCTTAGAAGGGCCCCTCTTTTTTGAAAAAAAAAATTCGTGAATATCTTCCCCTATTGAGCAACCCAAATTAAATTAATCGTTACCACTTTACAAACAATTTACTTACATAACTTGCTCCAATATTTTATTACTTGCTCAATTGGTTATTACAGCTTTACTTAACTTGCTCAAATTTACGGTTCAAATTGCTTATTTTTGAAAGGGTTATAGTTAAAAGGGCTTGAACGAGTCACTAATCGCGAGTGTATGCAAATTTTGAACAGCCATATCTTAACCAATTTTTGTTTACATAGAAACAAAATCCAACTAAGATATTTACAAAATAAAAAACTACATTTTTTACTCTTGGAGTAAATACTCTTTATTACTCTTACAGATCACTTTACTCATCACAGATTTTACTCTTACAGATCGTATGAATAATACATATACATACCATAAATTAAATGGTAAAGTGGTAAGGATTAATTTCATTTACGGTGCTAAATTGGAGGAGATTTTCACGATTCTGTTTTGCCAAACGAAAAGGAGCCAACTTTATTTTGATCGTAACTGGCTTAGTTTCGATGCAAAGTTCTAACTTTATAGACTACAGGTCCATGTCAAAAATGGATGGGTCATATGAACCACCAGGTGACGTATATAGGACGATATAAGAGCATAAAATAATAAGATTCAGCACTATGCCGTCACTTGTAAGCAGTCCAACTGAGTGCTTGTGAGAATTCAAAAGTGCAGGTAGAGTGCGTACATTTTGGTCATATATTTTTGTACGGCATTTTTACCATCGATAGATCCATGAAAAATAGTAAGAAAGCGCGCAGTGCCGTAAAAAAATGGTGAGCCACAAAGTTGGTAAATTTTTTTGATTTACTGACAATTTCCAGGGTAAATTTGGTCATTTCATTCTGTACAACATCAGTTTCATACTGTTTCAATACAACTTCTAATCCATTATTCCTCAACGCCGTACAAAAATCATGCGACAAGGGGAAAAAATGGAGGGTTGCAATCCCCTCTCTTTCCGTGGTCCGGGGGGTGATTTCATCAGCCTAAAATATATGGTCTGCATTAAAATGTACGGCATCATTTTTCCTAATTTATTTATCTAGTACTATTTAAAACAAAGGATAAATGTAGAAAATTGCTATATTTTATTAATCTATGAATATTTAAACTTTCGAAATAATTTTAAAAATTTCTGTTTTTGTATTTCTCTATAATTTTTTAAGTGAAAACTTCTTTAGGGACGTTGTGCGGTTTTTGGATAGGGGAAAAGTATTGAATTCGCGACCGTCATCGCGACCGTCATTGCGACCGTCATCGCTTATGCTATATATTATTTGTATGTATATATAAATTGTATAGAAGTATTTCAATTTAAAATAAATGTAAAACCAATGTAAATGACCGTCATCTCTTCAGCGAAATAAATTTTGTACGTATCTATATTATGTATATGTGTACATAAATAATTGTATAGAAGTATTTAAATTTAAAATAAATGTAAAAACTATTTGTGGATGGGGAAAAAGGATTTATTTCGCGACCGTCATCGCGACCGTCATCTCTTCGACGAAATAAATTTTATACGTATATTTATTGAAGTGAAAACTTCTTTAGGGACGTTGTGCACTTTTTGGATGGGAAAATGTATTAAGGTGATACAGTAGCGATCAACAGGTAGCAAAAACGCGTTCCAAGATTGTGGCTGTAATTTTGAATATGTTTTCGAGATATTTGGCACACGTATTCGTAAATAAAGAATGGCGGTACAGAGCCCAATTTGAAAAATATATTAATATGTGGAAATTACTCTGTAATTAAATACAATATTAAAAAAACTAGCCTGTACCGCCATTAAGAAGAACAAAAAAATACACTTTCTTCAAATAAACTTTTTTATCCGATGCCTAGATTTTGTGTCATTTTGGAACTACTCAAATTTTTTATTGCATTAGTAGTTCCAAAATGGCACAAAATCTAGGTATCGGATAAAAAAGCTTATTTGAAGAAAGTGTATTTTTTTTGTTAAAAAAAACTTTTTGGTGGCTCACTCATGCATGCTATTGGCTTAACACTGATGATGGATTACTTATTAATCCGAAAACGTTTTGTTTTGTGATGTAACCCTTATTGGGGTATTTTAAATATACCTTTTACAAAGGATCTAGTATTTTTTGTGATTTATGGTATACAGCCAGCTACAGGAATTTTATTTTCCTCGTGGATTTTATTTTTTGTTCTTCTTAATGGCGGTACAGGCTTGTTTTTTTAATATTGTATTTAACTACAGAGTAATTTCCACATATTAATATATTTTTCAAATTGGGCTCTGTACCGCCATTCTTTATTATATTACGAATACGTGTGCCAAATATCTCAAAAAAATATTCAAAATTACAGCCGCAATATTGGAACGCGTTTTCGCTACCTGTTGATCGCTACTGTTTCCTCTTAAATTGGCGACCGTCATCGCGACCGTCATGGCTTCAAAGAAATAAATTTTTGAAGTGAAAACTTCTTGAGGGACATTGTGTACTTTTTAAATGGGAATAAAGTATTGAATTAGCGACCGTCATCGCGACCGTCATCACTTTGAAGGAATAAATTTTTTAAGTGAAAACTTCTTGAGGGACGTTGTGCACTTTTTGGATGGAAAAAAGTATTGAATTAGCGACTGCCATCGCGACCGTCATCGCTTCGGCGAAATAAATTTTTGAAGTGAAAACTTCTTTAGGGACGATGTGCATTTTTGATGGGGAAAATCTATTAAATTAGCGACCGTCATCGCTTCGGCGGAATTCATTTTTGAAGTGAAAACTTCTTTAGGGACGTTGTGCACTTTTTGGATGGGGAAAAAGTTTTGAATTAGCGACCGTCAACGCTCTGGCAAAATAAATTTTTGAAAAAAAATTTAAAATCTTCTTTTGATAAAAGAATAAAACTTCTTTAGGGACGTTGTGCACTTTTTGGAAGGGGAAAAAGTATTGAATTAGCGACCGTCATCGCTTCGGCGAAATAAATTTTTGAAGTGAAAACTTCTTTAGGGACGTTGTGCACTTTTTTGATGGGGAAAATGATTAAATTAGCGACCGTCATCACTTCGACGAAATAAATTTTGTACGTATATTTATTGAAGTAAAAACTTCTTTAGATACGTTGTGCACTTTTTGGATGGGAAAAAGTATTAAATTAGCGACCGTTATCGCGACCATCATCGCTTCGATGAAATAAATATTTGAAATGAAAACTTTTTGAGGGACATTGTGCACTTTTTGGATGGGGAAAAATATTAAATTAGGGAACTTCATCGCTTCCACGAAATAAATTTTTGAATTGAAAATTTCTTTAGGGACGTTGTGCACTTCTTGTATGGGGAAAAAGTATTGAATTTGCGACAGTCATCGCTTCGCTGAAATAAATTTTGTACATATATAAATTATGTGTATCTATACATAAATAGCATAGGGCATACGCATTGCGTATATGATATAGGCAGGCATAGCACTTCTTTTTGGATTGGGAAAAGCATTAAGTTGGTAATTTATTTACTATAAGAAGTTTTTACTTCTGTCGGTACTCCCACGAGTGCCTTCATTTTTTTTTAAAACAGTTTCTTTTAAACGGCGATACTATATAACAATTTTATTTTACAATATCATGTTAAAAAAAGGTTGCCGTACAGAGTCAAATGATTTTTTTAGCTTTATAAATCAAGTATACCATGAAATTAACATAAATATTAATATACATTCAAATGAACAATACTTTTTTGACGTCATTATTTTTAATAGTACTTTTGAGTGCTAGATAATGTTTTGGAACCGAAGCCGTACTTTTTCAAATCACCCCCCGCACCACGGAAAGAGAGGGGATTGCAACCCTCGATTTTCCCCTTGTCGCATGATTTTTGTACGGCGTTGCGGAATAATGGATTAGAAGTTGTATTGAAACAGTATGAAATTGATGCCGTACAGAATGAAATGACCAAATTTACCCTGGAAAGTGTCAGAAAATCAAAAAAATTTACCAACCTTGTGGCTCACCATTTTTTTACGGCACTGGGCGCTTTCTTAATATTTTTCATGGATTTATCGATGGTAAAAATGCCGTACAAAAATATATGACCAAAATGTACCCACTCTACCTGCACTTTTGAATTCTCACCAGCACTCAGTTGGACTGCTTACAAGTGACGGCATAGTGCTGAATCTTATTATTTTATGCTCTTATATCGTCCTATATACGTCACCTGGTGGTTCATATGACCCATCCATTTTTGACATGGGCCTGTAGTCTATTACTTTTACTGGGTCTATAGACTTCATGAATACATCAGTTTTTTGTCTTTTTTATAAGCTACATTTTTGTTAAGAATATTTTTTTCGATAAAATAGTATTTTTTGAGATTTGCGAAAAACCGCCCGAAAACGTGTTTTTTTTTTTGTTGAAAAATAAATATTTTCACTCGCCAATAACTCGAAAAGTATTGGGTTAGTTAAAAGACTGTATGGAACAGAAGTTGCTTAGAATTAGTAATTTTATCCATTTTTTTAGGTATATTTTATGACTTATTGTTAACCCCCCGCCCCCCTCATAATATGCAATTCAGTGGCAACACTAAAAATTACACTGTATCGCTGTATTTCACGTTTATTTACTGAGCTAATAGACTGGATTAGTTTTAAATTTCGCCTACTACTCTGGCCTAATAACAATACTTGTTTATTAATTTCTTATAAGCAGAATTTTCCAAATCACGTATGAAGCATACGCATTACACAGGCCTGGAACGGCATTATAATTTTGTAACTGCGCTTTTTTTTTCAACGAGTTTTTTTTTTAACGAAACGATCAAGAGAACCAATTATTTATTCCGTTTACGCCTGAAGGCGTAATTCCAGACCGACGAGAAATATATTCTGTATCGGTTTTATTCTGAGGAATTGCTTTCAATATAGTCCGGTTGAATGAAGATATAAATATGGGAAAGGGAAACGAACAATACAAAAGAGTTCTTGAAATACAACAAAGACAACTTGAAACTACTTCACCTTTATGTACAAAATAATTAAGATAAAGGTAAAAAAAACGGAGGTGTTACCAGAGAAGGTTTCCATTGTTTTCAGTCTGGTAGGATGTAGAATAACATTTTTGGATGTTGTTTTATGTGTTCTTAGATTGAACACTTAGTTTTTGATAGCAGTTGCCGCTAGGGCATCCCTGCCATTTCATTCGTTGCAATCCGTGACTGCACGCCGTGGTTTGTCCTAGTTGGATCAGAGAGAGCAGCATATGTGCCTCCTGATGAGAGACTAATAAGTTTCGAAACCGGTAGAGGTGCTTGCTGCACTCTCTGATTGAACTGGAATAATGATGCGGCTGTAGTTTCGTGTTGCAACGAAATTGAAAATGGTTATTCATTTTTGATAAGATGAAGGTCTCAGGTAAAACTACGCGTCTCCGACGTTTAATATTAATACTACACCCAACGAAAAAGGTACGTAATATCAATAAAAATGTTAATTCTGACAACAAACGCAATACTTAAAATTTGTCCAATTCTTGGTTTTATTGGGACAACAAAACGATGTTCATCAATTCATTATTTTCGTTCGTTGAGCCAATGTATTACGTTTATTGAATGGACGAACATTCATTATGTATACCATAATATCACTTTATTGGTATTACGAACTCTGTTCACTGAGTCAACGAACACTATTTATTAATATTACGAAATCTGTTCACTGAGTCAACGAATACTATTTATTGAAACAACAACGTCGTTAATTGACCGACGAAGACTATTCGTTGTGTCAATAACAGTGTTATTTCTCCTAACGTATTTCGTTTATTTCTACAATTATTTCCGTTTATTGTTACAATTAATTCCGTTAATTCCCACAATAAATACGGTTTTTCTTACAATCAATTCTATTCATTCTTACAATCAGTTTCGTTCATTCCTACTATGAACGTATTTTATATTAATAATTACTGAATGCAATAGCCCAATGTATGATATTAATTGATTAATAATAATTTTTTTAAATCCCCCTTTTTTGTCCTTAACCTAAAGGACTTTACACTGTGTGATTTTTCATATGACTTCACTTATATAGTGTACTGGAATAAGTGTTACATTCCCCCCCGCCCCCTTATTAACTTATTTATTTTTAGCACATAAGCAAAACGCTCGGACAGGTCGATTTTTAAAATAATAAAAGTATATTATAACATCAATGTTTCGAACTTTACACGATTCCTCTTCAGGTGACAGGTGCGGCGTAACTTTGATTTTTTTTAATGGGAAAGTACGTCATGTGACAGCTTATTTA
Source organism: Diabrotica virgifera virgifera (assembly GCF_917563875.1). Lineage (NCBI taxonomy): Eukaryota > Metazoa > Arthropoda > Insecta > Coleoptera > Chrysomelidae > Diabrotica > Diabrotica virgifera. The sequence goes on along the minus strand of NC_065445.1, from coordinate 111,556,546 downwards.
AAAGCGTTTGAAACAGTGATTCCAAAAATGTATAACACTTTAATCCTTTTTGACAGCGCAGGTGCAAAATTTCGATCGAATTCTTTTTAAAATCATTCATTTTTTTTTTAATTCTGAGAAAACTAATAAGTATTTTTGAAAAATTTAAACGCAGAATAAAATATTACATTATTACCGAGGGCAGAAAGTCCCTTAGAATAAACAAAAAGTTTCTGTTAAATGGTATGCCTATTTGAAATTAAAAAGCATACTAAATTTTCTCTTTTTCACCCCTGTGACTTATTAAAATAATCATTATAGAGGTTCTCAGGGACTTCAGACCCTCGATAATACTCTAATATTTTATTTTGCATTTAAATTTTCAAAAATAATAATTAGTTTTCTCAGGATTCGAAAAAAATGAATACATTTAAAAATAATTCGACCGAAATTTCACGATAATAGACACACAAAAACTTCCTTCTACTACGGACTACACTTGAAAACGAAATGCAATTATTATTCGGCACTTCGGTAACACAGAGAAGCTAGGGGTATCACGATAAGGAAAAGCCGTTAACTTTCAAATGGTCAAGCAAAACATTTATTGTCTCAATAACTACGATTATTGTCACAATGAACGCATTGATTGTGGGTATTAAATACAGTAGTAGATTGATTAATGCATTCGTTGTCACAACAATCAATTTACATATATTCAATAATCATATATTACTCTATATTAACAACATTTGTACATTGTTTTAATGAAATCTGTACGTTGTCACGATAAACCAAGGTAATTGCTTGTCATCTACGAAATGAAGAACATGAGTTGCTGCCAGAATTAACAGTATTTATTAAATATACGAAACTAAGTTATTGGCTGAATAAATTGAGTGTTATTGATTAATGTACTCTAGTTATTCTCACAATTATTATTCAATCATTGTGACAATAACCAAATACATTCGTCAATGTCTAAAAGTTCGTTGAAACAACAAATTAAATTGTTGTGACAACGAAATACTATTCAGTAATCACTGTTAATCAATAATACGAACTAAATTTTTTTGAGTGTATACATACAGATTTTTTTCGCCATTGAAGATTAAGTTATACAAAATATTAATTCAACGATTAGTCCATTGAAATGTTTTTTTCCTTTTTTAGGCCTTAGTTGGCTATTTTTAGAGAACACAAATTTTTTGTGTGCTGGGAAGATGTTTTTTAATTTCCTTAAAACTTTGATGAATTTTGAGTTTACCTATCTTTTAAGCTGTTGTCTTTTTGTCTGTTAAGATTGTCTCGCATCCTGAAAATGCATGGAAAACAGCAAATTCTCCGCAATAACGTTACCATAGACTGCGTCTTTCCTAATGCCGTAAGCAAGACAAGAATATCAATGTCCTCTACTACGACAGTCACAGAATCATCTGATGATGATGACTGTATCTGCATCTGATTCAGCCTGGTTGACACCAAAAACCCATTTCTGGTAGAACAGTTTGGAAAAGATTTATTAGATTATTGACTGCTTGGAAAAATACTTCTTCTTCTTTTTCTTCTGGTTCCCATCCGTTTCGGATGTTGGAAATCATATTGGCAATCATAACCTTGCTTGCTGCGACTAGAAACAGGTCCGTTGAGGTTTTCTTAAACCATGTTCTCAAATTCTGCAGCCATGATATTATAGTTGGAAAAATCATCAGTTTGGATGAAACTGATATACCGAAAGCTTCAATTTCAGCTGAAATAATTAAAAGGATCTAATCTAAAAATGGAATAAACTTGTCTGATGGTTCACTTAGCTTATCTAAAGAGCTAAATGGAATATGAAGATCTGAAAGAAGAAAACTAAAATAACAAAGTAAAATTGAAATAGTAGCATTTACAGACAAAATTTATGTTTTTTGTTTTGATTTTTGTAAAATACAATATTTATAGCTGTACTAACATTTTAAATTTGTCTATTTTTTTTTATTTACCTAATGCCTCGACAACTAATGGCCATTGGCATGGTAGGTACGGTGAATTTTTGCAGTTAGGTACCTAGTGTCATATGTAGTGTGTGTGTGTTGAGTAAGGGTAAGAAGAGAACAAGTGGGTCGAGGTGGAGGTGAAGGTCGCGGTGGATGCTACTAGTTAAGTCGCGGTCGATGTCGACAGCACATAGCAAGGAGGTCACCTGCGCTGTCAGTCGAGCTAGAACCACTATCAAGTGAAGTAGTTTAATGAAATTTAAATGACAAAAAGACTGTGCCTTTGCGATGTTGTGTCAGTCAAGTGATGGTAGTGACGAAGTGTCAGCTGTAAATAATCAGATCCTCCTTCATATTTCAAAAATTTACTGAATTTAATTACTTTATAAATTCAAAAATAAACTGAATACAAGAAACGGATTATATAAAAAGTATCAACTCAGATAGCGCAGGTAATGACAACTTGGCTTCGAACGGACCAATCGCAGGGAAGCAACCTTGTAGGCCTCGCAGTTGACATCCATGTAAAACATACTCATTTTATTTTCAAAAGCATCGATGTAAAACTCCTGAATGGCATCGCGCTAAACCTCCACCGCGACTTACCTGCTCTGTTCTCTTCCATTCACTACAATGTGTTTGTTTTAACATGGATATCGACATCGACCGCTACCTACACCTCCACCGCGACCCACTTGTACTGTTCTTACCCTTAGTGTCGTGTTACTTTGCAAAGTCGACGTCATTGACTTTGCAAAGGGATGCTAATTGTATCCCAGCTTCTGAGGTCCCTCCGGTGAGTACCGATCCCACAAGAACAGAAACTATTTTCATTTATTAATTTATAATAAACGAGAAATTTCTGACCCCGGTGAGATTCGAACTCACGACCATTCGGACCTTTCGATCCAAAGGTAGGCGCTCTTACCACTGAGCCACAGAAGGGGTTAAATTTGTCTATTAAAACCGCCATACTATACCGAATATACACATAGTTTCAAAAGTTATGCATCACCCCTCGTATTCACGATGTTTACGCGTTTATAAATCCGTATCTTTATCACATATTTAATGGGCCTTTTTTATAAAAAATATACCATTTTTGGTTTTTTATTTTATTTGATTATCCATTTAATTAACCTGGTTTTGCCAAGGTGTAAACATTTGAAAAATTTATTCTGGTGAAATTTTTTAAAAAGTAATTAAAAATGAATTGTACTTTAATTTCTGAGTTGGACCGTATAAGAATTATCGATTTAGTTGAAGAAGGCCATTCACAGCGGTTCGTGGTGGAAAGAGTGGGTGTTTCTCAGAGTGATGTCTCACGGATATGGAATAGGTTCCTGGAGACAAACTCGATACACAATAGAACCCGTTCTGGTAGACCCCGAGTTACCAATGCTCGACAGAATAGATATATCAAAATTTCCATCTGTAGAAATTCTTCTATGTCTGTACCAGCCCTCCAAAGAGAATTCAGGCATGCTACAGGAGTCAGAGTATCGTTGTCGACAATAAGAAGAAGAATTTTAGACTCAGGTTTGAGGAGTCGTCGATCAATAAGAGTTCCTCAGCTACAACCTAGACATGTTTTGGACCGCCTCCAGTGGGCCCAAGAACACATACAGCTCCCCCAACAATTTTGGAATTTTGCGCTTTTTTCAGACGAGACCAGAATCTGTTTAAATAGTGATAACCGGCGAATTCGTGTGTGGCTAGTTGTGCAGCTCTTGTTGGCTCTCGCCACACACATATTCGCCGGTTATTACTATTTAAACAGATTCTGGTCTCGTCTGAAAAAAGCACAAAATTCCGAAACAGTTGGGGGAGCTCTATGTGTTCTTGAGCCCACTGGAGGCGGTCCAAAACATGTCTAGGTTGTAGCTGAGGAACTCTTATTGGTCGACGACTCCTGAAACCTGAGTCTAAAATTCTTCTTCTTATTGTAGACAACAATACTGACTCCTGTAGCATGCCTGAATTCTCTTTGGAGGGCTGGTACAGACATAGAAGATTTTTTACAGATGTAAATTCTTATATATCTATTCTGACGATCATTGGTAACTCGGGCGGTCTACCAGACCGAGCTCTATTCCGTATCGAGTTTGTCTCCAGGAACCTATTTCATATCCGTGAGACATCACTGTGAGAAACACCCACTCTTTCCTCCACGAACCGCTGTGAATGGACTTCTTCAACTAAATCGATAATTCTTATACGGTCCAACTCAGAAATTAAAGTACGATTCATTTTTAATCACGTTTTCAAAAATTTCACCAGAATAAATTTTTCAAATGTTTACCCCTTGGCAAAACCAGGTCAATTAAATAGGTAATCAAATAAAATAAAAAACCAAAAATGGTATATTTTTCATAAAAAAGGCCCATTAAATATGTGATAAAGATACGGATTTATAAAAGCGTAAACATCGTGAATACGAGGGGTGATGCATACCTTTTGAAACTATGTTACTCTGGGCTAATTAGCAAAATTCATGGAAAAGTTATTTACCAGCAATTTTATTGCTGGAATCGAATTATAAGATCCTATATATTAATAATATAGGTATGCAAAGTCCGCAGATAGTGTGCTACTTTTTTTATAAACAAAATGGCGCCGACAAATCGTATTTTTTTTTTCAATTATTGCTCTATAACTCCGAAGATTTTAACTTTACAACAAAAATACTCAAATAAAAATTCACCGCAATTAAATTCTGTATAGAGATATGTTTTTCACGATTTGCTCCGACGAAAATTTTCCTCTGAAAATGCGGGTTTTCCTAACAAAAACTATAATTTTCAAATAAAGTTTTAGGTAAGTAATTATTAATCAATAATTAAATAACTTAGTGACATCAAAGATTTCTTGGTATAGATTGTAATTCCAGAAGCCGGTGAAAATTAAACGAATATTTTAGCAACAATTCAATTGTTAATTAACAATTTACGATCGCAATAATAACCAAAATAATCATGATACATTGATCAAACTTATAGAGATTATAAAGATGAGATGCTTGTTTAATATTTTATCGACAAAATATAAATTTTTCTTTTTTTTGCATAATCTTTAAATTTTGAAAAAAAATTAGTTATAATACGTTGGTCTAATTAGTAAAGTACAAAGAAAGGTTATTTACCAGCAATTTTATTGCTTTAATCGAATTATAAGATCCTATATATTATTAATATAGGTATGCAAAGTCCACAGATAGTGTGCTACTTTTTTTATAAACAAAATGGCGCCGACAAATCGTATTTTTTTCAATTATTGCTCTATAACTCCGAAGATTTTAACTTTACACCAAAAATACTCAAATAAAAATTCACCCCAATTTAATACTACATACAGGCATGTTTTTCCTGATTTGCTCCGACGAAAATTTTCCTCGGAAAATGTGGGTTTTCCCAACAAAATCTCGAATTTTCAAATAAATTTTTTGAGCCAGTAATTATTTATCAATAATTATATAGCTTGGTGAAATAAAAGCTTCTTGGTATAGATTATAAATTCAGAAGCCGGTTAAAATGAAACAAATATTTTAGCAACAATTCAATTGTTAATTAACAATTTACAGTCGCAATAACAACCAAAATAATCATGAGACATTGATCAAACTTAGAAAGATTATAAAGGTGTGATGCTTATTTAATATTTTGTCGACAAAATATAAATTTTTCATTTTTTTGCATAATCTTTAAATGTTTAAAAAAATTGTTATAAACAAATTAACATTTCTTAGAAATTGTTTATTATATTCTAATTTTAAAAAATACTTAAAATGCGTATTTCATAGGTCTTGAAAATGAATGCTTTAAAAAATTTTTCCAACCATTTGCAAAAAAGTTAGGAAACAGCAAAATAAATATACGATATCTCCATTCTTTATAATTTGTTTTAATTGTTTCAAAGCTTAAAAGTGAGTCTATGGTACAATCTAATTACTCACAAAGAATGTCAAAAATTAGTGCAATGGTTATATTTTAATCAAAGATTAAAAATACTTTTTTTTGTAATTTTTAGCGCAAAAGTAGGCTTGATACAGAGCCGGAGATAAAATGTTCACTCGAAGCGACTGACACGCTTAAACTCGCGCGAGTTGTGTATGTGGGCGGGTAGCTACGGTACTGTATTATTCTACTTTCACGCGTGTAAATTACAAAAAAATATATTTATAATCTTTAATTAAAATATAACCATTAACCTGATTATCGATATTGTTTCATAAATAATTAGCTTGTACTTTAAACTCACTTCTACGCTTTGAAGAATTAAAAAAAATTATTAACACCATAGTAATCGTATGTTTACTTTGCTGTTTCATAACTTTTTTGCAAATGGTTGCAAAAAAGTTTTAAAGCATTCATTTTCAAGATATTTGAAATGCGCATTTTAGCTATTTTTTAAAATTATAATATAATAAAAACTTTCTGAGAAACGTTAATTTGTTTATAACTATTTTTTTTTTAAACATTTAAAGATTATGCAAAAAAATAAAAAATTTATATTTTGTAGACAAAATGTTAAATAGGCATCTCATCTTTATAAGATTTCAAAGTTTGATCAGTGTATCATAATTATTTTGGTTATTATTGCGACCGTAATTTATTAATTAACAATTGAATTGTTGCTAAAATATTCGTTTAATTTTCACCAGCTTCTGGAACTATAATCTAAACCAAGAAGGCTTTTAAGTCACCAAATTATTTAATTATTGGTAAATAATTACTTATCTATAACTTTATTTGAAAATTAAAGATTTTGTTGGGAAAACCCGCATTTTCCGAGGAAAATTTTCGTCGGAGCAGATCGGGAAAAACACGTCTCTATGCAGAATTTAATCACGGTGAATTTTTATTTGAGTGTTTTTGTTGTAAAGTTAAAATCTTCGGAGCTCTAGAGCAATAATTGAAAAAAACACGATTTTCGGGCGCCATTTTGTTTATAAAAAAAGTAGCACACTATCTGAGGACTTTGCATACCTATATTATTAATATATAGGATCTTATAATTCGATTCCAGCAATATAATTGCTGGTAAATAACTTTTCCCAAAAATGGCCTATTCTCCGATAATCAGCCCAGACTATGTGTATTTATAGAAATATACCTATATAATAAAATCTTGTTCTTTTTGTTTCAGGTAAGATTTCGAGTTGATGTTTATATTGGTAAGAAAAATTTGTGTTAATAATAATAAATTATTTAAAATTAAGTTTAGAAGTTTTTTTCCTACAAATTCAAATGAGGCCAATTGATATTTTTGTCAAACCTTGAAATTTCCTGTAAATATACAAGTGTTATGAAATTTTGAGAAAGCCTCCAGTACTAATGACTTTCGTTGCGATGGTCACTTGTTATATTGCACGCATACATATTACGTAAATTTTAATATGTTTATTAGTATGTACTATTAACTAGAAACGGTACTTCAGAAGCAGAAGTTGTGTGTTAAAAATATTAATAATTTCCTATAATGTTGAAGACGAGACTAGTATCGGTATTTCAGCATTAAATTAAAAGTGTTTTGAACATAATTTGCTTAAATAACGGTTATTATACCACACCTGTCACCGATCACCGATAAATATAAAATCAGCAAAGCAAGTAAAACACAGTAAAAATAGTACAAGATACGTAGAGAAAAAATAGAGAGGGGGAATGTTATATGCTATTACTGTAGTCACGTCTATAAAAATAAGATCTTCTTGTTCTTATATTAGACCTCTTCACCTGTTTTCACCCGTTTTTGAGTTTGTATTCGTAGCTGTCATGTTGACTGCCAGCTATCTCGCCACCTTTTAATGGGTCTATTGGACCTATTGGTCTTCTGCCTGTTGGTCTTAAATCTCTGGCTATACGGGCTATTCTCGCCTGTCCATTCTCGTCCCATACTGATTCCACTCTCGTTTTCTCTGTGTTCCCCACCGTACTATATCTTGTATGTTACAGAGATCTCTTATTCTGTCGTTGGTATTTTGTCTCTCAGTGTTTTTCCAGTTATTGACATCAACGTTCTTATTTCTGATGTTCTCAGTCTCCTCTTGCTTTCTGCTGTGTCACATCTTGTTTCTATCGCGTACGTCATGAGCGGTCTTGCACATGATTTGTATATGCATACTTTCCCTTCCAGCCTCATATCTTTGTTCCTCCAAATGATATCCCTCAGACATCCTGACACGTAATTGGCTTTCTTGCTTGCTTTCAGACGCTCTCTTTAACATCTCCATAACTATACTAAATCTACAATCAAGATGCAGTAAGAGTAAGAATGAACAAACCAAGACACGTTAAATGCCACTAGGAGCACAACCAAATCATAATTTACAATGTATATACATTGTAAATCCCAAATCGCGATTTCCAAAGTTTAAACATTGTAAATTATGATTCGCGAGTGCTCCTAGTAGCATTTAACGTGTCTTGGTTTGTTTATTTCTACTGCATCTTGATTGTAAATTTAGTATAGGTACATATTTCCACTCCCTGATATTCCAATCTCGAGACTTGTTCAATTAGTTCGTTGTTACTATTCGTTGTAATCACCATTTTGCATCTTATGGGTTTCCTTGACACTACCAGGAATTTGGTCTTAGCTGTTGATATTTTCATTCTGTAGTTCTGCTGTAGTAGTAAAAAAGGATAATTTCATAAAAAAACCATCTTGCTTTTTTTAACATCATAACCCTGGATGGGTCTTTGCTTGTCTGGCTGTATCCTTCCATTCAGATGTCTCTTGTGCTTTTCTCCTCCATTGTCTTTTATTCATGGTTTTCAGGTCGTCTTCCACGTCATCCAACCATCTCGCTGCTTCCTTTTATTGTCTTCTTTTCGGCTTCCATTGTATTTTATTTTGCTCTTTTTGCATCTTCTTGTCTCTGGGCGTTTCCACAAATCTTACAATATCATACCCTCCATTCAATTCATGTTCAATTCGTTTCTCCTAATTCTCCACATACTGTCTTCCTCTTACACCGGGCCATATAATTTTCTCAGTATCTTTCTCTCGAATGTCCTGAGTTGGGCTTCATCTTTTTCCGTTTTTACTCAGGTTTCACAGCCATGGGTTATTACAGGTCTAATCAATGTTGTGTGGTTTAATAACCATTTTGGTTCTTTTGTCAATGTAATAATTTCGATGCCATCAATATTTTATTAGTATGTATGATTCCCACTGGAAATAACATGTGCATTAATACAATAATAGTACTACAGCGTGCACTATGGACGCGCCCCAGCGCAGTTTAGATTTTAACTTATCAAACATGTAACGAGTACTATAACTATCCTAAACAATGAAATAAAACTAAACTAAATGAATTAATAACCGACACACTAGAAAGGAAATAAAGTTATCAAACTTATGCGAGGACAGAATACTTCAAATAACCACTATTACAAGATCCATCCTATGTTACTATCCTTAACAGAATTACCACATATATTCCAATATAACATATCTAAACGATCAGCTGCAACTATAGTAAGACTAAAAACTAGTCACGGTGCTGTTCCAGCTCACCTGGATAGATTTAAAATTATCGAATCAGGAAAGTGCTCATGCGATAATATTTCCCAGTGTGATATTAATCACATCCTTTTTGAATGTTTTAAAAACAAAGCGCTTTCAGATATATTTTCTGAAAACCTTGTAAAAAGTAATGTGCAACTTCCAGTAAACATAACCACTCTCCTATCACTCAATGAGAAATCAATATTTGAACTCGTATGTAATCATCTATACGCTTCCGGATATATAATTTAGATTTGTAACAGTCAAGTTTCAATTCGTAAATATACTATAATTAATATAACTTAGAATAAGATTATAAAACATGCAAAATCTGTGGCAAATGGACTAGTTTCCATGCCAAACATCACCATCATCATCATCATCATCATCATCAAACTAAAATAAATGAATTAACCCACACACTAGAAAGGAAATAAAGTTAACAAACTTATGCGAGGACATGTAAATTCACAAACTTTTGGCAGCTTTTCAGCTAGCAAAATAATTCTGCGGTATTTAGATTCTTGCCGATTCTCGTATGTTGTTTGTCGAAAAGCTTTTCTAGTATCAACTTTAGGCGGCTCTACAGGAAATTTGCAGAGTTCCTTTCATCCTCATTTCAAGTGCTATCAATTTTACAGTTTTGTTTTATTGTTCAGATTTGAGTTTTTGTATAAATGAATAACAGCCCGTTCGGACGGCATTCGCGAGCACAATTCGATTATTCTCCACTTTATCTCGTAGTACATTACTTGGGAAACAATAAACAACTTATTAACTAAATAGAAAAGTAAAAAAGAGAAGCGATTAAAAGAACAAACGCAAGCTGGATCAAAAAATGTGAATACATAGATCAACAATTAGGAGGAACTAGGACTTCAGAAGCATGGAAGATGATAAAGAATATCAGAACATCACATAAAGGCGGGCACACAATTAAGAGTGTATCTGATACCGAGTGGGAACAACATTTTAAGGAATTATTAGTAGAAAAACAACCTCAATAAGTAACAAGAATACAAGAAAAAGAGAATAACATACAGAGAGAACATGAAATAAAACTAGATAAAAGCAAAGTTAAAGAAGCTATTTAAACTATGAAATCCTGGAAAGCACCCGGAGCTGGAGGAATTAATCTTGAATTAATAAAATATGGACCACCCAAACTATGGGATATGCCTAAAAAACTTTTCGAAAGACGTCTGAATGGAGAAAAAGTACTAGATGAATGGCTAACATCACATATTACTCACATACAAGATGGGGTCTAAAAATAACCACAAATACCATATGGGAATCATAGTCATCACCACGATTGGAAGATTATACTCCAGGATATTAAGAAATGAAATGGAACAAGAAATTCAAGGAAAGCAAGCTGAATAACAAGGTGGCTTTCTTGAGGAACGTTCAACGGTAGACAATCTCTTCACTTTAAAAATAACCCTAGAAAAAAGAATACAGAGAAATTAGGAAACCCACTTCGCTTTTATTGACCTAAAAAAAGCCCATGATAGTGTCCCCATAATAGAACTATAATAGAATTTTAAATAAGGTTGTTGCAACAAGTGAAGAATTTGGTCTGTCACTAAACATAAAGAAAACGAAATTCATGGTTATATCAAAGAAAAATATTAGAAACATCAATCTACACGTAAATAATAAGACAATAGAACGAGTTCAGAATTATAACTATTTAGGGACGAACATTAGTGAAACAAACGATTATACCAAAGAAATCCGAATTAGAACAGAAAAGGCTAGAAGTGCATTCACTAATATGAAACAAATATTGTGTAGTAGAGACCTCAGCCTAGACCTTAGAAAGCGAGTACTAAAATGTTATGTATTTTCTGTTCTTTTGTATGGTGTGGAGACATGGACTCTCAATAAACAATGCCTCAATAGATTGGAAGCATTTGAGATGTGGACGTATCGAAGAATGCTGAGAATCTCCTGGACAGACAGAATAACCAATGAGGAAGTACTAAGGAGAATACAGAACAGCAGGGAGATACTGGATTCCATCAAAATAAGAAAACTTCAATACTTGGGTCATATAACACGTGGTGACAGATATGAACTCCTAAAATTAATTATGCAGGGAAAGATTCAAGGAAGGCGCAGCATAGGTAGGAGAAAAATGTCCTGGCTGAGAAATCTCAAAGAATGGTTTGGATGCAGCTCAACTGAACTCTTTCGGGCTGTAGTGTCGAAAGTGAGAATATCAATGATGATTGCCAACCTTCGTCGCGGAGATGGCACGTAAAGAAGAATAGAACTATGGAAGTCAATGAAAGGCATCGGTATGGATGGAACACTCATACAAGCAACAATATTATCCGAGACCACTAACACCAGAATCAAAAACGACAAAAATTTCACTGAGGTATTTAATACTTCAAAAGGCCTCCTACAAGGATCTATCTAATACAAAGATCCTATCTCCCACTCTCTTTAAAATAGACTTGGACCAATCCTTACAGAGGTGGACAAAAGCAGTAAAACCGATAGGACTGAAAGTGAGAAACGACTCTTATTTACCTTATACTATGGGGACTTAAGACAAGATGACTTAAGCTATATAATACGAAAGCTAAATGAACATTACCAACAGGCAGGATTAGTAGTAAATATGGATAAGTTGGAATACTTTGTAGTGGGAAACGAAGACATTGAAAACTTACTATTGGAACAAGGACATATTGTTGGTGTGAGACAATGCAAATATTTGGGACCTATATTTAACAAACGAGGAAATAGTGAAGATGAAATACAACCCAGGATCAATAAATGTAGAAACATCAATAGATCCCTTAATTCAATTTTATGGGACAAATTTATCAGGAAGGAAACAAAGAGAAGAATATATGAAAGTATAATGAAGAGCGCTACAATCTACGGTGCAGAAGTTTGGGACATAAGTGCAAGAAATAAAAAGAAGCTACTTAGTACAGAAATGGACTTTTTGAGGAAAAGTTGTCAAGTTTCGAGATTGGAACATGTAAGAAATGAAACAATTATAGAACGTATGAAGGTGGAAAAAACTATAATAGACAATATTGAAAAGAGACAGCTGATATGGTTCGGTCACGTTAAAAGAATGAATGAGGCTCGCTGTCCGAGAAAAATATTAGAATGGGTCCCACTGGAGAGAAGAAGAAGAGGACGACCACTGAGAAGCGGGAGGGACAATATTCAGGAGGCGATGGATTCGAGGAAGTTAGATGAAGATATGTGTTACGATAGAAAAAATTGAAAGCTGCGTATGGAGAGGCGGCGACGACAGTCGTAGAAATCTATTATACAGGGTGTCCCGAAAATATTGGTCATAAATTATACCACAGATTCTGGGAACAAAAATAAGTTGATTCAAGCTCACTTACCTATATACAATAGTGCACACAACAAAAGTTACAGCCCTTTGAAGTTAGAAAATGAAAATCGATTTTTTTTCAAATATCGAAAACTCTTATGAGATTTTTTATTGAAAACGGACATGTGGCATTCTTATGGCAGCAACTTCTTAAAAAAAGATTAAAATGGAATTTGTTCACCCCATAAAAATTTTATGGGGGTTTTGTTCCCATAAACCCCCCCCCCAAACTTTTGTGTACGTTCCAATTAAATTATTATTGTGGCACCATTAGTTAAAAACAATGTTTTTAAAACTTTTTTGACTCTTAGTACTTTTTCTATAAGCCAGTGTTTATCGAGATATTTTGAATATTTTTCGAATCCACCACATATTTGTATATGTAGGGAAGTGCAATTAGAACGAAAACATGCATTGACCAGATATCAAACTTTTTTAATTTTATACGAGGTATGTAAAAAATATAAATTTTTCTTAAGAGTTAAGTGCCTTTATTATTTACAATATTTTAATTAGGAGGATGTAATTGAATATTTAAACATAGGTCTTAATTCCAAACAACTTTTCTTTATAACAATTTTCGATATTGTGAAATGTAAAGGTACTTTACTCTTGAGTGAAATTCATATTTTTGACATACCTCGTATAACATTAATTAAATTTGATATTTGATGATTGCTTCTTAGATTATATACGATGCAAAGTATTTTATCAAGAACATTTTTTTCGAAAAACTGATAATAAAAAAGTTATCAATAGGTTCCAAGTTACGCAGACATACTGTATAAGAGCTAAAAAAATTTTTTGCTGAACATTTATTCTTGTTGAAGCTTACTATTAAATGTATTTTAGGTAAGTTTTACAGAAAAAAGTTGTGATCACTTTGTATGAACATTTTTTTAGCTGGTAATTTTCGGTTTTTGTATTACATTTTTGTTATCTTTCTTAATTTTCTTTAATAAAATAGTTTATTTCATTGCTAAAGTAAAATAATTTAGTGCATTTTAAAGATTACATCCTAAGCTTTAAAAAAGCACTTATAAAACTGTAATAGATCTGTTCAAACTTGAGTAATACCGTCTTAAATTGGTGGTAATTCTATAAAACTACGAAGATTTCAAAAATTACATTTTTGAGACGTCATATCATTTGAATTAAATTTTTGAGATTTTTTTTAATGAAACATCATTTAGTAAGATGCTTAAAAGGTAAGTTGTGCAAAATTGAGAGTTTTATAGGATAAATTGTATTAGTTACATATTTTTAAATCATTTTTAAACAAAATTCATTTAAGGCTCATTTTCGGCCCACACCTTACTTATGTCCATACATTTTATTTCTTTCTATTATAACCATAAGATAGCTTAATTATTCTTCTTTCATGTTCAATTTGTAAAATTTAATTTGATCCATTGATTAAAGAATTACATTAAAATAACTTAACCGTGCACTTCGCCGTACGCTAGTTTACAGTGCGCCAATGTTTGTGAGAAGGGTGACTTTAGCGTTAAAAATAAAAAATTATAGAAGCTACAGATTTAATTTTAGAAAAATCTGTATATAAGGTTTTTTTGTAGAATTTTCTGAATTTTGCAATGGTCAAGTCAGTTTTTTTCTAAAATTTATATTTTCGGAGTTATTTAAAAAACATCTAATTTCGCAGTTCATTTGTTTAATAAAAAATGAAGCACCCACTTCTCGAGTAGAACTTTTTGATATGTTGTTTATTAAACATTTCTGAATGAAATTACAAAAAGTTCTATCTTGTTTGATTTTATCCGAAGTGAAAATCTATATGCACTCCCCTAATGGTTAAGTACGATCATAGACACATGTTAATAATCTGAAAATGTATTTATAATTTACGCTTTTAGGTATATGTATATTGAAAAAGAAGCCACATTTCGATAAAAAGTGACTTATTGAAAAAAGTGAAAAAGTGACTAAAAGGCAAAAAAGTTTTAAAAATGTTGTGTTTAATTAATGGTACCACAATAATGAATTAATTGGAACGTAAACAAAAGTTTGGGGGGTTTAAAGAAACAAAACCCCCATAAAATTTTATGGGGTGGACAAATTTCACTATAATTTTTTTTAATATGTTCCTGCGATAAGAATGATACATGTCCATTTTCAATAAAAAATATCTAATAGTTTTCGATATATTGAAAAAAATCTATTTTTATTTTGTAGCTTCAAAGAGCTGTAACTTTTTTTATGATCACATTTGTACAAAGGTAAGTTAGGTTCAATCGAACTATTTCTGACCCCAGAATGTGTGGTATAATTTATGACCAATCTTTTCGGGGCACCCTGTATAATATATTAAAAAACTGTCTAGCTTTGCGTTTTTGGTGTTCCGACTAGGTCGACAAATTTCGAAACGTACGAACAAGCGTATCTAGATACAACGCCACTGAGATCGATTTGATTTTTTATTGCATCATGGCATACGGTTTGCAGTGACAAAATAATGGAATGTTAAGTCGGACTACCGAGTAAAATTTTCAAGCGCGATATACGATCAATCAACTCAACGTTCCCGTTTAAAACTATGTGCCATTGACCAATTCGACATTTTTATCAATTTGAACAAAATTCCCAATCCGTACCGTCTGAACGGGTTGTAAGTCAGACGCAGCATATAAACGTTTTAGTCACAATTACAGCAACAAGTTGTTACTTAAAGTAACGAATTTATTGTTATCAACGTACATGAGTATGTTCTATTGTACACTTCATTTCGTTACGTGTGCTCAATCCTTTTGTACTGAAGTTTCCAATTTATTTTAGTTCATTTGGGACAATGCGCGTCTTTCGTGAGTAGGGCATTTGTTACTGTTTATTTTATGTGTCTAAAGGCCGTATGACACTATGAATTTTCTTGTATGATTTCTTATATCGTTTCTGATATAGAAAGTTTTATATGTTTTCTTGTATCGTTTCTTGCACGTACCTTTTTTGTGCCCTGTATGACACTATGCATGTTCTTTTACCGAAAATTGTATGTAATTCGGCAAGTGATTGGTCGAAATTTTGTTTGCCACCCTATGTCACGTTACATTGTTATGGTAGTAATGCGTCTACAGCTGATTTTAAGGATTTTATAAATTAATGCCTAGTTGCACCAACAGATCTTAAAACGTGCGTTAAGCTCAGCTTACGAAACATACACGTTAAACCATTGAGTCTTAGATCAATTTTCAGCTTATCACAATGGATTGCCACGTGGATAGCTTAGATAGGAATCGAAAATTATGGTGCAACGTAATTGAGCCTTAAAGTGGCTCTATCTATAGGCTGTTTATCTATAGACAATATAGATACCGTTGCACGTCATTATCTACGCCAGAGATCTAAGTTGGCATCATTGCCCAATTACAAAACAATCTTAAATGCATTTTAAATCAGATATATCACATAATTATTGCGAAGTGGGTTATAACGTATGGTCCTAAAGTTTAGGGAAAAATTTCAAAAGCATATAACTCTGACCACAATAATCTTATATTTTTATTAAATTATTCAACAATTTAACTTAACTATCCTTATTATAAATCAAAATTCAAATGACAGACAAGGGACCATTATTTTCGATTTGCCTAATAATTCCCCTGACACGTTGCATCATCCTTTGGACGACCTCGGCGTCAATTTCTCTAATTTTTGTATATATGCGGCGTCTTAGCTGTTCCTGATTTTGTGCTTCCCATCCGTTATTATAGACTTTCCGACTTAATATTGCCCTTCTTCTTCTTAAAGTTCCATCTCCTAGCGGAGGTTGGATATCATAATGGCTATGGTCACTTTGTTGGCTGCTGCTATGTAATATTGCCCAGAACTCTTCAATTGGACGAGCCTGAGGTAGGTTGGGGGGATTGTCTGCTTTCAGTACAAAGGTAATGTTGTTAGTTTCGTACCAGTCCCTTGTGATCCTCGCGTAATGACATAAAGCAAGATCTGGCCAAAAGACTATTTGATCATTTGCATGATGTGTGTTCACAAACTGAAGCCATTTAGAGAGACATATTTGAATATAAATATTTGCGTATAAGGCTTCGCCTCGAACAACACCAATGTAGGGCTGTGAGATAAAGCCAGCCTCAGAAATTGCACACCATACCAAAATTTTGTCCTCAAATTTTTTCTTACTTTTGAATTTTATTTCATCAGGTACATTTTCGTAATCGTTCGTGTAAAACCCATCGTTACCCTTCATCTCAGAGTTGGACAAAGTAAAATATTTTTCATCGTCCATCACGATCAACTTGTTGACGAAATGCATCGCCTTAACGCGCGGCAACATCTCGGAATTCTCTCTAATTGATCCTCTGTGTATTTTGGAGCTTTCCTTCTTTTCCGGTAGATAATATTGTTACTCGATAGGGTCCTGTATACTGTAGTCTTTCCAACATGAAATCTTCTGGCCAGTTTTCGCTGTGAGACCCCAGTTTTGTTCTTAGCTGCTTCAATCAGTATTGCCTCTCTTATATGGTTCAAAATCCGCGGTCGGCCACTTTTACGCAAGTTAACGCATGGTATCCCTTCTCCACATTCTCTGATTGTGCGATAAATTGTCGATTTGCGTATGTTTTGATCTCGATAAATATTAACAATATCTCGTTTCGACATTCGCCCAACCATATTATAAACACCTCGACGAATATCAATTTTATAAGACATTTTGCAGAGCACAAACCAAAATATTCTGCTTTGTTTATTAAATGTCAATAACTGATGACATTTCAATTCCATGGCCTTCTTTGTTAAATGCATTTTGCTTCTCAATCAGACCAGGTGAAATTTTTCCCAAAACTTTAGGACCATACGTTACAACAAAACACATTAATATTCAATGTAAATAAATAAAAACATTAGAAATAGGAAACAAGAATTAAATTATAATCTTATAGGTCTGGATCCCGCGTATGAAAAAAAGTTGATTAATAGCAAGCTGAAAATTTGTTAATAACTTAAGGGTGTCTAGTCGGACAAATTTTGATATATGGGAACACTGGAACAGGGGAAGTTTTAATTGTGAAACAGGTTAAAAATTTGGAACGGTCAGACCACGAAAACGGCACATGTATTTTGTCCGACAGAACAGACTTAAACTCTCCTAACAGAGATTAAACTCTCATGCAAAAATCAGACTGCTATTTATCACCAAATGGGCGTTTTAATGAGTGGAACATGTAGAATATGTCAAATGACAGGAATTATGACAGGTGATAAATAGCAGTCTGATTTTTGTATGAGAGTTTAATCTCTGTTCGGAGAGTTTAAGTCGATTCTGTCGGACAAAATAAATGTGCCGTTTTCGTGGTCTGACCGTTCCAAATTTTTAACCTGTTCCACAATTACAACTTCCCCTGTTCCAGTGTTCCCATATATCAAAGTTTATCCGACTAGACACCCTTAAGCTATTAAAAAATTTTCAGCTTGCTATTAATCAACTTTTTTTCACACACGGGATCCAGACCTATTACGTTAAAGTAAATATAGGGCAGTCAATGAGGTTATTTGGCTCCGAATTCCATTGTACTACATCTATTTACTTGATATTTTCACAGTAAGGAGACAACAGCTCAAGAAACAAAGTCTACCCTATGCCGACGTGTGCTTTTATCTAGGTGGTGGTTCCCACCCCTTCTCGGGGGTGGAAAATTTTTTGGTTAAAATAACCACGGAAGTACCTAGCCAATTCTAAGCAAAAACTGTTCTGTATTTTTTTTGAAAACTCAATAATTTTTGAGTTATTTGTGGTTGAAAATTGGCCGTTTTCATAAAAAAATGACACCTTTTCGGACGCTTTTTGGGAATACCTTAAAAACTATGAATCTAACAAAAAAAACTATATAAAATATTTTTGTAGCTTATAAAAAACAAAGAGATTTGTTGCTTCATAAATTTTCTAGTTATAATACAAAAAGAGATATGGTAGGTGAGAAGAGTTTGTTTGTTTGGTGCATGCTCAAATCAGTGTATTCAACTTAAAATAAAAGAGAAACGGTCGATTTTAGGTGTATAATGCTACTAATACCTTTTGTAGAGCTTGAAAATACCTTTAGAAAGGACGATACTAAATGTCGATTACATTCAAACTAAGCGATATATGCTGCAAAAAAATTTATGACTAATTTATTTTAAGAAAAAAGAAGTATATTTAACCCCTCATCCATCAGAATTTAAATGCATCGTTTTCCTTCTACAATACTTTTTATTATAGTGTTACTTCTATGTTCAAAAAGTTACACGGGTTTAAAATGGATGGTTTTTGAAAAAAATAAGATCAAATTATATAGCACATTTTTAAATTTTCTTAGAAATCTTCCTTTTTCTCCATGTAGCTTGAAAATAATAAGAGATACGAAAAAACATACTGTAACGAACAAGAAAACTTCTGTTGGAGTGAAAGTCAAGAGCCATAAACTCCAACAGAAGTAAGAAAAAATAGTATCAATGTAAGCTATTGGAACAAAAATTAAAATAAACAGAAAATAGCTTCTCGTTGAAACGGCTGAAGTAATAGAAATACTACTTTTCAGCAGTATTTTGTAGGGGGGAAATGATTAGATGAAAGGAGTGATGAACAAATAATATATAAATGAATAGACATAAGCAAAATGAATAGAGTAAGGCTAGCAAGAGATGCAAGAGAAGAACAACTTAACACTCAAGGATGGATACGGCTCATTTGCATGCCTGTCGAAGACGGTAGCTCAAAGTAGATAATGATGATGACTAGAAAAGGTAAATACTAAAATAAGAATAATATACTGAAATTAGGTAAAGAAGAATAATTGATAAAGAAGAACAAATTAAATAACACTAACAAATCATGGGCGCAAAGAAAATGATCTTCGATCACTCTCCCAGGTATCTTACACTGCTGTCAAATATTAAATATAATAAATCATTAAATGTGAACCTACTCCAGAGAACCATTTGTGGTAACTTTTCACTTTAAAATTGATGTTGAATAAAATAAGTTGGATGGAAATCACCCGCCATTTTATGGTACCACACCAACCTCACATACAGCCACAAGCCAAGTGCCAATCATTCCTCTCTTATTCAAAGAGAAGAATGTCAAACTCTCAGAACGCGAGGTCATATTCGCCAGTAGGTGGCGTAGAGTATGTTCCGTACACCGAAGTATGACGTCACGTAAATATTTATTTACGACAAAATTAGAGAATCTGAAAGAAATCAACAGAAAATAAATTATACAATAATTAAAGAGTTCAAAAATGATTCCGTAACGTGTCAAACCGTTACAATACCGCACAAAAATGTAGGGTTTTGTTGGACAAAAATTTCGTTTTTATTTTTCATTATTATATCTCTTATCATTTTCAAATTACATGTAGAAAAAGGAAGATTTTTAAGAAAATTTAAAAATGCGCTCTATAAATTGATCTTATTTTTTTTTCAAAAACCATTCATTTTAAACCCCTCCAACTTTTTGAACATAGAAATACCACTATAATAAAATGTATTGTAGAAGTAAAATTATGCATTAAAATTCTGGTGGATGAGGGGTTAAATATACTTCTTATTTTTTCTTAAAATACATTAGTCATCAATATTTTTTGCAGCATATCTCGCTTAGTTTATATGTGATCGGCCTTTAATATTGCTCATTTTAAAGGTCTTTTTAAGCACTACAAAAGGTATTGGTAGCATTATACACCTAAAATCGACGGTTTCTACGTTATTTCAAGTTGAATACACCGATTTGAGCATGCACCAAAAAACAAACTATTTTCACCTACCATATCTCTTTTTGTACTATAACTATGAAGCAACAAATCTCTTTGTTTTTTATAAGGTCTAAAAATGTTTTATATAGTGTTTTTAGTTAGATGAATAGTTTTTAAGGTATTCGCAAAAAACCGTTCGAAAAGGAGGTTATGTTTCAATGAAAATGGCCAATTTTCAATCACGAACTCAAAAAGTATTGAGTTTTCAAAAAAAGATTACAGAACCGTTTTTGCTTAGAACTAGGCTCTCTAGCCATTTCCGTGATTAATTTATTCAAGAAATTTTCCACCCCCGAGAAGGGGTGGGAACCACCCCCAAGATAAAAGCACATATCGGTATAGGGTAGACTTTGAAATAGGAGATAAGTAGAGGCTATTCCCAAAATTTCATTAAAATCCATGCGGTAGGATAGAATTCGGAGGTAATATCCTATTCTTGATCCCATTGACTGGCGTAATAATAAAAACAATAAATACCACAGATTAACCCAACATGTGTAAATACCTATAATAAAACAAATACTTACCGTAAAGAACAGAAACCAATCTGAATAGTCAATACCGAAACTGTAAAATAGATATTAGGTACCAATTTATGCCAAAATGTCACCTTTGTTCGGTCGCAGTTAGAATACGATCGAACAAATTGCTTTATAAAAACGCTTAATGTTCCACTTATAAAAATTAAATGAAACAAGTTAGGATATGTTTCTTTAAATTTACGTTAATAGAAATATTCAAATATTATTTCTACGCGTATATAATAAAATATTTCTAGTGGCTGTAATTCCAGTGTACTCAGCTAAACGATTCTAAAAAGGAACACACCTACGACTTAAATATTTCGTGTTGGTATCATATGACGTCACATGCTGTGACGTGGATGACGTGCAACGGTATCTATATTGTACGGACTGTATAATATGACTCTCGCTTGTCGATCACGTAATCTCTAGAGTCTCACTCTCCTTGAATCTGCGTGGAGATTAAACCTAGCTGCGTTTATGAATTCCAGCGACGTAATGTGGAAATACTTGACTCTTCGCGTGCAGTTGTATGCACATATCGCCAAACTAATCGCTACCATCCATCATGCCAAGCCATAATTGCTCGTTGACGACTTCCATGTCTTTCAACGGCATCACCAAATTATTCATAACAATGCCACAACCACAAAACCACGCTCCGAGAGGCGTCAAAATGAGATGCAATATTAGCAAGCGGAAATCTAGCGTCAAGTCCAAATAACAAATTTAAAGCTTTGTCACTTTTAACCTAGAATTACAGTGTATGGAAGCTGATTATTTTGCTCCATCGCTGAGTTACTTACAATAAAACATTGGCAAATATTCACTTTTAGTTTTCAACGTAATAGGTTAAAATTAACAAAATTTTTTTCATGGGAAAACCCTAACCATCTACCATGTATAATGCTCCTCGACAAAAATATTGTTTGACCTCTACAAATCACTTTTTTACGCACATATGACATGATTCTATTACCAGGTAAGTAGACTGTAAGTCTTAGAAACAGTTATTAATCGCTGGAGATCAAATCTGGAGAATTTTATGGATACTCAATAATTCGAAGCCTCCGTAAGCGATTGTAGCTGTTTTAATGACGTGAAAAGAGATGAAAACGTTGAATTATTATCCATGTCTGTCTGTCCGTCTGTAAAAACAACTCATCCGTCATTAGACCAGATAAAATGACAAATGAGGTATCGAATGAAAGCTTATAATCCTAGGATGCTAATAAAGATGAGAAATTTGACCTAGGACTTCCGGTTTTAGAGTTGCAACCGGAACTACTGTTTTAAAGTCGCCGAAATAGTTCAAGCGATATATTATTCGACGCGCCTGAGCAACACGAAAATATAATTATATATTAAGTCTGTTCGCGAATATAATTCCTCCGTTATTAAAACAGATAGAATGACAGATGAGGTGCGAATGAGAGCTTATACACCAAAAATGGTATTAAATTTGAGAAATTTAACCTCGGACTTCCGGTTCCAGAGTTGTAACCGGAAGTACTATTTTAAAGTCGCGGAAATAGTTCATGCGATATTACTCGACCCGCCTTAACAAGACGAGAATAAAAATAGATACTTCCGGTTTTTCTCTCAATCCGGTTAAAAGTAGTAGCCGGAAGTGCCACGTTTTAGTCGCAGAACCAGTACATATAATATATGTCAATCATCCCGTATTGAAAAGTCGAGCTCGAATATTAATTCCAGTTTTGATGTAATTTCGATGATGTTGATGATGTAATGAAGTTATGACCGGAAGTTTGAGTACAATAACTCAAAATGAGTGAAATCGTATATCAATCGACGCAAAGTTATACAAAGAGTTCAAATAGTGACTTCCGGTTATACTTCCGGTCTCATTCATTTGCATTATGGGTTGTGAGAAAGCAAAATTATTAACATATCGAAAATTGTGTACATATATACCTACCTACCAAAAATTATTCGAATTTTTTGTTAAATTAGAGAAACCATAGTGGTCTAAGTTTGATATTCTGATGTGATATGTTTATTTCACATAAGGCGTTGTTCTTAATCTTATTTGTTTTGCTCACTTGCAATATTTCTGGTAATAGGCCTGGATCCCGCGTACCACAAAAAAATTGACTCATAGCATGCTGATAATTTGTTAATAGCTTAACGGTGTCTAGTCGGACAAACTTTGATGTATGGGAACACTGGAACAAGGGAAGTTTTAATTGTGGAACGTGTCATCCTGACAAGTTTATGATTGTGAAAACTACCAGGTTATTTTAAAATTTATTCAATAGCAATCTTTATATAATATATGAAACAATGTTTGTCCGACAAATATGTTGGTCATTTTAATAAGTCCGAAACGTAGAACATGTCAAATGGCAGGAATTTTATTGGTGGTAAATAGCAGTCCGATTGTTTGCATGAGAGTTAAATGAAAGGGTAACAAGTCAATTGGAAGTTCTGTCCGACAAAATACATGGGACGATTTCGTAGTCTGACATTCGAAACCTGTAACCTGTTCCACAAATAAAACTTCCTCTGCTCCAGAGTTCCCGTACATCAAAGTTTGTCCGACTAGACACCGTTAAGCTATTAACAAAGTTTCAGCTTGCTACTAATCAACTTTTTTTTTGGTACGCGGTATCCAGGCCTATAACGGTGTCTAGTCCGATAAGCTTTGATGTACGGGAACACTGGAACCGGGGAACTTTTAATTGTGGAACAAGTTGCAGGTTTCAAACGTCAGACTATGAAAATGTCCCATGTATTTTGTCGGACAGAACTTCCAATTGATTTTTTAACCTGTCATTACACTCTCATGCAAAAATCAGACTGCTATTTACCACGAATATAATTCCTGTCATTTGACATGTTCTACGTGTCGGACTTTTTTCATATTATATAAAGATTGCAATACTTCATTATATAAAGATTGCTATTGAGTAAACTTAAAAACAATCTGCTTGTTTTCACAATCATAAACTTGTCACGATGACACGTTCCACAATTAAAATCACGTTCCACAATTAGAACTTCCCCTGTTCCAGTGTTTCCTTACATCAAAGATTGTCCGACTATACACAATCACATTAAAGATACACTAGAAGTAAACAAACCAAGTCACATTAACTGTTTATTTAGTCAGGAGTGCTCCTTGTAGCGAGATTTCAGTTTCTCCAGGACTTGTGTTATGGAAGAATTTGGACCAATCACGGGTCACAGATTTTCGATTTGACACTTGACAGTTTGATTATCAACTTTCGAAAATATATCCATTTACCGCAATAAAAACAGATTTGTTTTACTGTTACATTTTGTTATTTTTATCCATTTCTATTTTGTTCTGTAGTATTCTGTCCTTTTATTCATCATTGTAGCCTGTAGGTGAATTGGATTTATAGAAGTATAATTGGATTTACATTTATCAAAATATAGTGAACTCTAAAAATGAATTCAAATTCAGAATATATAAGTGTCAAATGTAATGATATGTAGATAATTAATGATAATAATTTTAATTCTATGAAAATATATAATAAATACACATTAAATATAAATACAAGTGTTTTAATTTATTACCAAAACAAATTTTAAATAGTAATAGTAAATTTAAATAGTACACTTAAGTTACAATCAAAGAAATAAAATGATTGGGATTTTTTAATTTCCTAATATCGATGGTGAAAGTTCCCAACCTCCTATGTCAATTTTTGGATATTTTGTTTTGTTGCCCTAAAATTAAAGAGAAATATATGTATTTTGACTGTTTACAAGCTCCTATGTCGTTAATTCATGTATGGCCATCTATAAGCTAATTAATGAAATAACGACAAAGGAGCTGTAAATAGTAAAAATACATATTTTTCGTTAATTTAAGGTAACAAAACAAAATAGCCAAAATTGACATAATAGGTTGGGAACTTTCACCATCGATATGTAGGGTAGGTACCTATGTATTTTACCTTTCATTATAAGACTTTTTCTATGCTGTGAGTCACACAAAATAATAAGATAAATAGGTACTTGTGGATTTTCTATAATTTTTTTATAGCAAAACAACCAATATCATCTTGTTCTTATGGTATTCCCTACAGTACATAGTGCATCTACTTATACAATACTTTTGCTTATAATATGCTTATATAATGTAACCCAAAGTGCATTTATACTTTTAAATATAGGTACCTATACAATTTTATTTTAAGTAGGTATATAATATATACTAATACTAATACTAATTATATATACTAATATATAATATAATGTGTATCATTATATTATAATGATACACATTACTCATTAAACTGTTAAACGTACACACAGTTAAAAAATGGACAGGAAAAAACCTAAAATGAAATAAACACATTCTAAAATTCTTTACCCAAATCCAAATTAAGCTGGATTTATAGTTTGACGAACTGTAGACATAGACACTGAAAAAAGTCAACATAGAAGTTTGTGTACTCTTGTTTATAAAGCTTGCCACGTTTGGGGAGCTATACTATAATATATTATATTATATCATATCGCTCACTATAACGATTCCTAACTAGGAACCTAATTAGTTATTAACTAATGGTTCCATGCGTGCAGGTTCACTCATCATTACTATAGTATCATATCGCTCACTACAGCGATTCCTAACTAGGAACTTAATTAGTTAGGAACGAATGGTTACGTACGTGCAGAATGACTCATTACTATAATAGTGAGCGATATGATATATTATACATAGTGTAGCTCCCTGTGCGTGACAAGCTTTATAATCAAGAGTACACAAACTTCTATGTTGATCTTTTTCCAGTGCTTCTTCCTCTACAGTCCGTAAGCGTGTGCTCACTACGGAGACCTAAGGATGGTATCCTAGCCTAGAGCATAGTATCCTACTCTTCATATTCGTGAATTCTGGCATTCAAAATAATGCAGTTATTTTACATAGCGATCGATAATATAGTTTCGATCGCCATCCAGGTAAAATAAATACATTATTTTAAATGCGAGAATTCACGAATATGAAGAGTACGATACCATGCTCTAGGCTAGGATACCATCCTTTGGTCTCCGTAGTGAGCAAACCCTCAAACTACAAATCCAGCTTAATAAATAATTTGGATTTGGGTAAAGAATTTAGAATGGTACTTATGTATTTATTTCAATTTAGGCTTTTTCTGACTATTTTTTAAATGTGTGTACGTTTAATGGGTATTAATGTGTGTGATTAAACAGGGTGGTTCATCTTATTCGCCTCAGTGTTTGTACGGAAAACCACTTAATATTTTAAAAAAATTCTCCACAGAAATATACAGGGCCATTAATACTACAATCTAAAAATAATGTGAATTATACAGGGTACTCCAAAAAAGAGTGGTATATCAAAGTTATATTTTTGCTTATGGAATGCCCTGTATCTGATGACATTATCGAATTGACCTTAAAAAATAAACTATCCTTTCAAAAGGTTCCCTGCACCTAAATACAGGGTGTTTTGATTTATTTCGATTTTTATAAAAATGTGAGGTTTTAGAAAAAAATAAAAACAAAAAAATAAATATCTAAGAATCAGTAACAAATTCTTTCTTGAATCTTAATAATAGACTATCTAGCATACTGAAACAGATGCTTATTGCAACAAAGTTTCTTACAGGGTGGTCAAAATATGAGATTCTTCTATTAACAAATTCAAGCTGTAATAACTCTTATACAATACAAGTCTTATAATGAAAGGTAAAATAATACATACTAGCAAATTAAAAAATCCCAATCATTTTATTTCTTTGATTGTAACTTGTCTATTTTTGAGGGTTTGGATCTATAATAACAAAAATCCCTCATTTTCTATTTAAAATTTGTTTTGGTAATAAATTAAAACACTTGTATTTATATTTAAGGTGTATTTATTTTACATTTTCATAGTATTAAAATTAATACCATTAATTATCTACATATAATTACACTTACATCTTCTGAATTTGAATTCATTTTTAGAGTGCACTTTGATAAATATGTAACTCCAAACTCCAATTATGCTTCTATAAATCATCCAATTAACCTACAAAAATCAATAAAAGTACAGAATACTACATAACAAAATAAAAATGGATAAAAATAACAAAATGAAAGAGGTAAACACACAATATTAAAAACAAATTTGTTTTTAGTTTTTTTATTGTGGAGCTATTTTCGAAAGTTGACAATCGAACTGCTAAGTGTCAAAAAATCGAAAATCTGTGACTCGTGATTGGTCCAAATTCTCCCATAACACAAGTCCTGGAGAAACTGAAATCTCGCCTCCTTGTATTGTTTGTCCGCTATAACTTTTCCCATGCGTCACGATTCATTTTCAAACAAATTAAGTCAAAACATAAAGTGAAACGTACGCCGATGTGTGTAGTATATAATATACAGTATACAAAATGTATATACACATCGACGTTCGTTTCACTTTATGTTTTGACTTAATTTGTTTGAAAATAAATCGTGACGCATGGGAAAAGTTATAGCGGACGAACAATACAAGGAGCACTCCTGAATCATGATTTACAATGTACATATATACATTGTAAATCCCAAATAATGATTTACAAATTTATACATTGTATATCATGATTCAGGAGTGCTCCCTTGCAGCAGTTAACGTGTCTTGGTTTGTTTACTTCTAGTGCATCTTGATTATGATTTTATGTAGTATAGACACCGTTAAGCTATTAATAAATTTTCAGCTTGCTATTAATCAACTTTTTTTGGTACGCGGGATCCAGGTCTATAATTTGAAACTCAATAAGCAAAAGTGGAAAGACGTAACAAATAATGCTCATATTATTTGGATTAATATCTGCACTCAATTCATTTTTCTGGTTTTTTTCTAAAGCGACAGTCAAATAATTGTGATAAATGAAGAGGTGTCACGCTGGAACGAGGAAAACAGGCCTTCGTGGTAAACAACTGAATGATTAAAGATACCAATAATGCTCTTGACAGATTATGTGGAAGTTTTCAACAATGATTAAATGAATTTTAAGCAAAGGGGATGGTTCTTTTATGTTTCCAGTAAATAGGAAAAATTTAAAGAGTTTATTGCACCAGTGTTATCAACATTTTTTTTACTATTTAAATATCCACAGAGAACGGCAGTTCTCACCAGTGGCGCACAACACCCCTACAAGCGACACTATATATACACGAAATTTTCGATTTTCTAAACCTGACTGAGTGGAAAATTGGGCCACATCCCATCTTAAAGTTTACGAAAAGACTCGTCCATCCATATGTTACTTCTCCATTTTGGTCCAAGGGTGTGGAATTTACGGCCCTTCCCATTTAAAGTCTGTTTTTCGTTCTCGTCCCCAAAACTCCCAAAAATTTCAAAAATTTAAGCCCTACCTTTGCGGCTTCTGATAGCATAGATCATTACCTTTCCAACGCATGTTTAATTTTGAAAATCGGTTGTACCATCCAAAAGTTATCGAGCTCAGAAATATGACTCAATTTTTATTTAAAAAATGGAAAATGTTTGTAAATATGTATGTTTGTATGTTTGTATGTGGAAAAGTTAAACCGATCTGAATTTTTTTTTCTGTGTTTCAAGAGGGTGTGAGGGCCGATTCAGAACCGGTCTAATTTTTGACTTCTGACTACCCGTAAGTTAGCTAGAGGACTAAGTAGATACAAAATAGCATATTTTTTGGGCGTATATATCTTAGGTTCAAGAAAAGACAGGAACACCGCAAATACACCAAATTAATAGGGTTGAGTTAAGCTTTCAAATGGCCCTTAAGCGATCAAGCTGAGACATACTGCACTGTTCACCATAGCCAAAAAACTGAAAAATTAAACTTTGAAGATTTTGGTTTTTCGACAATTACTCAAAATTTCAACCTACGAATTGCGCCAAAAACTGAGCGATTGTAGAATTTTTAAGTTATAGGGTTCATAAGTATGATCAAATCTATTTCTTATGGGAAAAACGGTTTTTCAAGCTCAATAATTCCTGTAATATGTTCAGTTATCATACTCGATCTTGGATGCATCAGATACTACTTGTCAATATGTTTCAAATTCATGTTTAGTGATCAACATCAGGTAAGCCGTTCAGAAATTATAGAGCTCCAAAGGTATAATTAGTCCAGGAACTGAAATTTTTCACTTCGCAATTTTTACAGAATGGATAGATTTGTTTAAAAATTTGACAATAAGTAGTGGATAGTCCAAGGATCAAAATCTATATGATGCCGAAAGACGCTTTTACCAAGGGGGTAGTTGCCACCTCATCTCGAGGGTGGAAATTTTTTTTTTATATTTTGACCGCAAATGCTGGTAAAAATATTAATTATAAACAAAAAATGTTCATTATACATTTTTTTGATAAAATTAATAGTTTTCGATTTATTAGTTATCGAAGCTGTTAGTTTTATATCGGAAAGATTACCAGATAACGGCAGTTCTCGCCAGTGGCGCAGAAATACACCCCCCTACACGCGACACTATTATATACACGAAATTTTCAATTTTCTAAATCTGACTGAATTGAAAATTGTGCCAACTCCCATCTTCAAGTTCAGAAAAAGACTCACCCATTCATATATCAACCATCCATTTTGGTCCAAGGGTGTCGATTTTACGGCCCTTCCTATTTAGGGTCTGTTTTTCGTTCTGGTCCATAAAACTCCCAAAAACTTCGAAAATTTAAGTCCAACCTTTACGGTTTCTAATAGAACTGATCATTGCCTTTCCAACGCATGTCTAATTTTGAAAATCGGTTATACCATTCAAAAGTTATAGAGCTTAGAAATGTGACTCAATTTTTATTTAAAAAAGGGAAAATGTTTGTGGATATGTATGTATGTGTGTTTGAAAGTTAAACCGATTTGATATTTTTTCTCTGTATTTAAAGAGGGGGTCAGGGCCGATTTAGAACCGGTGTAGTTTGTGACTTTTGACCACTCATAAGCCAGCTATAGGACTTTGTAGGTACAAAACGGCATATTTTTTGGGGGTATATATATTCGGATCAAGAAGAGGCATGAGAACCGCAAATATATCAAATCAATAGTGTTGACTTAAGCTTTCAAATGGTGTCCAAGCCGTCAGGATCAGATATACACACGGCTCAGTATAGCCGAAAAACTGAAAAACTAAACTTTGAAAATTTTGGTTTTTCGACAATTACTCAACATTTCAACGTACGAATTGTGCCAATAACTTAGCGTTTGTATAAGGACTCAAGACGAATCTAACGATGTATACCTCATATCCGGGAAAATTCAAATTTTTAGGTTATAGGCTTCATAAATATGATAAAATATATTTTCTGTGGGAAAAACGGTTTCGAAAGCTAAATAATTCCTGTACCTAATAGCTTCAGTTATCATACTTGACCTTAGATCCATCAGATACTACTGGTCAATACGTTTCAAACTCATGTTTACTGATCAAAATCGGTTAAGCCGTTTAGAGAAGTTATTAAGATACAAAAGTATAATCCAATTAACGATTATTCCCCAAATGGTTTATGAGTTGTAGTGGTTACGACGCTAAATTTGATCTGGCAACGGGCAATCCGACTTCATTTACCGGCCATCTCAATATATTTTTTTTTTCAATCTATTTCGAATAGAAAAAAATCTAGTGTATATTCGATGGACACTAGATGATTTGGGAGATAATGCAACAAAGGTGACCAGTTATAAATCTTGACGTGTAATAGAGGAACATTGCATTCAACTTCATACATTTAATTTATAAATAACTTTGAAAAACTCCTGATACAAGAATAAAAAACCGCTAAACGCCGTAAAAATGAGTGGCGCATAAAATATTCCAGCTACAAAAGATCTGATATGAATGTTACGTGGCGCGAAAATGGATTTTCATTTGATGCAAAACAAAATTCTAGTTTTATTTTAAAAGATTTTTCCATAATATTTGCTAAATTTGAAGTAAGCGCGCCACAAAAGAGTTTCAAAATTCAAACTGTATCAAAGTTACTCTTTTGTGGCGCGTTTACTTCAAATTTAGCAAATATTATGGAAAAATCTTTTAAAATAAAACTAGAATTTTGTTTTGCATTAAATGAAAATCCATTTTCGCGCCACGTAACATTCATATCAGATCTTTTGTAGCTGGAATATTTTATGCGCCACTCATTTTTACGGCGTTTAGCGGTTTTTTATTCTTGTTTCCTTATTCGATAATAAAGTAGAGAGTCGCATCTAAATATTATAATTAATAATAGTAGGTAGTGTATGCAATGATAATGATGCATCTGAAAATATCGAAATTAGTAAAATGGTAGGGGAGCCCAAGCGGGGATTTTTGCAGTTATTCGAGCGCGTCAGATTATCATATGGGGAGAAATGTGGTACCCTGCAGATGTACCTCTACCAATTGGCTCTTAATACAGGGGAGTCCGTTCAGGGGGGCTCGAAGAAAAAAATATATCCTTAAAAATACTTGAAATTGTCAGATTAAGATAAGGTAAGTTAAGTACATGCAAAAGAGTTTATATTTAAAAAATCTGATGATTTGAGCGGGGCGTACGAAAATGGGCGAGTCAAAAAGTTTCACAAAAAAAAGCAAGTATTTCGCGAAATGAACGTCAGATCGAAAAACTAAAAACTACGTGTTCAATATTTTTCAAAAATCTATCGAGAGATACCAAACATGACCCCACGGAGAGGGGTGGGGGGTAAATTTAAAATTTTAAATATAAATCCCGCGATATTTCGCAAAATAAACATTAGATCGAAAAACTGCAAAATACACTTATTCAGTATTTTTGAAAAATCTATCGAATGGTAACAAACACGACCCCCACGGAGTTGGGATGGAGGTTACTTTAAAATCTTAAATGGGAGCCCCCATTTTTTTGTTGCCGATTTGGATTCTTTGCATAAAAATAGGCAACTTTTATTCGAAACATTTTTTCGAATTATGGATAGATGGCGCTATAATCTAAAAAAAAGTGTTGGAAATGGAAATTAACCTAGGTTTTAGGACCTACTCTTCACAACCCAATAGGTCCCCAAAGCGCTCGAGTGACTGCACGTTTAGCATACTTTGCTCCCCTACTATAAATGACAGAATACAGATTCGTTGATGCAGCCGATAAAGCCTCTATACCTACAAACATTTACGAATTGCTGCTTTGTACGAAACTCCACAACATGTTATCTGATAAGCGTATTATCCAGAAAAGGAGGATATACCATAACATTTAACATAAAGTCTCTAGATATAAAAAAACTTCTTGAAGCTTTAAGGAGGCAGTAAGACTGCGTGATATGCTCTAATCACTGAGGAGCATCAAAGCAAGCAAAAAAAGAAGGATAAAATATATCTTATAGCTGGCAGTGTGACTTCTTTTCTTAAATTAGGAACATTAGAAGTGTGGTAACTATTTTTGTATTTATACATTCTATCTATTGTGTTTCTACTCGTCGTTATTTTTTTGATAGATCCAAATTTTTACGTGGTAAGTTCACTCATCATGTGTATACTAAGGAAAATCTTTTTCCAACTACTCAAATACACTATTACATACTTTGATAATATGACAATTTATTTAAATAATATTTAAACCAACGTTTTTGATGGTATTATATAATGTATTATAAATCGTCGCACTGCAACCAATTGGTCTATTGTATATCTTCTATTTATTCATAAATGCAATTCCAGAAATCTGAAATCCTGCATCAGCGTGGACAGATCTAGTGGGCATAGGTACTATTATGTTTTTATAGCTATTGGTTAGTCTCCAAAAAGATATTGATGCTTGCGATCTAAAACCTTGCACTCATGCATGATATGATTAACTGTTTCAGATGCTCCATTAGAGTATTTGAAACTTGCACCTCCACAAAATAGCCCTAGTTATTTCCTGGGACTGGCGTATGTCCAATAATATAAGGAAGTATACTAATATATAAGGAAGCCTGTTATGATTATGAGTTGAGCTTGTTCTTGGCAGCCCTATTAACACCTTCTGTCTAATATACATTTTGATATTGTACGTCCTACGTGACCGGGTATACCTTTACAGTGAGAGTTATGCTTTACTGTGTTCAGATCCAACCTTTTTGACACCCTTCCGGTCGGATGGGGATCGAAATATTTTGTAACGGATTAACCCATCCAGGACCAGATTCTACAAGAGATAAAATAGGGTTCCTGTGCTACATATGATGGCACCGTATCTTTTAGTACAGTTTATCCGCCGATAGCTGATTTCTTCTATTCCTTTCAACCCAGTATTTTTATGAAGAATCCAGCTTTACACACATATCGTCTCTGATGTATTCGACTTCAATTGATACACTATCTACAATGTGCCCATAGAGCAGTTTTTATAGAGTCTTGAGTACAAACGGCACGAGACATATTGACCTCAGGGAATTAGTTTTGTCCTATCTAGTTCTATCTGGCCAATTTAGGTATGAAATCTAGCCTTACAGGACTCCGTGTTTTTACTATATAGTGCAGTTACTAAAGGTGGATATGAGCTATTACCTTCGATTTCGTTGAAACTCCATCGATTTGCATGAAAATTGGTGAGTGGTTAGAGGATATCTCAAGGAACAAAGGTGACATAGTGGCAACTTGCGCTTTTACCCTGGGGATGGATGCTACCCCTTCTCTTGGGTCAAAATTATTTTATTAAAAATAACCCATAATTCGATAGAAGAACAAATTCTAAGTAAAATTTGTTTTATAAAGTTATTAAAATAAATTACAACTTTTTGAGTTATTAAAGGTCAAAGATTTTAATTTTTCGTGACAAAAATGCAGGTTTTTAACCGATTTTTCATAAATAACTCAAAAAATAGTTTTTACAAAAAAGTTATTATTATCAAAATTGAAGCCAATAAAGAAATGAAATAAACACCTAACTAGACAAACCTACTAATGTTAACTAAAAGTGAATTATAGGTAATTGAATGTATATTTTTTTCGGCGAGTACCCAAATCTAAGTATTCAAGCTTAAATAACGGGAAAATTATGCATTTTATGACATAAGCTTATTAAACATTTGTCAAAGTACTTAGAAATATCTATCAAATGAGTCCCGGAACAAGTTTTGAAAAATTTATCTTTTAATAATTTTTCCATAAAATTTTATTGTTTTTTTTTTAATAACTTCGTTAATTTTTACGATATCAGGTTCACCTAAAAACCATTTAAATTAAACCACGTTAAACTTAATCGTCTAAACCTCTTACTTTTTTTAAAATAAAAGGTTAAATGGCCCCGGTTACATGGTTCTCGCAGCAAAATTTAAGCTTTAAACGTTTCTATCTCGGTTATTTTTTACCATACAGAAATAGTAAGAAAGGTAAAATAATTGATACAAGAAAACTAAAATTTGGTTGTATATCATTTTTTACGTATGTTGAGTATTTTTGGAGTTATTATCAAAATAAAATGAAAATTACGACAATTTTAAAAATTCTAATGTTTTTAAATTATATCCTTTTTTTTTCAATAATATACATTCTAAACCGGTCAAAATTGTTGAAAGCATTACTTATGCTAATATAGAGAAATTATTGTAAGGATTATTATAAATTTTAATTTTTATGGAAATGGCGTATGTTTCATTTTTCACTTTTTCCTAAAAAATTCGAAAGGGTTCTCTTGTTTTCATCATAACGTGCTTAATGTTGATGATATTAACTTTTCCTGGAGCTCATTTGATAGGTATTCCGAAGTACTTTGACAAGTGTTTAGCAAGTAAGTTTAGCAAGTGCATCGTTTTCCCGTTATTTAAGCTTGAATACTTAGATTTGAGTACTCGTCGAAAAAAATATAGATTCAATTACCCGTAACTCACTTTGAATTAACATTAGTTTAGTTCTTTAGTAAGGAGTGTATTCAGTTTTTTATTATCTTCAATTTTGATAATATTAACTTTTTTCTAAAAGCTCATAGTTTTTGAGTTATACGTGAAAAACAGCTTTAAAATATGCATTTGTTTACGAAAAAATAAAATATTTGATCTTTAATAACTCAAAATGTATTTATTTATATTAATAACTTTATATAACAAATTTTGCATAGAATTAGAGGTATTATTTTTAATAAAATAGTTTTCACCCACTAGAAGGGGTGGCATCCACCCCCAGGGTAAAAGCGCAAGTTGGCATCATGTCACCTTTATTCCTTGAGGTATCCTCTAACCACTCACCAATTTTCATGAAAATCGATGGAGGTTCAACGAAATCGGAGGTGAAAACCTTCAGTGACTGCACTAATATACTCTAATTCTAAACAAGCTTGTAGTATCATACTTACCTAGTTTTTGTGTAGAAAGTCGTTTCTCTTGTGTACAAGTATTGGATAAATCTCATCCGATCCGGTGATTTGTATTTCTCGAATGAGTTTATTGTCCATTTGATTTTGTCTTAATCTACCACTTCTTTTGTCGTACACTAATTTACCTAGACGTTATGGTCTCCAGGCCAGCCTTCTGTCATGTATCTAAGGCTATTAATTTTGTGTCCGACTCAGGAAAGTGCACCTTGAAAAGTTCTCTAGGGCGTTCCTCGAGTAGTGATATTTAACACATTTCCCTCAATTGTTTCCTAATTACAATTTTTTATGTTTAGTCACATCCAAATGCACTTAGGAAAATGCATTTTCCTTGTTCAATAATCCAATTTACATTTTGTCATCATCACTTTAGTTCACAACGTAGCCTAATGTTCTTACGAATCGATTGCAACAAGTGTGATTGAGACGCATCCAATTGCAAAAATTGGGTAGGTTTTGGGCTTTTTACTGCTTCATTGCCTAATCATAAAATATAAAAATGCAACAAGAAAATAGTTTCAGAACTCAGAACTATATTGAGTATAAATATTACCAAGCATTTAATGCAGCATAACTTAGTCCATACGTAACATTATGTTTTTTTTAATAAAATATACAGTAGATCCCCGCAAATCCGAACTAATTGTAGTTGGAGAGATAGAAGCGGATTTTGTGCGTGATAAGTAATATGGAAAAACTATACGGGGATATGTTGAATTAGTTGTGTACATGACTTTCCCCAACGGGCGGAAACCAGAGTGGGGGACGATCGTAGCTATAAGGGGTCAAAGTCGCGGTTTTTATTATTTTTTTTGTGACGCTCATGATCGAGATAGTGCACCAAAATTTGGGAATAAGTAGATCATGCATGACCTAACTAAGTAAAATCTCCAGGGGCGGAACGCTGCGTGGCTGACAAAGGGGTGGGGGCAGGGGTGAATATAAAAATTATAAGGGGTTTTTGTGACGTTTCTGATCGAGATAATGCACCAACATTTGGGAATAAGTAGACCATGAAATAACTACGTAAAATCCCCAGAGGCGGAAACCAGAGTGGCGGACGAGGGTAGTTATAATGGGTCAAAGTCGCGGTTTTTATTATTTTTTTGTGACGCTCATGATCTAGATATTTCCCCAAAATTTGCGAATAAGTAGGTCATGACGTAACTAAGTAAAATCTCCAGGGGCGGAACGCTGCGTGGTCGAGAAAGGGGCGGGGGCAGGGGTGAATATAAAAATTATATACCCCACGCAGCGTTCCGCCTCTGGAGATTTTGCTTAGTTACGTCATCTACCTATTCCCAAATTTTGGTACACTATCTCGATCATGAGCATCACAAAAAAAAAATAATAAAAACCGCGACTTTGACCCCTTATCGCTGGTACCTATGATTAATGTGATTCCTAATACATTTCCAGTGAAAATAATAACTCTTTGATAAGTGTTGCCGATAAAATTTTTTTTATATGCGTGTCCGCGAAGATTATAACTCACAAAATATTTATAACGAAAATATTTAGTTGATAATAGATGCCGAAGAAAACAATTATTTTTGAGAACTTTTTAGTAATTATAATTTTCGTGGACCCACAAACAGAAATGATGTTTTTTGCTGATACTCCTCAAAAAATAAATTTTTTCGCTAACAGTTTATTAGGGATTATAATTTTCACAATCATATAATCGAAAATAATATTTTTTCGAGGCGTTCATTGAAAGTTCTACTCTTAACGGCATTTTTCGGAGTTATACTTTTCGTAGGCGGCGGCGTTGTAACTACCCTCGTCCGCCGCTCTGGTTTCCGCCTCTGGAGATTTTACTTAGTTATGTCATGGTCTACTTATTCCCAAATTTTGGTACACCTCTCGATCAGGAAAGTCACAAAAAACCCCTTATAATTTTTGGAATGAATGTCGACTCGATTCAAGTTCTCTGTTAACCCATATATGACAATATCAAAAGGCACCTCTAGGAAAATATTCCAATATGCGGTTCAGAGAACCTGTATGAAACGAATCTTTGTACTCTAATACAGAGTATGGCATTAGTAAAAATAGAAAATATACGGTT
Source organism: Diabrotica virgifera virgifera (assembly GCF_917563875.1). Classification (NCBI taxonomy): domain Eukaryota; kingdom Metazoa; phylum Arthropoda; class Insecta; order Coleoptera; family Chrysomelidae; genus Diabrotica; species Diabrotica virgifera. The sequence goes on along the minus strand of NC_065445.1, from coordinate 111,519,037 downwards.
TCGTTTTGATTTAAATCTGTCTCTTGCCATCCCCCGATAGCGCTATTTCTAGGTGTACCTGTTATCAAGGAGGCTATGCAAGAAGACAAATTTACACCAAAACGTCCGTAGTTCTCGGTACAAAATAAAACTATTTATACCGTAGTATGACTAGAATGCCCTCTAACGGGGAATAAGTGAATGAATGTCGACGAATAGTTTTATTTTGTACCGAGAACTACGGACATTTTGGTGTAAATTTGTCTTCTTGCATAGCCTCCTTGATAACAGGTAGACCTAGAAATAGCACTATCCGGGATGGCAGGAGACAGATTTAAATCAAAACATAACCGTATATTTTCTATTTTTACCAATACCATACTCTGTATTAGAGTACAAAGATTCGTTTCATACAGGTTCTCTGAACCGCATATTGGAATATTTTCCTAGCGGTGCCTTTTGATATTGTCATATCTGGGTTAACACAGAACTTGAATCGAGTCGACATTCATTTCACTTATTCCCCGTTAGAGGGCGTTCTAACCATACTACGGTATAAATAGTTTTATTTTGTACCGAGAACTACGGACGTTTTGGTGTAAATTTAATAATAAATAAAAAAAATAATAAAAACCGCGACTTTGACCCCTTAAAACTACCCTCGCCCCCCACTCTGGTTTCCGCCCGTTGTGGAAAGTCATGTACACAACTAATTCAACATATCCCCCTATAGTTTTTCCATATTACTTATCACGCACAAAACCCGCTCCCAGCTCTTAGACTATTAGAGGGACAGCCTGTTCGGATTCCGAAAAGTTCGGATTATCCGAAAGTTATCCTAACTAATAATTCAAAGCTTTCGTTGTCCTTGATTTTAAGTCGCAAAACGTTCTCACAAGAGTGTGGACAATATTTTTGGACTCAAGTTGACTGCAAGAGAACCGAAGTGTTTGTATTTAACCTTTATAAGCACTACGTATAAAGTACGTATTCATTTTTAAGAAATTTTTAATCTCAAAGTCCTATTAATACTACATTGTTCAATTTTTTAGTTTTACTTCGTATAATAAACTTTTTTTTAAGTTCTGTCTTGAATTTTTCAATTTTTTTCACTTTCTGTTGGTTTGGTTTTGCAGAACGTTCGGATTAGCGGGGTTCGGATTTGCTGGGTTCTACTGTACCTATAATCACATGCATTGTTTTACTGCCTACATCACAGTTCCAAAGTTGCTAATTTCTTTCACACAATTCACACCTTAAATGTTTATTTGTGGCGGATGAGTTAGAAATGCTAATGAACTAACCAATTTCGAGATTTACGATGATGCAACTCAATCCGTGTCCCCGTTTTTTATGTCGTGGATAATAAATTTGGTGATCATTGTGTAGTAAGTTATTACCTTTTGTTCGGAGATGTATTTAGCAAATAAATTAAATTAGTAGGATATTTGCAAAATGCCGCAGTTTCTTAACGATCCTTAATGGAGCTGTGTCCCAATCCGAAATTAAAATAGGTAAAATGATAATTTTATTCCAACAAATTAATAACAATAATATAACTGCATATTTTATGAAACATTAATTAATTTTGATTATATTTTTAATAAAATTAATGTTTGAAATTTTTTTATCTCTACGTAATATGCCAGCCAATGAGAGCAAAAATAGGATATTACCTCCGAATTCTATCCTACTGCATGCATTTTAATTTTGGGAATACGCACTCCTAATTCAAAGTCTACCCTACGCCGATGTGCGCTTTTATCTTGGAGGTGGTTCCCACGCCTTCTCGGGGGTGAAAATTTTTTTGGTCAAACTAACCACGGATGTGGCTAGAGAATCTAATTCGAAGATAAAACAGTTGTATAATTTTTTTTGAAAACCCAATACTTTTTGAGTTATTCGTGGTTGAAAATTTGCTATTTTCATTGAAATAGTCTTTTGTACGGGTTTTTTGCGAATACTGTAAAAATTATGCATCTAACGAACAAAACTATATTAACATTTTGGTAGCTTATGAAAAATCAAATACATAGATTCAAATCAAATAGTTTCTTCGTAAAGCTTTTAGTTATAATACAAAAAGAGATATGTTAGGTGAAAAGAGATTTTTTTGGTGCATGCTCAGATCGGTGTGTTCAACTTCAAATAACAAAGAAATAGTCAATTTTAAGGGTATATTTCCAACCAATATCTTTTGTAGTGCTTGAAAACGCCTTTAAAACCAGCACTGTTAAATGTTGATTACAGTCAAACTACACGAGATATGAAGCAAAAAAAATTGATGACTAATTTATTTTAAGATATAATGCGAAGTGTATTTAACCCCTCATGCATCAGATTTAAATGCATCGTTTTACTTCTACAATGCCTTTTATTATAGTGTTATTTCTATGTTCAAAAAGTTAGATTGGTTTAAAATGCATGGTTAAAAAAAAGATCAAATTATAAAGCGCATTTGTAAATTTTCTTAAAAATCTTCCTTTTTCTCCATGTAACTCGAAAATAATAAAGAGATACTAAATGAAATACTAAACAAAATTGTTATCTGAAAAAACCCTACATTTCTGTAATGTATCTTTTTTTCGTATCTCTTATCATTTTTGGGTTACATGGAGAAAAAGGAAGATTTTTAAGACAATTTAAATATGCGCTCTATAATTTGATCTTATTTTTCTCAAAAACCATTCATTTTAAACCCGTACAACTTTTTGAACATAGAAATAACACTATAGTAAAAAGTATTGTAGAAGGAAAACGATGCATTTAAATTCTGATAGATGAGGGGTTAAATATACTTCTGATTTTTTCTTAAAATAAATTAGTCATCAATTTTTTTGTACCATACGTCGCTTATTTTGAATGTAATCGACATTTAACAGTGTTCGTTTAAAGGTCTTTTCAAGCACTACAAAAGGTATTGGTAGCATGATACCCCTAAAATCGACAATTTCTCTGTTATTTTAAGTTGAATATACCGATTTGAGCATGCACAAAAAAATCTTTTTTCACCAACCATATCTGTTTTTGTATTATAACTAGAGAATTTATGAAAAAGTAAATCTCTTGGATTTTTCATTAGCTAAAAATATGTTATTGAGTTTTCAAAATAAAAATTATAGAACAGTTTTTTCTTATAATTAGAATCTCTGGCCACTCTGTAGTTATTTTGACCAAAAAAAATTCCACCCCCGAGAAGGGGTGGGAACCATTCCCAAGATAAAAGCTCCATATAATATAGGGTAGAATTTGTTTCTTGAGCTATTCCTTACTTACAGTGAAAATATCAACTAAATTGATGCAGTAGGATGGAATCGGAGCCAAATACCCTCACTGACTGCACTATAAATAGCTACTCAAAAATGAATTCAATCGCATATTTTATGATTATCTAACTTATTAAAAATCAAATTAACGAACTTTTATAGAAAATGGTCCCAAAAACAAGCTAGTAATATAGGGTGCTAAATAAAAACGAAACTTTATCCACATTCCGAAGCATTTTTCGGGGATTTTTATAAAAATGCTGCTGGTATAGAATTTTTTTAAGAAATTTCCACAAAAAGAAATCACTGAGCGATAAATCTGGTTAATAAGATGATAGTCAATTCAGCCGCTGTTATCAATACAGTACCTATAATACAATAATACGACGCAGTCTGGTTCTAAATGCCGAAAAGGTAGTCATGAACCTTTAAAAGCGTACATTGTTTATACACTTCGGAATTACCTTCGTACCTAAGGGGGCGGATCCAACATGGCGAAAAGAAATTGAAAATATCAATCAAAACGAAAATGTTTTTGTCAAACTTGATGGTTTAAGTTCCCTGATTAAAAAATCTAACATTTTTTTGAAAAACAAAATGGCAGATCCAATATGGCCGAAAGAATTTCGAAAATTTTGTTTTAAGCGCATATTTTTTTGAAATTTCATATTATATGATTGCTGAATGCTGATTGTTGATCGCTGATTACCAATACCTACATTTTTGTTTTTGAAGTACAATATTTAGAACCTATTACTTATGTACAACCGCCCATACATACACTATATAATCGCTAGAACCATGTAGCTAATTTTTGAATGTATTTTCTAAAAATTTTGATTATTTTAATATAGGTATTTTTACTGTTTATTCATTAACAAATTTTATGCATTTTTCTTGTTATCAAATCTTTAGTCAAATTTTATCTTACATTAATACATACTTAAAAAAGAAGAATATGCTTTACAGCAATCAAATTGATAGACTACAAAACGTTTTACAGCGTTTTCAATATACGCATTCTTTTTTACTTTCACTGCCGGCCAAAATAAATCGTACATGGCTCACTTGTCCCGGAGTTATGAATAAGAATAGATCCGGTCTAATCCTTAAACCTGCGTATGCGTATTACGATAGTATGAGAAAACTACTGTAAACATGAAAATCCCTAAATAGGAGCTTTTTATTTTATCTCACGACCACGTTTTTAGCATTTGGAACCACTGTGTGACAGTATGATAAGGTTTACAGGGTGTTTGGTAAAGAATGGGCCATAGCTTAACCTTAGGTTTCCTGATTCCTGAGGTTAAAATGGGTCGATTTAAGTTAACTTACCTTAGTACGAAAGTTGATAATAACCGAAATACAGCGTGTCAAAGTTAAACTTTTATTTTATTTATTTTTGAATATTTCCTGACATGTAATATGGGATAATAACACGAAATTTCGTAGGCGGGGTTTTTTCGCTGTATTACGCAGAGGGCGCCACATACGCCTTTCAGCGCTCATTTAATAGGTTCAATTTTTTTTTTACCTACTCTATATACTATTTGAATAAAAACTTTTATTCTCTTAATATTTTTACTTAAAAAAGGTATACTATATTCATCTCGCTAAACTCAACCGTTTTCGAGATAAACGTATTATTTTAAATCAGCGAGGCAACATACTATAATTTTTTGCATACTATCATAGTACTAACACCCAAAAAATAACTTAAAACCATAATAAATTTAAAAAATTGATCGCAAATTTCTTTAAATTGAATTATCAAAATGGCACAATTATTATGGTTTCAAGTTTATTTTTCGGGTCTAACTACAATGATATTATGCAAAAAATTATGTTGTAAAGCAGGTTTAAAATGCGTTTATCTCGAAAACCGTTGAGTTTAGCGAGATGAATCTAGTATACCTTTTTTAAGTAAAAATATTGAGAGAATAAAAACTTTGATTCATAAAGTAGGTAGAGTGAGGGATAAAAAAAATTGAACGTATTAAATGAGCGCTGAAAGACGTATGTGGCGCCCTCTGGGTAATACATCATTTTTGCTGACGAATTTAGAGTTCTCATCAAAAAAACCCCCGCTTACCAAATTTCGTGTTGTTAGTTATCCCATGCATAGGCGTAACCAGGATGATCCTAAGGGGGGGTTACAACTACTGGAAGGTCTCTGAGACCTATGGTGTTAAGCGTATAGAGCTCAAAGTACATCCGAATGGGGGGGTTATAACCCCCAAACCCACCCCTGGTTACGCCTATGATCCCATGCCTATCAGAAAATATTCAAAAATAAATAAAATAAAAGTTTAACTTTGACACCCTGTATTTCGGTTATTATCAACTTTGGTACTATGGTAAGTTAGCTTAAATCGACCTATTTTAAGCTCAGGAATCTAAGGTTAAGCTATGGCCCATTCTTTACCAAACACCCTGTATATATTATACTAGACCTAGATATGGCTGCCAAACAATTTAAAAGGTTCTCATATCGTCATTTGAAGACACAATTATCCGAAAATAGTCACTTATAATCCATTACTTTGACTTTAAAACAGAGGAACTATAATCAATTGACGTGTAATAAACATTTTATAAAAAATACAGATAAAAAATTGTGATGTGAGATGGTACCACCCATAAAGGAAAGTAAAAGTAAATATGGAAATATACCTATTTGGAAAAATAAAATAGCAGATCTTGTTTATCGACCTCTGAACGGTATATCATCATTGACGAAAACTTCTTTAACACGAACAGCTCTATTTGTGTCAATTTAAACGTCGCATTTTTGAGGAATCCTATTTCCTGCGGTAACTTTTTTATAAAGCAAATATAAATCTCAGTTAGAATATAAAAAGGATCCAAGGCGATATGTTTAACAAATCTCGTAAAAAATCGTCGAGTTGGGAAGCACACTCAAAGGATCCATCAAATTTGGATTCGGCCTTGTTGTTAATTAAATTTGTTGGTTGATATATTGCGATATATTGGGATTGTTATTTTGCGAACTTACTGTATAAGACTTTTAGAGACACATTCAGAATATTTCAGAAAGATTGCGTAAATGGCGATATATAAAAGTTCTCAGGAGCTGATTTCTTGATAATCTCAAAAAAATGTTTTTAAACTCTATTTTTTTTTTCTTTATCTAATGGCATAGACATTATCGAATGACAAAATATATGGAGTGCACAAAGTCGAATCAACATGAAAATCTGAAGCAGTGTTGCCAATCGCCGTATAATTATCCGATTTTCGGATCTTTTTAGAGTTGTCGTATCTTCTTCGTATCTTCAAATAAATCGGATATTTGCGTATATTTTTCGGTGTATCTACCAATCTACTACAACCGACTAATAACAAAAATAAACTTAAACAAATCCGTTTCTCATCCATATATTTCTAACAACACTTTAATTATTTTCTTATATTCTAACAAAAATTGTTTATTAATTGTTTAAACAATAAAAGCTGTTTTGTACAAACAATTTTAACAATATCGGTGAATCTTTTTACCTTAATCAAAAATGTTTCTATTTTGTTTTTAATTAATCTGAATCCAATTCTGACGTAACAACTGGATAATTTAAAAAAAAATTGAGCTCTTATACTGTGTGTCTGCGTAACTTGGAACCATATGGAAATTTTTTTATTGTCAATTTTACGAAAAAAAGTTATTCTTTATAAAAAGCTGTGCATGGTCTAAAATCTATGATGTAATAATAATATATAAACTTTTATCAATTTTATATGAGGTATGTTAAAAAATATAAATTTCGCTCAAGAATAAAGTAGGTCCTTTTATTTGAAATTCACAATATTTCAAACAGAATGATATAATTGAATATTAAAACATAGTTTTTAATTTAGAACAACGTTTTATAACATTATAATAATTTTCGATATTGTGAAATATAAAAATACTTTACTCTTCTTGAGCAAAATTCATATTTTTTTATATACCTCGTATAAAATTGATAAAATTTAAAATCTGATGTTGCATCTTAGATTTTATACCATGCAAAGCATTTTATGAAGAATAACTTTTTTTCGTAAAATTGATAACAAAAAAGTTTCCAATAGGTTCCAAGTTACGCAGACATACTGAATAAGCGCTCAAAATTTTTTTTTAATATTCCTTATTTTTTAAGCTTGTTATTAAATGTATTCTGGGTTAGTTGTACAGAAAAACGTTTTGATGACTTTGTATAAGCATTTTTTAACTGATATTTTTCGATGGTTGTATTACATTTTTTATCTTTCTTAATGTTTTCAAAAAAAATTGTTTATATCATTTTTAAAGTAAAATAATTTAGTGCATTTTACAGATTACATCTTATAAGTTTTAAAAAAACACCTATAAAATTGTAATATATCCGTTTAAACTTGAGTATAATATCCTCTTAAATTGGTAATTCTGTAAAACTACAGTGGTAATACTGTAAAGTATTCAAAAATTACATTTTTGAGGACTTTCTATCATTTTTTGAGATTTTTTTGAATAAAACATTGTTTAGTAGGATGTTTGAAAAGTAAGTTAGGCAAATTTGAGAGTTTTATAGGTAAAATTGTATTAGTAATAAATATATATTTTTAAATCATTTTTAAACAAAACTCTTGTTAAGTCCACTTTCCGCCCACACTGTACGTATGGCAATGTTTATGAGAGGGGTGACTTGAGCGTTTTAAATAAAGAATTATAGAAGCTGTAGATTTAATTTAAAAATAAATATTTATGTAAGGTTTTTTTTGTAAAATTTTCTGAATTTTCAGTGGTCCACTTTTATAAAAGTTTTATAAAAATTCATATTTTGGTAGGTATTTAAAAAAACAACTAATTCGCAGTTAATTTGTTTAATAAAAAATTAAGCACCCACTTTTGGAGTAGAAGTTTTTGATATGTTGTTTATTATACATTTCTTAATGAATTTATAAAAAGTTCTATCTTGTTTGATTTTTTCCCTAAGTAAAAACACCCATGACTCCATTAATGGTGACTGTTCAGTTTTTCGGAAAAATAAAGGGTGTCACATTTTTTTAAGGTAAAATTAGATACTTATGTAGATTCAGATTTTTCTATTGACTGGGTTCGGGGTAGTTTTAACCATATAAGTGTTGATTCAATTTCATTAAAATTAAATAAATCTGAATAAAATTAAAGAAAATAAATTAAAATTAAATTAAATTAAACAAAATTAAATAGAATCAAATAAAAATTAATTACTTAAATCAAATAAAACTGAATAAAATTAAATATCAAACAATAATAGTAGGTAAATACATGAACTAATCAGCTAGGATATGAGACATCAATCTATAAACGAAAATTGTTAAAATTAAATGGTAAAACAGAAAATCCAGTAGATTAAAAATTATTCTGTAATAAGTAGTCAGATAAAAGAATAACATTGGCAGCATTGATTTTAATTACAGAATAATTTTTGACGTAGCGTATCTCAGGGCGGATCCAGAGGGGAAGGGGGATTCACGGGGTCACAACCCTCCCCCCAAAAACGAAAATAAATATCAATTCAATAATCCTAAAAAAATAAAAACCGAGAGCTGTCAAACAAAAAAAATTTAGGCAAATCCAAAAAATAATTGAAAACCCACTTATCCTAGGGGTGGTAAGAATACCTGGCATCATGGAAAAGTAATTAAATCACCCTCAAGATCCACGACCCCCCCCCCCCCAAAATCATGGATCCGCCACTGGCGTATCTTTTTGTGACAAATCGGATCTTTTTCGAGCGATCATCGGATAATCTAGAGAAATTCAGTTGGCAACACTGAACTGAAGATAGACAACCATATTTACGAATATGCCTCCAATTTTCCCTACCTAGGCCCAATAAGAAATGACAACAACAACACCAGTCAAGAAATACAAGCACGGCTTCTTAACGGTAATAAGTGTTTTTATGCACACAAAGACTTAATATGAAAAGTAAGTTACTGAATCGTGAGTCTAAGCTTAGAATCTACAAAACAGTAATTAGACCAGTGGTCTTATATTCATGTGAAAATCAACTGAGAATATTTGAGCGCAAAATACTAAGGAAGATATTTGAACCAACACATTGCAGCGATGCTCGATGGCTCATGGAGAAGTAAAATGAACCACGAGCTGGATGAACTAATGCAGAGCGCAGATATTGTTCGATTTGTAAAATCACAAAGGCTAAACTGGCTTGTTCACTTAGAAAGAATGCCAGACAATCGAACTGTGAAATTAATCTAGAGATGGAAGCCCCAAGGAAATAGAACAAGAGGAAGGCCCCGTAAAAAGATGGATAGACGACGTAGAGGGGGATTTTAAAACCATGAACATCAGGCAGTGGCGGAGGAAAGTATCCGACAGGACAGAATGGAAGAACATGCTTAAGCAGGCCAAGACTCACAAAGGGTTGTAGCGCAATTAGAAGAAGAAGGTGGTTACATAAATGGCGCCCAACGTCTAAGGCTTTGTATACAGATATTTCGCGACCAACTACGGCAAACATATTATATATATATATATATATATATATATATATATATATATATATATATATATATATATATATATATATTCGTATGAACTTTACACATTGGTAAAACATACAATAGATTGTAAGAATATAAATGAAAACATTAAAGGCGGAAAGGCATTCCAATGACTCAGGAGTTAGTTCGTGGATTTCGATTAAGCTTCCTTCGAATCGTGTGGCTGGACATTCTTGTGTAATGTGGTGGACTGTTTGTTCAGCAGCATTGCATTTGTCACATAGCGGGCTGTCTGCGATGCCCCATTGGTTAAGTGATTTATTGCACACTCCATGACCTGCCCTGATTCGGTTCAGATTACACCATTCTCGGCGCGGAAGAGAGAAACCGTTGAGTTTGACTGTGGGATTTCCTATTAGGTGTGCATTGTTCACTTCTTCGTTCCATTCGCTTATCCAATGCTCATCGATTGTGAAATTGTTTGGAAGATTTTTTGCTGTTCTTGTTGGCGGGTTTCGAGATCTCAGCTGCAATTGGCCCTGGTTTAACTGATCTATGTCGGTATTTATTGGCAATGAGGGATTCTTTTGACATTTCTGGTATTGTGATTTAAGGGCAGCTAACCGTCGTGTTTTGGTTGGTGCAATGTTGCTTAGAACTGGAAGCCACTGAGTTGGTGTGCTTTTTATGGTCCCCGTAATATACCTTATTGTCTGATTTAGTTGTGTGTCTAGGACGTTAGTATGGTAACTATGTAGCCAGACTGGAGCCCAATATTCGGCTGCTGAATAGACTAATGCAAGAGCGCTTGTCCTGATTGTGTCTGCATTGGCTCCCCAAGAGGTGTTTGCAAGCTTGTGAATGATATTATTGCGAGTTTTTACTTTAGCTTCAGTTTTATATAAGTGTTCCTTGAAAGTTAGAGTACGATTCAGTGTTACACCGAGATATTTTGGATTTGGGTTATGTTTTAGGGTAACCCCTTCGCTTTCTATGTTTAGTCTGTAGTTCACTTCCCGGTTACTTAGATGGAAGGCAGTAACTTCTGTTTTTGTGGGATTTGGCTGAAGGCCCCATTTTTTAAAATATGTGTTAATAGTATGTAAGTTGCTTTCTAGGATAGCTTGGGCGTTCTCGATGTTTCTTTCTTGTATGCCTAAAGCCATGTCATCTGCCTAAATAAACTTGCGTGAGATTGTAGTGGGAGCGTCTGAGGTGTAAATGTTAAACAGGAGCGGCGATAGAACCGATCCTTGGGGTAACCCATTCTGTAAACTTCTGTATTTACTAGTTTTCCCATTAACGCTAACTTGGAATAATCTGTCACACTGCATTTGATTTATTAGCTTATTAAATGATTGGCATGGTACCATCTGGTACAATTTTAGTAGTAGTCCTTCTTTCCAAACCGTGTCGTAAGCACAAGTCAGATCAATGAATGCTACTGTCGTTTTGATTTTCTTTTGGAAGCCATTTTCAATAAATGTGGTTAGAGAAAGAACTTGATCACTGCAGTTCCTTCCTGGCATAAATCCAGCTTGTTCTACGGGAATATTTTCTCTTACAGAGTGTAAAAGTCTCGCGTAGATTATCCTCTCAAAAGTCTTATAGCAGACACTTAAAAGGGCGATTGATCTGTAACTCTCGGGCAATGAAGCATCTTTGCCTGGTTTACAGATTGCGATGACTTTGCTTTGCTTGAATAGTTTGGGGAGCTTTTGCGTCGTCATTATCTGGTTGAAGAAGTCGAGGAGCCACTTTCGAGTTTTTGGACCAATGTGTTTTATGAACTCAGGATATATTTTGTCAACTCCTGCAGCTTTGCGGCACTTAATTAAGTCTAGCTAGAGCGTTGAAAAGTTCCTCGGTCTCTATTTGCCTCATGATGGGTAGGCTTTGTTGAGATGCAGTTTTGATCTTTTTGAGCTGATATCGCTGATAACATATTATAAGGTTACGTGACGAACACCAAGGTAAAATGTTTAAAAGTACCAATAGAGAAATCATTTTGAGAGAAAGACATTTAACATTTTAGACAAGAAATTTAATACGATGGGGATCTGTTCACATAACGAAGAATTAACACTTTTTGCAACTTATATTCGTTAATCTGGTCATAAAACGTTTACAAATTTACAATCACAAGTTCAGTATAAGTAACTGTAATGCAACTAGTTTATTTGTCGTTATCATTTATACATGGAAGAGTTCTTTGTTCAAGGAAACTAACTAAGTAGAATTTGTCTTGATTCCCGGATTTTCACGAGATTTTATATATCACGGTAGTTGTGTAGGATTGCGTTGTAAATTCTGAGAAGATAGCTTAATGTCAGAGGCTATAAACGGATCTAATAAAGAAGTTCTTAATAAGGCGAATCTAGATCGATACCGTCATCCGACTAACGTACTTGGATAAATGAAAGACTGCTGGATATTATATAAATCTCAAGAGTAACGTTAAAATAGTTCACATCAAGTATTCGATGAAGCGTTGAGATAGAATAGACTTCAAAGGAATGCGAGTACAAAACTGTATTGTTCTTATAATTTATGAATCTGATATTATATTCAACAGAAGATTGTAAACAAGTAAAAAGATTTTTATACAAAAATGGAATACATAAAAGTTAAAAATATTAAAATATAATGAAGAATCAAAATGTATGGAAAGTTTCAAAAAAGTAGAAAATTCAAATAATACAAACGCAGAACAGTCAAAACGGAGAGTAGATGTTGTATTATCTCTATATAGGCTATTGATTATGTACTATAGAAAGGAACTACAACGTTAACGGGGTTTTATTATTTCATATGGTCAATGAATCTCTATATATGAAAAAACCGCGGAGTGCTACCATTTAAAGGGGTGCGTTTTTGAGAAATGGGTGAATTAGTCCCTGGGCACAGGTTACATTAGGGTGAGTTCTATGCACTTTTGGTACAAACACGTCTACATAAAAATTGTTTCTGGTTCAATTTCCTATCTAAATATAACTTTTTAAAGTCAAAGATACTTTTTTTTACAAAAATATATTCAAAAGAAAAAGCACAAAGAAACCCAAAAGAAAAAAAAATTGTTTTTTGTCCCATAACTTTTGTCCACGGGGATATAGGTATAGACACTGCTTCACAGAAAAAAAACTTACAAACCAATATCCAACTATTTAGATGTAAAAGTATTTTTTTCATAATTTCTTAAATAACTTGAAAATAAGCCTTCTTTTAAAACTTTACATTTTAAGAAAAGTCACCATAACTCAGAACACTCTGTACATAGGTATAGGGAAGTCTTATTAAACTATACCTTATTTTCTGCGGACAATTAAAAGATGCAATAAAATATAGGGTGTTCCATAAGAAAAAATATAACTTTGATACGCCGCCATTTATTGGGACACCCTGTATATTTCAAAATAATTTTAAAATGTAGATTTTATCAACTTACAAAGTACTAATTTAAAATTTTTTTCAAATCTTTTACCATTTCGCTGTAATCTTTTGTCCCGTTAGAGGTGACTCACCCTGTATACCTAAATGTAGAAAAAAAAAGTTATAACGGGAAATTTAAAAAGTAATCGTAAAAAATATAAAAACTCGTTAAAAGTATAAAATCTTGAAAAAGATAACCTCTTTAAAAGAAGTTGTACAACATTATACAGTAGAACATTTTAACGGTAATTGATTTCTATTCCTCTTACATGTACCACTGCATATGCCTAAAGTTACGTAGAAAAAAGGTACAGAACAATATTTGCGAAATAACAAGGAAAATTGCCCAAAATTGCTGTGAGTGGCGAACTTTGAAAAATCATATTTCGAAAACTGTAAATCCTAATCACCTCTACCAAACATCATTTTAAAGAGAAAATATGTAAGTACATATGTACAGAACTTATTCAAGGGAAAATACAAGGTATGGTACAAAGGTCATGACCAAGTGGCAGAGACTAACTAGTCTCGCCTGATCTAAGAAGAAGAAAAAGGCATCACAATATTTTCAACAAATAAAGCGTGTAAATATAATGTATTTTAATTAAATTTCTCTGTAATTAACCACTAATAAAGATAAGATAGTTATGTTTTATTTTTTGAACTCTTATCAGAAAGTACACAGCTCTTGTTATAAATGATAATTATTACGAATAATACATTCACGTTAGTGTATCTTGAATAACTGATATAGAAATTAAAATTACTGTGTAGTTGGTGAAAATGATAAAGATCGTGTCAAAAAGAGTAAGTGAAGATTTAAGCTACAACTCTCCACTAACATCAAATAGTTTGATGACATAACATTTAATGGTCGTTTTCTTTGATTGAAATGTAACCTTGGCATTTATATTAATATTTAATGATTATTTACCAAACCGGGTTTTAAGAAATGACGAACCCACGTTATTCTTCAAGGGATTGACAGTTCGTTTGAAAGTGAAAAGGAATTTTTTAGTCACGAAGTGAGTAGGATCAACGAATAGGAGACACCTTTGTTGGTAGGATCTTATTCAATATTTTGAATTAAACAAATGTAAACATTTTACGGTAGAGTAGAAATTTGAAATGAATGTGTCACTTTATGAAAGATGGTGACAAAATCATTTTAATGTTGTAATAAAAATGTTTCCTCTTATCAAAAGAAACAATATACACTGATCAAAACGAAAAAGGAGCCACTAACTTAATTTAATGTAACTTGTTTATTTCGTTAGATAGGAACTTGAAAATGTACGTTCACCCAGTAGACACATACAGTTTTTATAAATGAAAGGAAAAAACAAGTTTCTTATCTTCGTTTTTCTTGTATTCAGTAACAAAGCAAAAGTTGATAACATTTTGGAATCACATTTATTCCGTTATTGAATTTCTGTCGATATCTACGTTAAAGTTGTTAAGAATTAATTATGGATTTTGATGTGCTTGGAAGGCCCCGAATGCGCAGTGTATCTCACAGAGTTTCAAATTGCTAGGGCTAGGTTACTCAAGACGTCGTTCCCAAGAAATGTTAAATTTTAGTCGTGCTGCGATAATAGAGCCTGGACCAGACATGAAATGTATGGAGTTATTAGAAGACAACCTTATACGCATCTTGCAAGATCAACTACAGCTAGAGAGGATCAACTTTTACAACTAAGGGCCGTCATAGACCGTCGAAGTACTGCTCGAGCGCTACAAAATATAATAATAATAATAATAATAATAATGGAGTTTATTCGTAGCAAATAAATTATACAATAATAAACTCAGTTCCTCACTGAAGTTGTACGTACCTACAACTTGTGCGTGAGGGTTCAATTTTGATTGTCTTTAACAACACTAATCAATTTTAAAATTTACAAAAAGGAATCAAATAAAGTTTTTTTCGTTCATCTGTCTCGAAATTTGGGCTCCTCTTCTCACTAATTCAGTTACTATTACATGTTGTTTTTAGGACCTACGAAAATTTCTCATAAAATTCAAGAAATGATTGCAAAACGTTTCCTATGGGACTCCTCTGGTGGGACTTCGTTTTCTATGATAATTATCATTATTTTTAATGTGTTTTATCTATTTTTACAAAAATTTTTACAAATTTAACACTTATAAGTGACATTTCAAAAAATTCATTTTTGACATTTTGCTAAATGATTTGGTAAAAGCTATGGGTGAAGGAGTCACTACCCAAACTATGCGTAATCAGCTGCATAAACATGGGTTTGATGCAAGAAGGTCAGCTAGAGCTCCTTTGACCCCTGCACATCGTAGAGCTAGACGCTTGTTTGCAGAAGAACACATGAATTGGACTAGGGCACAATGGAGTAACCTTATGTTTACTGATGAGTCCAGACTTCTTTTAAATCGTGTTGATGGACGTGCTAGAGTCTAGAGAAGACCAGGCAAGCGCTTTTTGGATTCCTCAATTCAAAAAACCCAGGATCTTGGCGGAAGTTCCATTATGGTCATGGATGGGATAACTTTTAATTGCCGTTCTGACTGAGTAGTTATTCGGCTACGGGCGATGACGGCAGAGCGGTACATTAATGAATTTCTTGAACCACAGGTTGTCCAATTTGCTGAAAATATGGGTCCAGCATTTATCCTTCAGCAAGATAATGCGAGACCGCCAGAATAGTGCAAAATTGTTTGACTACCCACAATATTCAGGTTATGGAGTGGCCAGCGAGGAGTCCAGATTTAAATCCCATTGAACACATTTTGGATATACTTGGGAAGTCCTTGGAGGATCGTCATCCACCAAGAAACCTAGAACATGTCGAGGAAGTTCTAGTGGAAGAATGGGAACAACTAGATCAAGGAACTATTCGAAATGTGATCAAAAGCATGCCTGAAAGTTGTGCAGAAATTCGGCGAGTTAGAGGAGCCCATACACGCTTCTAATTTTGTTTTAAAATAATTTTTAACAACTCTGTTATTAAAAAAAAATAAAACGAATTTTTCACATTTATCATTTTTTTTCTCCAGAAAATTAGAAAATTTACAGTTCAGTAAGAAAAACTTTACTATGTTTATAGCTAAAAGCCTTAACTGTAATAGTCCAGGAACCGAAGCTTGTCACTTCGCAATTTTTACAGAATGGATCGATTTGATTGAAAATTTGAGAATAAGTAGTGGATAGTCCAAGTATCAAAATCTACATCATGCCGAAGGGCGCTTTTACCATGGCGGTGGTTGCCACCCCATCTCGGGGTGGAAATTTTTTGTTATATTTTGGCCTCAAAAGTTGATAAAAATATTCATTTTAAGTAAAAAATTTTCTATACATTTGTTTGATAAAATTAATAGTTTTCGATTTATTTGCTATCGAAAGTGTTAGTTTTATATCGACAAAATCAATGTTTTTCGATATTATACTCATTTACGGTTCACTCAATTTTTGCCGTAGAAAAAATTTTTTCAAACCAAGTTCTCGGAAATTAAATAACCTACAATTTCATATTTTAACATTTCTTCGTATCTCTGATGCTAATCTTTCTATTCTGAAGAAAATGGCATTTTTTACCAAACTACAAAAATTCCTTATTCCGTTTTAACTAGGTATGGGAAAAACCTACCGGTTTTAACCTAAAACCGATTTTTTTTACTTCGCAATAACCGGTTTTACCGGTTGTTTTTTTTGTCCCGGTTATAACCGGTTTTTTCTTTTTAAAGTAAAAACCGGTCATTAGGTTTTTACCGTGATTAGGATTAGATTAGGTATTATTTTCGATCCCAATCATAATTATTATTCTCAAGTAATTATTCCAAACAAATCCATAATTCAAATTTTATTTTATAAATACAGAAGCAAACTGAAAGTGCAAACTCACATCAGCCAGAAACAATTAAGTTTTATTATAATATTTCATTAAAAAGGTATTTGTAATCATAATATTTACATAAGAAGTGATCTGGTTGAAGTAGACACAAACATCATCTATTTTTCACACTTGACTCTTGACATTGAAAGTGGGTGAATGACTTTTTCTGATTACCAAAAATAATGTTCGGACTATGAATATCGAATTACCGATTACGAATACGAATCTCCAAGGATTTCTCTACGTTTTCAAAACGATACACCCATACAGGAAGCATTAAATGAGTTAAAATGTACCTATTATATAAATATACAAACGTGTTAACAAGAATTACATGATTAATTTTTTTTGATGGTAGTAAAAATAAAAGATAAATTGCAATATCCAATTTATTTTTAAGTAAAATATTTATGTTTATATTATTTTTTTTTAATCCCATTTGAAAGAGTCTGGGAATATTATTGCAACATGTATATATTAATCTTACGCTATATTATATTTAATAATAATCAATAAATATAATATAATAATAATAAAATATTAAATAAATATAATAATTAATCGAATAAAACGGTTTTATTAAAAATTGTGTTTTATTTATATTGATATGTTTCGATCATTTTGATATCGAGTATCGAGTCGAGTGGAGTATCGCAAAGTAAAGTGCATTGTAAATGAAACATTGTAACTTATTGGATTAAAAGAACCGAAAACCGGTTTTTGGAAAAACCGGCTTTTTTGGCCGGTTATAAACGCCAGGTTAAACCGTAAGCAAAAAAAAACGGTATAACCGAAAACCGGTGTTTTGTCAAAAACCGCCATCCCTAGTTTTAACTCCAGTTTTCTAAAAACTAATCATTCTAAGTCAGTCAAGCTTCTGTAATCTATTAATAATACATAAATAAAGAATAATTAATAAGGCCAATGACTAAAAACACTGCTAACTTGGATTATTATGCTTCCAAATGGATTTCTCCTTTTCTTTTTCAAAAAAATATATTGATTTTTTAACCGTAACTTTTTCATTTTTTATCCTAGAAAGTTTGGTAAAAAATAGTTTTGTAGGCTTTTATAAGATCTATAAGACTATTAATGTTAAACCCTTTTAGAATCGTCAGTTGCAAAAATAGGTGACTTTAAAAGGGTTGGTAAAGGTGGTTTTTGCATGTTATTACAAATTTTTGCAAACCAAGTTCTTGGGAATTAACTAAGCTACAATTTTATATTAAAATATTGTTTCGTATCTTTGATGCTAATCTTTCTATTCTGAAGAAATTGGCATTTTTTACCAAACTACAAAAATTCGTTATTCGCTTTTAACTTCATTTTTTTTTAAACTAAGCATTCTAAGCTGGTCAAACTTCTAGAAGCTATTAATAATACATAAATAAAGAAGACCAAATAAGACCAGGTGGTGAGGTGGATGTTTCCGATCATTTTTTCGCTGAAAAAAATAGCGACTGACATTCTTTTTATTATAAGTCGCTTAATTTTTGAGCTAAATACTATTTTTTTATTTTAGGAGATAGATATTTTTAAATATTTTAAATTATTTTGAACAAGTTATCCTCGAAAAATGCATAGTTTTCCCGTCTTTTGCCTTTGAAACTACAATATTTAGCATTTGACGAAGAAGAGCTAACATATAATAAAGTATAGCTCGATTACTATTGGTCTTACAGAAAATAAAAAAAAAACGGTTTAGTTTATTTCTTCAAAAGGTAAATTTTTGTTTAGCAAAGTTGTTTTGATAAAACGAAAACTTTTTGCGTTATTAGCAGAAAACTGATTAAAAACATTGATTTTTTCGATATAAAACTAACACTTTCGATAGCGAATAAATCGAAAACTATTAATTTTATCAAAAAAATGTATAGAACGTTTTTGCTTAGAATGAATGTTTTACCAACTTTTGCAGTCAAAATAAAATAAAAAATTTCCACCCCCAAGATGCGGTGGCAACCACCCCTATGGTAATAGCGCCTTTTGGCATGATATAGATTTTGATCCTTGGACTATCCACTACTTATTCTCAAATTTTCAAGCAAATCGATCCATTCTGTAAAAATTGCGAGGTTTTGTCCTATTTTAAGCTTCATTACTTGGACTATAAAATAAAAAAAATAATATAGTCATAAAAAGAATTAGTTCAAAATTACGAACATCTTTATAAGTGGCTCCTTTTTCCTTTTGATCAGTGTATTTGTGTAATGGGTATGTACCGTTATTATAAACTCCTCTTTCTTCTGGTTGAGGCATACACGCCAACAAAAGTCTAGAAACAATTTATAATAGTTAATATATTTTTTTGAAAATTGAAATTTTGGTATCAATGATAGTTTCGGATGTATTTGGCAAAATTGATAAAAATAAAAACTTTGAAAAAAAATTTAATTTTTTTCTCAAATTTTGTTCAAATTCAAAAAACGCAAAATTTTCAAATCGATTCCATTCCATTCATTGGGATTTCGCTTGTGTATATGCATTCTTGAAATTGTTGTCGAAGATATTCGTACAATTTCTTCGTTCCATACTTAAGGGGCTGTCCATTAATCACGTGAGGCTCGAAAGAGGGGGGAGGGTTCCATAAAAAATCACGAAACATCACAAGGGGGGAGGGGGTCTAGTAATAATATCACGTGTATTTATTTTTTAAGGAAAATGCCCGAAACTCAACTGAAAAGTGGCGTTACATGTATTTATTTTTTTGTCAAATGCACACAAAAATCGAAAGTGGCATTGGTGTAACTGATAAAAAAAATCATTTCTCATTCTAATATTATATAAACCAACAACACATTAACTTTCTTTGGTTCCACTCAAATTTCTTTAGCGACGCGGTATACTTTACATGGTAATTATTTTAAGTGCTTTATACCTACTATCTGATAAATTGGTAAAATGGTGGGAGTTATTCTGTTGTTTTGGCACTGAATATCTACGAATCTATGTAAGAATCGGAGGCACATTTCTTCTTGGATCTTAACACTAGAGTATTTGACATATTCAAACATAATATGTTTATTGTTACACAATTTTGTACAGGGTGATCAAAATATTATAATATTCTATTGACAAACTCAATATTTTAGCTCATGTATCAATACTTCAAAAGTATTGCCCATGCCCTACACAACTTTGTCAAGCATGATCTAGAGCAATATTTATCTTTACAAATGCACCTGGTATAGCGCGTTCAATCGCGTTGAGAGAAGAATGGCGCCTTTCAGCCCGGAATTATCTGGACTTACACTTCCATATGATTCTTATGGAACCCATTTGGATGAACAAGGGAGAACAAAAGATCATGACCTTGAAAAAAACTTTCAGAAGGCTGGTGAAGTTCTCTCAGAAGTATGGAGTAATACGGTTATTGACGGTCATGGCGTCGTAGCAGAGAGCAGAGTATGTCAAGCCAGATAACATTGTCGAAAGTTTTATTCCAGATCTATCTTCCCAGCAGTGGTATAGCAAGCATGTGTGAGAAAGTCAATATTTGCTTTAGGTATATAATATGCGGAGTTCTATAAGATTCATTCTTTCGGAACGATTCGTTATACCTCCTTACCCGATTTTGCATTCGTTCGGTGGCCTATATTATATTCCAGAGCCTCAAGAGCATGATGACAAGATCCATCATGCTCCATTTCTTCTGCGACGTTCTCTCGAAATTACTCCAACGTATGAAGTCTTCGGCAAATTGATTTATGACCAGTATTGCCCTAGCATGCAGAAGGATCATCAGATACTTTTGAAAGGACATGTCAGCTGTGTGCACTGGACTTCTGTACAAAGAAAAAAGCTAAAGCGCATGTGAATACTTGTCACAAGACTCACAAGCAACTGAATCTGAGCAATAACACTCTAGAGATGCACAATGTTCATCCTTCCTGCATCCTCACGCAACGATCGAACAGTAGATCGAGAGAGATTATCTGCGTAGTGCGCGAAAATAATGACGCCGAATGGCTTGATGAAACTGATGTGGATCTTCAACAAAGCACTGTGCCAACAACTGACTTGCTAGATGCTTATCCAGTTATTGGTGTTGAAGAAAGTCTTGCTCATTAGTGATCCGAGGACACCGTACATTAAATAATGTTTATGTATAATACATTTAGTATTTAATACTAATTTAGTACAAAAATGTTTTTCGCATTTTTTTCATTATTTTTGTCAGTCAAAAACAACCTGCAACCTTTCTGTCTACCTCTAAACGTTATTATTGTAGTCTTTAATCTTTTATAAAAAAAATTGATGATACTTATCTACCTACTATACGTGTATTTTATGGATATTAAAAAAATAGATTTTTTGTAGATCCTAAAAAATATCACGTGATATAGGGGGTGGGGGGGGGGAGTCTTAAACCTCACCATGTATCACCAATGGGGAGGGGGGTTAAAAAATGCCAAAAAAATATCACGTGATTAATGGACGGCCCCTAAACAATTCTCCGGGTATATCCCCTCGTCCGGGTACTTTGTTCCTCTTCAGCTGTTTACATACATTTTTAATTTACTCTGTTGTTAATCTAATTGGCGAACCGACTATTGAAATTCTATCTTGGTTTTGATTTCCACGTTCTTGAAATTCGACTCTATTCTCTACCAAAAGTTATTTGAAATACTCTTCCCAGTCTTCAGGGTTTATGCTCTGTATTATGTCTTTATTATTTTCTTTTCTTATTTCTTTTCTCTATCGATTTATCTCTGGAAGATAAATAGGCGTACCAGTTTTCGTTTTTCTCAATAAGAACGTTCTGGAGGTATTTAAAGAAACTAATAATTACAAGACGTCATCTTCAAAGAGCTCTATACTGCGTTTCAAATGTTAGAATCAGTGTGCTTGTATATTGCAATAGGGTTTGCCATACTTCGCCCATTGTGTGAATATCATAAATAAAAAATACTTCTTTTGTATTCCACAGCAGTTAACAGCGATAATCCTCTACAATACTATCTTTTACCACTACCGTGAAGATGCCGTGAAGATCTGTAACCTGGTATAAAACAACCTTTTACTGAATCTACAGTTAAAATAATTGTATAGCAAATTTGATGGCCACTCAGAAATTATAATTGACTGCATCATACCAAACTGCATCATACTGTATATCAATATAATTTTCTTTTTAATATTAGAAAATTTTAAAATAAAAATGTATACCATTTTTATTCGGTTACAATGCGAAGGCAAAACAATCTTACTTTTCAATCAGAATACGGAGCGGAGTCCAGTCCTCTGAATCGCGATTTTCGGCTCTTATTGGAGCCTCATCGGAAAGAACGTAGGCACTGTTCTCCATACCCTAATTGACTAGCGTCGAGAGTTTTTCCCACCCATTGCAACCGAAGTGAAGGTATTAGGTGACTAGCGTCATCTGGCAATTGAAAGATGAAGTTAGTTTTCAATCCTAATAGCAAAATTAATAATATTGAAAATATTAAAAATATTGCTTAAAGATTTTTAAATTGAAAACTTATTGGTACATTTCCCTGGTGACACCTCCAAGGCTTCTACAATTTGCAAGCCAAATGGATGCTGCAGTAAAGACAAAGGGAAGGAATTCTACACTATGCAATTCACATCCCCCGTCTGCAACTCGGTAAAGTTCCAACGAAAAATGCACCTGGTTACTCTACGGAGTAATACGACTATAAAATAAAAATGTATACCATTTTTATTCAGTTGCAATGCGAAGGCAAAACAGAGTTTTTCCCACCCATTGCAACTCTCGACGCTAGTCAATTAGGGTATGGAGAACAGTGCCTACGTTCTTTCCGATGAGGCTCCAGTAAGAGCCGAAAATCGCGATTCAGAGGACTGGACTGCGCTCCGTATTCTGATTGAAAAGTAAGATTGTTTTGCCTTCGCATTGCAACTGAATAAAAATGGTATACATTTTTATTTTATAGTCGTATTACTCCGTAGAGTAACCAGGTGCATTTTCCGTTGGAACTTTACCGAGCTGCAGACGGGGGATGTGAATTACATAGTGTAGAATTCCTTCCCTTTGTCTTCACTGCAGCATCCATTTGGCTTGCAAATTGTAGAAACCTTGGAGGTGTCACCAGGGAAATGTACCAATAAGTTTTCAATTTAAAAATATTTTAGTAATATTTTTAATATTTTCAATATTATTAATTTTGCTATTAGGATTGAAAACTAACTTCATCTTTCAATTGCCAGATGACGCTAGTCACCTAATACCTTCACTTCGGTTGCAATGAGTGGGAAAAACTCTCGACGCTAGTCAATTAGGGTATGGAGAACAGTGCCTACGTTCTTTCCGATGAGGCTCCAATAAGAGCCGAAAATCGCGATTCAGAGGACTGGACTGCGCTCCGTATTCTGATTGAAAAGTAAGATTGTTTTGCCTTCGCATTGCAACTGAATAAAAATGGTATACATTTTTATTTTATAGTCGTATTACTCCGTTGAGTAACCAGGTGCATTTTCCGTTGGAACTTTACCGAGCTGCAGACGGGGGATGTGAATTACATAGTGTAGAATTCCTTCCCTTTGTCTTCACTGCAGCATCCATTTGGCTTGCAAATTGTGGAAGCCTTGGAGGTGTCACCAGGGAAATGTACCAATAAGTTTTCAATTTAAAAATCTTTTAGGAATATTTTTAATATTTTCAATATTATTAATTTTGCTATTAGGATTGAAAACTAACCTTTAGAAAAATTTAATATGGTTGATAGTTTTACGATACTCGTCTATTTCAAAAGCAGACAGGCCACTTGACAATGCATACCTCAAATTATTGTCTCAAAAATTTAGTTATAACTTGTTGATAAGAAAATAATCAAAAAAACCTTATGATATATCTAATTTCTATGATATAATACCCATCTAATTTTAATTGATATTTTTAAGATCTATAATAAACTAATGTTTGATGAAAAGATAATAAGCGATTATGTATTTCTTATTATAAACAAAAACTATAATTTAATTTTATGTTCATTTCAAAATTACATTTTTACTTAACTAATGTTTGACGTTTCAATTTCCACTTCGGAAATCATTCTCAAAAAGGCTTATTTTAAAAATTCTGGGAAGATTTATAACCTAATTTTATTAGGTTATGTGTGTCTTATCAACATGTTGACACACTTGACTAGATCTTGTAGGTCACAGCAAATATATAGTTGAAAAAATTTTTGGGGGGAGGTGTTATTACCCTAGGGAATATTAAATTCAGATTGTTTTTGTGTTTATTTTGTATTAATTTGTTCATTTCATCTGTATCGTAGTGGTTGTGTAACTTTTTTAGTAAGTTTTTTAAATCTTCTACATCAGTTATGTGTGCTCATGTACAGGGTGTCCCAAATTGGTATGTTTTGCAGTGTATACCGAAAACTAGAGGAGATAGAAAAAAAGTAGTTAAGATGCCATGACTTCTTTTTTCGTTAAAGTAACGATTGCCCAATCAAATCATCAATAGCTCCTCACATTATCGAGATACTGGGCGATTATTGAAAAATGTCGAAAACGACAGGGTTGCAGATCTTCTTTATTAAGAAAAATTTTAAAAAAACTTTATAGGAACTTTTGATAAGATATATTATGGACGGATTCAGTGGCGTACAAATTTTTTTTAAGGGGGTCTCGCTAAGGAAATATAAACCATACTTATGTTTTTTTTTAAATGGGACACCCTGTATATTTTGACATTTTTCGTTTACCTTTTTAATTCTCTTTCATCTGATATGACATATCATATATCTATTTTCAGTTGTTGGAGCTACCGTGCAAATAAATTGTTTATAGTTGACGACAGGTTAAAGGCACTTAAAAATAAAACACTCGGTAACGTATTTTAACATTTTAATATTAGGGTAATACCAATCCTTGACATTTTTATTAAATTTATTTATTAAAATAAAATCAGGACCTACCTAACTTGAAAATAAAGTAAATACTTAACTGCTTATTATTGGTTCAAAGTGAATTTTTATTTTTAAATTGTTGATTCCATATTTTATAAAATAAAATTATCACGAAATAGAATACACTGTATTTTATTACCTTTTTCGTTACCATTTTTTAATTTTTCTACCCAATATATTATTATTGTCTTTTATATTTTCTATCTAAAATGACATACTGTTACATCTTGTAAGAATGTTCATTTCATCGAGTAGGCTTTGGTAATTAATGTTGGCACGGAAAATAAAACAAAACATGTGTCATCTTAGACCAGGGCGCATCTGTAAAAATATTAGTAGGTACATTTGGACGTTGAGAGGTGACTCAAATTTTTTTGCAGAAATTGCTTGAAAATAAATCAAATAATAATATTTGAGTTATCCTCCCTCTCAAAAAGGTCCGGAACATTGTTTAAATAATCAAAATGTCAAAAAATTAAGGAAAAATTCGATTTTTTTCTTGGTTTTTTGATTATAACTTTAAAAGTATTCATTTCCGAGAAAAGTTGTACTGACCTAAAAGTTGCGTAATTAAATTTCCTACAATATAGAATTGGTTAAAAATTTAAGAAATAGTCACCCTTGTTGCAAAATAGCAATAATTGTGAAAAAAACATACAAAAACAAGTATTTGCATTTTACGTTTTTCAACCATTTATGCCACACTTAGGACCTTCATATTTCACCCTGAAAAATTGTATGATACAGTAAAACAATACTGTAAATTTCATTAAGATCGGTTCAATAGATTTTGCAAAATAAATTTTGCAATCCAGCTTTCGTAAAACAAATTCATTTTTTCAAAATGTTACAGGACTAAAAATAAAGCAGATAGCAAGTTGAAAAAATTTTTGCATATAGAAGTGTACTGTACCTTTCATTTGCAATTTTGTAAAATTAAAATCGTTTAACACCACGGCCTCAGGAATTTTTTTAAATAAACATTAATTATTGGTGCTGCGCGCAGGACAGCGGATAGGTTGCTCTGATTGGGCATTCCAATGACCTTTGATAATGATTGATCCATTTTAATTTTTATGACATTTCGATATAAATAAATAAATTTGTTTATTGCAAAATAAAAACACATACTCTATCCTTTGAAATAACATTTTTATTAGAAAAAACTTTCTTTGTTCATATATTTTAACTTAAATAATAAAAGTTTATTATTTTTAAACATATGCAATTGTTTAAACAATATTTCACAAACAATAATAAAATTAGTTTGATTTTTGTGGAATTAAAAAATTAAAATACAACAAAATATAGAGTAAGAAAATAATATATTAGATAAAGATTGGAAGAAATTTTGGTGGAAATCAACCTGTGTGAATCGAACACCGCTGTCCTGCGCGTAGCACCAAAAATTATTGTTTATTTCAAAAATTTTCTGACGCCGTGGTAATTAATCGATTTTAATTTTGAAAATTGCAAATGAAAGGTACAGTACACTTCTATAAGCAAAAAAAAATTCAACTTGCTATATGCTTTATTTTCAGTCCTGTAACAATTTGAAAAAATGAATTTTTTTTGTGAAAGCTGTATTGCAAAATTTATTTTGCAAAATCTATTCAACCAATCTTAATGAAATTTACAGTATTCTTTTACTGTATCATAAAGTTTTTCTGGGTAAAATATGAAGGTCCTAAGTGTAGCATAAATGGTTGAAAAACGTAAAATGCGAATACTTGTTTTTGTATGGTTTTTTCGCAATTATTGCTATTTTGCAACTAGGGTAACTATTTTTTAAATTTTTAACCAATTCTATATTGTAGTAAATTGAATTACGCAACTTTTATGTTAGTACAACTTTTCTCGGAAATGAATACTTTTAAAGTTATAATCAAAAAACGAAGAAAAAAATCAAAATTTTCCTTCAATTCTTGACATTTTGATTATTTAAACAATGTTCCGGACCTTTTTGAGAGGGAGGATAACTCAAATATTATTAATTGATTTATTTTCAAGCAATTTCTGCAAAAAAAATTGAGTCACCTCTCAACGTCCATCTCAAAACAGATCCGCCCTGGACTATCTGTGTTATCTGTCAGAATTAATATTGCCACTAAAGTATTCTCAACAAAAACATGAATTTTGAAAATTATGAAAAATACGATAAGCATTTGGCATATATTGAATGTCAAAAGAATGTTATTGCTGCATCTGAATTATATTTTCAACCATATCCAGAAAGAAGGCAACCAGACAACAGAATTTTTAAAAAGCTTTATTTAAATTTATTACAGTATGGATGTTTCGTAAAACCACGGCGTCAGTATGAAAAAAATAATGAAGCGAGAGTTTTAAATACGTTGGTTGGGTTATTATATACACGCATACCATAAAATTTCTTTGCGTCAAATTGAGAAGGAAATAGGTATTCCAAAGACAAGTGCTGGGAGAATTTTAAAGAAACATAAATTTAGGCCTTATCGTACATCTGTCCGACAAAAATGATATCCTAACGATTATTTGAGAAGGATAGAATTTACAGAATGGCATATAGAAAAATGTAATGAAAATCCAAATTTTTATTCAAAGGTAATATTTAGCGATGATGCTCGCATATCCAGTGCAGGAATATTTAACCGACACAATGAACCATATTGGAATGACTCAAATTCCCCTTAGTTCAAGGGATCAGGAGGCAAGGCAGATTCGGTTTTAACGTTAGTTGTTTTTGCAAGCATAATAAATTAGTTTATCACGTATTTGACGATAAACTAACTGCTGCCGGATATGTAGATATCTTAGAAACGAATTTAAATGACATTTTTGATAAGGAATATTATTCGGCTGATCGGAATACATTTTGGTTCCAACAAGATGTAGCACCTGCCCATAATGCAGAATTCGTTGGAAATTATTTAAATGAAAAACTTCATAATCTGTGGATTGGAACTTATGGTCCTGTTAGGTGGCCCCCCCTCGTTCACCAGAACTAAATCCTCCTGATTTTTTTATTTGGGGATTTTTAAAAAACAATATTTATAAAACTGAATTTAACACCAAGGAAGAATTATTACAAAGCATTCATCAAGCGTTTAGAAAAATAAAACCAGTGCACATACTCAATTGTGTAAGATCTGTAAGAAAAAGGTGTCAATTATTATTACAACAAAACGGGGAGTATTTTGAACATCTATTATAATTTTCATATTTTTGTAAAATTAATTATAGTTGTTACGTTGTTTATTATTGTTGTTTGTTGGTTTATGTTAATGTTATTATTTTCGTAAAATTAATTCTTGTAGTTAAGTAGTTATTTGTTGTTGGTAAATTCGTTATTCCTATTTTTTAAGTTGATTGATTTTATTTTTGGTAAATAAAAATGTCAAGGATTGGTACCCTAATATTAAAATGTTAAAATACGTTACCGAGTGTTTCATTTTTAAGTGCCTTTAACCTGACGTCAACTAGAAACAATTTATTTGCACGGTAGCTCCAACAACTAAAAATAGATATATGATATGCCATATCAGATGAAAGAGAATTAAAAAGGTAAACGAAAAATGTCAAAATATACAGGGTGTCCCATTTAAAAAAACATAAGTATGGTTTATATTTCCTTAGCGAGACCCCCTAAAAATTTTCTTTGTACGCCACTGAATCCGTCCATAATGTATCTTATCAAAAGTTCCTATGAAGCTTTTTAAAATTTTTCTTAATAAAGAAGATCTGTAACCCTGTCGTTTTCGACATTTTTCAATAATCGCCCAGTATCTCGATAATGTGAGGAGTTATTGTTGCTTTGATTGGGCAATCGTTCTTCTTCTTCTTCTTCTTCTTCTTGTGCCATTCCTATCGGAGATTGGAAATCATCAAGGCTACCCTGACAATTCAAGGCTACCCTGGGCAATCGTTACTTTAACGAAAAAAGAAGTCATGACATCTTAACTACTTTTTTTCTATCTCCTCTAGTTTTCGGTATACACTGAAAAACATACCAATTTGGGACACACTGCATAGTGTCTTGCATATGCATTGTGTACGAGATTGTAGACCTGAGATAAGGAGCTCAGGGAACAATGGGAAGATGTATAAATAATAATTAAAGAAACAGACATGAAAAAGATAAAAGTCAAAGAAGCAGCCCCCACCCTACTTAACGAAGAAAAATTGTGGAAAAGCCACATATGGGAATTGGTTGCCAATACTAAAAGAAGAGGTAACAAAAAGAACATAGGTACCGGAAAAAAAGATAGCTATAGCGGAGTAAGGGACAAGCATCTCAAAGGGTATACACCTCCCTCAAATATTTTTTCAACCGCGCATTTATTGTGGCTTACAATATCTAGGCATCTAGTCCATTTGTTGAAAAGACACACATCTTCTTCTTATGGTGCCTATCCGTTACGGATGTTGGACACTAACATGGCTAGTCTGACTCTGTTGACTGCTGCCCTGAAAAGTCCGGTAGTGGTTAAGTTAAACCATGTTCGCAGGTTATGCAGCCAGGATATTCTTCTTCGTCCTGGACCTCTTTTCCCATGCACTTTACCTTGAAGTATGGTCCGAAGTAGGTCATATCGTTGTTCATTGCGCATTATATGGCCCAGGTATTCCAGTTTGCGACGTTTTATGGTTACGACTAGTTCGCGCTCTTTACCCATTCTATGTAGAACTTCTTCGTTGGTAACTCTGTCTATCCAGGAAATCCTCAACATGCGTCTATAGCACCACATCTCAAATGTTTCGAGTCTCTTCAGTGATGCTTCAGTTAAAGTCCATGACTCCACGCCATATAAAAGAACGGAGAATACGTAGCATTTTAGTAAACGAACTTTTATTTCCAATTTTTATCGTGGCTGTTAAAGATTTTTTTCATTTTGACGAAAGCTGATCTTGCCTTATCGATCCTTGTCTTAAATTCCGTCGATTGGTCCCACTGTTCATTTAAGTTTGCACCCAAATAACAAAAGTTTGTGATTTGTATTATAGGTTGTTGGTTAACTAGTAATTGACCAGGTGGTATCCTATTTTTGCTTATAACCATGTATTTCGTTTTTTTGATGTTAAAATCAAGCCTAAACCTGCTACTTACTTCTGCCACCCTGGAGACAAGTGTCTATAGACCTTCAAGACTGTCTGCAAAAATGACAGTATCATCAGCGTATCTTATATTGTTCAATCGTTCTCCGTTTATAAGTATTCAATTTATTGAACAATAATGGGGACAATATACATCCCTGTCGCACACCTCTTTTTATCTTTATGTCGTCTGTTAACTGATCCCCTACTCTAACAGCTGCAGTTTGTTCGTAATAGATATTGTTTATTATACGGCGATCTCTGCTGTCTAGACCAATTGAATTTAATATTTTCATCAGGTCGTCATGTTTTATTCTATCGAACGCTTTCTGGTAATCAACAAAACACACATATCACAATTCACGTCTCTACATCTTTGAAAGAGAACTTGTATTGCAAAAAGTGCCTCTCGAGTACCCAATGCATCCCTGAAGCCGAATTGTGTGTTTGTCATGTGTTCTTCACACTTTTTATATATTCTTTTATGTATAATTTAAAAAAAATTAAAAAAACACACACATAAGTTAATAAAATTAGTTCAATACATCTTCCCAAAATTTTCAGTAGTAGGTAATTATCCTAGTAGTAGGTAAAAACAAATCGATACTTGTTAAGAGCTCGAATTCTATAAGATTATTTCATGAATAAAATTGTTTTTTAATCATTATAACTAATATTTTATTGATATCTTCTCCTGAATATTTGATAAACCTGTTCATGGTGTTCTCTTTGATAAGTTATAAAACATTAATAATTGTCATTATTCTCACTGAATGTTCATTTTTGCGTAGCAACGAACGGCATCTAACGTCTGACGTAATACTTGTAGCTTTCTATTGGTCAGAATCTATATGAATGAAATAATCAAAATAATCCTTTTTTATAACGGTTGTCGGAGTGAAAATCGAAATTTCAAATATTAGTTAAGTGTACCTACCAATAATTATTGTGGCTTAATTTCATATAAACATAATACGTAAATTAGACATGCCACAAGAAGGCATTTAAAACTTTAAAAAACTATAATGACAAAAAGAAAATATATAAAATTTTTCGTTTGAACCTAAATACTACTAGCATCATCTCGTTTTTGTATAAATTTTATTTATTTTGCCCAGCTACCTCTACTATTAGTCCGTTCTTTAACGGTAAAATATTGCAAAATCTCTAAATTTTAAAGAACCGCTTAGATTGACATAAAATTTGGCATACACATAGCTAAGAAGTCAAAGAAAAAAAGTGATATTGTGCCGATATGTTCTTTTGCCCTGGGGGTGGTTGTCACCCCCTCTTGAGGGTGAAAAAATATTCGTCCAAAGAAAGTCAGGAAATGGATAAACTGGCTAATTTTAAGTAACTTTTGTTCTATACAGTTTTTTCACCAAGTCAATATTTTTCGAGTTATTTTGCAGGGAATATGTTCATTTTTTCAACAAAATAAACACGCTTTTAGACGGTTTTTCGCAAATAACTCAAATAGTAAGTATTTAGTCGAAAAAACATTCTTAGCAAAAATATAGCCTGTAAAAAATTTAAAAAAATGGTGTATATATCACGTCTCTACACCTAGTAGAAGCAGAGTTATAGCTGATGAAAAATAGGTTCATATTCGTCAAATTCCAAATGGAATACTTTAACGTGAAATTAACCAAAAATGAAGCACATTTCGGGAAAACTCATTACAACTTATTTAAAGTGTTTAAAAAAAGCTTCATTTTTGTTTTATAAAAAAATTCTAGCGTCAAAATTAAACAATTTACGCTCAAAATAAAGTTAGTCCCTTTTGGTTTTGGTAAAAAAATCGAGAAAATCACCCCCTAATTAGTAGCTTAAATGAACTTAATCGTTACGACTTCATAAGTTTCTTGACTCGTGTACAGTCGGAAAAATGAAAGAATACCCATGAACGAACATATAAAACACGCTGTATTTTCCTGTCACCGTGTCACAAAGAAAATTGTCCAACGCAAGTACATGTAATAATAATTCTTACATGTACTTGCGCTGGACAATTTTTTGTGTGACACGGCGACAGGAAAATACAGCGTGTTTTATATGTTCGTTCATGGGTATTCTTTCATTTTTCCTACTGTATATATTGTTTATATGATCTGTAAGTTTCATCGGTTCAAAGTCCTTATTATTGAAAGGGCTGTAGTTAAAAGGGGTTGAACGAGTCACTGATCACGAATGTATGCAAATTTAGAAACACCAAATCTCAATCAATTTTTGTCTAACGGAAAAACAAAAAAATACATGATATTTAGAAAAGCAAATCTGACTTTTTTTGTTTTTCGACATTTTTGGTATCTCTCACAATTTTTAAGTTATTTTGAAAAAAAACATATTTTTCAAAATTTAAATTTTTAAAAATTTTGCTGTGAAACCAAATTTTTTCAAAAAAGCACTTTAAATCGATGAAATTTACATATCATATAAACACAACATAAGTAAAATAATTTGTGGAGTGGTAACGATTAATTTCATTTAAGTTGCTAATTAGGGGGTGGTCTTCCCGATTTTTTTTTGCAAAAACAAAAGGGACCAACTTTATTTTGAGCGTAACTTGCTTAAATTTAATGCTAGAAACTTTTTGTAAAAACAGAAATAAAGCTTTTTTTAAACATTTAAAAAAGTTATAATGGGTTCTTCCCAAAAAGTGCTTAATTTTTTGGATATTTCACGTCGAAATATTCTATTTGAAACTTGGTAAATATGAATATATTTTTCATTAGCTATAACTCTGGTTCTACGAGATCCAGAGACCTAACGCGTACACCATTTTTTTACTTTTTTATAGGCTATATTTTTTCTAAGAACTTTTTTTTCCACAAAATACTTACTTTTTGAGTTATTTGCGAAAAACCGTCTAAAAATGTGGTTATTTTGTTGAAAAATGAACATATTCACTCGCAAATAACTCGAAAAGTTGTTGACTTGTCGAAAAAGCTCTATAGAAAAAAAGGTACTTAAAATTAGTCAGTTTACCCATTTCCGGACATATTTTGGACATATATTTTTTTACCTCCAAGAGGGGGTGAAAGTCACCCCCAGGGCAAAAGCACACATCGGCACAATATCACTTTTTTTCTTTGACTTGTTAGCTATGTGTATGCCAAATTTCATGTCAATCCAAGCGGTTCTTTAAAATTTAGAGCAAAAACCGTGAAAGAATGGACTATATACCTATTTTATAATGAAATCAAACAAATCATCAAACCGTATATCAGATTTTTGAACGTGTGAAGTAAATGAAATGTGATCATTTATTCTTGTTTACAAATTTTAAATTACAATTATTCTAGGTAAGTTTTCAACTAACCCAAAAATCATTACATAACGTTAGCTTTATAATAGCTAATAAAAATGTAACTAATTAGTTAATCTAGACTAGGTTAATAGTTAATATAATGCAGCAATCAGCAAATTGGTGGGAATTAGGTATACCGTAAAAATAATTTCGTTTAATAAAGCAAAGTATTTTGTTACATTTATTTTCGTATGTATAGAGTGAGCACGTAAAGGCTGGAATAAATTCATTTTTTCGTAAATGGGCTATTTTGGAAAAAAATCCCAACAAAAAAGGTCCATTTTTATTTTGAAATTATAATATTTTGTCACATATCTCATACTAGTGACGTCATCTAGGCGTGATGACGTAATCGATTATTTTTTTATTGCTGTATTTACTGCTATCAGAAATCGGAAAAAGATGTTTTATCGACAAATAAATATTGTGTTTTGCTTAAATTCAATGTTAAAGCTGCCACCCACCTGCCCCTTGGCAGTTTGAATATTATTTGTATTTAAAAAATATTTACGAAAAGCAATGTTTATTTGTGAAATAAACATTTTTTCTGTTTTCCGACAGCACTAAAATGTATTTTATAAATTACTTACATTTTTCTTTTTGTCTCAATTAACTTAATTAAAAATATTTGGACACCCTGTATAAATAATTAATGTTAAGGTTTATATTACTGAATAAAGAATGTATAAAAGGATACAAAAAAATATCTTACTCTTGACAAGGGTCTCTCAATACATAATATCGAACGTCAATGCATACTAGCTCAATGGAAAATGAATTTAGATAAAAAATATTCCCTTTTATAGAGAGATAATCAAAAGGGATATCGTTATTTTTTGTGTCTGTGTGGTCCAAAATATACGGATCTGTAATGTTGATACAAAAGCCACCGACGCCACTGTAATTAAATAAAATATTACAAAAACGAGTCTGTACCGTCATTAAGAAGAACAAAAAAATACACTTTCTTCAAATAAACTTTTGTATCCCATGCCTAAATTTTGCGTCAGATTGGAATTACTAAAATCGTTTATCTATAAAAAGAAATAACTGACAAGACAATTGACTGATTGGCAACATTTAGCGCCCCCATGAGTATAATATACACTACTCCAAGAAATTAACGCACCACCTTAAAAATGTGTCATTTTTTATGTCTCGAATTTCCTAAACCTGTTGCCCGTTTTAGATGATTTTTAAAATGTTATAGCCTTATTCTTTAACAATATCGCTGTAATAATATCATTGCTAGACAGGTAAATAATTGTCATTGTATACCAAGTGTACCAATCAAACTGTGTTTTTTTTTCTTGAAGTTCTCCACACCCTGTGGAATATTCTCGCATTTATAAAATACTGAAACTAAAACCCAACTATAGCCTAAGGTTTTCTTAAAATTCTGTTTTTTGATTTAATTACTACTTATGTTTGATAATAAAAAGTTAGTTACTTTAACAACTAGCCATGTTTTTCATCAATACTCGGTGTGCGACAAACTTTAATGGGTAATTTAACTACATGAAAAAGAAATGACAGTTTGCTTTATAAAGGGCCTAGCCGGGTAAGATGATGAAAAGTGCCCACAACTCGATTCGAATTCCATATAGGTCACTAGTGAAACTAACTTTCTGAAATTTTTAGCCCCCTAGGTGGTCATGTGACCCACCTAGAGCCTAATTAGGCTTTTTATGTTTTTATTTTTTATCTCAGCCGCATCGAGAATTAGCGAAAAACTTTAAATAAAAAATAAGGTTCTGTGCGAAATTTTTTTTTTATTTTTGGCGGGAAATTTAAATTTTAGAACGATTTTAAAATTTTAAATGAGTAGTATAAAAAAATAACTAAGACATTCGTTTTCACGAAAAAAATATATAACGTGTATTTTTGCATAATATTTCACCCTGAATTTTTTCAAATTTTTAAAATTGGTGAAACGCACCTTTAAAAATGAAAAAACCGCATTTTTCGGTTTTTTTTCGTTTTTTGATACAATTTTTTACATTTTTTTCAAAAAAGGTAATACCGTCACTAATATAGGTAAAAAACTGAAAAATAATTGGGGTTTGCTTAATAAAAATTTTTTGTAATCCCATCCCTTTTCAATATACAGGGCGTTGAAGAAAACAAAGTTTTACACATTTTTTACGATTTTGCCGAAACTACTGGCAACATTGTAATAAAATTTGGCGAAATTTAAGAGGTGGTTGTTGTGCATTTTTTGACATACAATTAAGAATTTTATATTTATCATTGGTGCGTATACGGGTAATAGTCTGAACTTTTTAAAGAAAAAATATAGTACGCCACTGACATATTTCAAATTAACAATCTTTTTTGAATTCCTCGTTTAGTTTGTGACAAAAAATCTAGCTTCCTAATTTTTCATACATCGCGCCATTTTTATTCAAAAAATAAAACATCTTAACCCTTACAAAGTATTCGAACTTCTATTAGTAGTTTCTACATCTACATACAGCAGGAAAAATGAAAAAATGCCCATGAACGAACATATAAAACACGCTGTATTTTCCTGTCACCGTGTCACACAAAAAATTGTCCAGCGCAAGTACCTGTAATCATTATTATTACATGTACTTGCGCTGGGCAATTTTCTTTGTGACACGGTGACAGGAAAATACAGCGTCTTTTATATGTTCGCTCATAGGTATTCTTTCATTTTTCCGACTGTACGTAAACTCGTACGTCCATTATAAAAACTAATTCGAATACTTTGGAAGCGTTAAGATATTTTATTTTTTGCAGCAAAACGGCGCCTCGTATGAAAAAATGATAAGATGGTTTTTTTTATCGCAAATTGAATGAGGAATTTAAAAATGATTGTTAGTTTGAAATATGTCAGTGGCGTACTATCTTTTTTTCTTTGAAAAGTTCAGACCATTACCCCTAAGCGCGCCAATGATGAATATCAAATCCTTAATTGTATGTCACAACATGCACAATAACTACCTCTTAAAACCCGCCAAGTTTTATTACAATGTTGCCAGAAGTTTCGGCAAAATCGTAAAAAATGTGTAAAATTTTGTTTCCTTCAACGCCCTGTATTTTGAAAATGGATGGTGTTACAAAAAATTTTTATTAAGCAAACTCCAATTCTTTTTAAATTTTTTACCTGATCCAGTGACGGTGTTACCTTTTTTGAAAAATATGTATAAAATTGTATCAAAAAACGAAAAAAAAACGCTGTGTCTAGGTACACGCTAACGTGTACGCAAATAAAAAAGTTAGGTACACGCGAATTAAACTTCATCAAGTCAGTGACGTCATTATTTAGCGTGCGCAGTGACTTTATATTTTGGTACACGCTATTTTGATATTTTTAGTGTTTGTTGTTTGTTTGATAGAAAATATTTTTATTAAGGAAGGGGAAGGGAAGCAAAACTATTCAGATGTTTCAAACTTAATTATTGTAATAAAATAATATGTATATTAAAGTATATATATTTTATTCAGGTTAGCAAAATAAATATTAGTTAACATGATATATACAAAATACTGCTAAAATCATTTTTATACGTAAGTTAATTATACCAGTTTATATTGGTGTTTATTTTTGCTGTGGTGTTTATTTTTATTTATACAGGGAGTTGAACTTGTTACGATTTTCATAGAAAATTGGTTATAACTTTGTAAATACCCTGTATAACATAATAAACCTTTATATTTTTGTGATATGGAAGTTAAGAAGATTTCGAATATAAAATAAAATATAGAGGGTGTTTCATTTAAAAAACATAAGTTTGGTCTGCCACCATATTATCGAACGCCCTGTAACATTCTAACTAATTTTAGTAATTTTGTAATATGAAGCTCAAAGTTTGCTAAAATTTTTGTTACCAACTTTTATTGCTATCTATTACTATAGCGGATCTACTGAGCTTTATCACACTAATCAATCGCCCCGTATATTTTATCTTATTACTTCTGCTACCCTTAATCACGAATTTTTGTCTCTTATCTTTTTCATACTGTTTTAGAATGTTGTTAAACTCATTAAAAGAACTAAATAATTGTCCACACTCCATAGTTAATTGAAAAAAAAAACACTAAGCCAGTGATCTCTTATCTTTTTCATACTGTTTTAGAATGTTGTTAAACTCATTAAAAGAACTAAATAATTGTCCACGCTCCATAGTTAATTTTAAAAAACACTAAACAAGTAAAAAATAAGAAAACTCTTTACAAATCAATATTAAAGTTTAAACATAACGCGATTAGACAAATTCTAACCACACTCTGACACTCGCGATACTTACAGATACTTAATAACGCGGCTCAAATTAGCGTGTACCAAAAAACCCAGTCATAGTACACGCTAAATAATGACGTCACTGAGTTGATGACGTTTAAGCGTGTACCTAACTTTTTTATTTGCGTACACGTTAGCGTGTACCTAGACACAGCGAAAAAAAAAACCGAAAAAATGCGGTTTTTTATTTTTGAAGGTGCGTTTCACCAATTTTAAAAATTTGAAAAAATTCAGGGTGAAATACTATGCAAAAATACAAGTTATATATTTTTTTCGTGAAAACGAATGTCTTAGTTATTTTTTTATACTCATTTAAAATTTTAAAATCGTTCTAAAATTTAAATTTCCCGCCAAAAATTTAAAAAAAAAATTTTTTCGCACAGAACTTTTTAAATCTTACAAATTTTTTATTTAAAGTTTTTCGCTAATTCTCGATGCGGCTGAGATAAAAAATAAAAACATATAAAGCCTAATTAGGCTCTAGGTGGGTCACATGACCACCTAGGGGGCTAAAAATTTCAGAAAGTTAGTTTCACTATATTTGCTAAACGGTGACCTATATGGAATTCGAATCGAGTTGGGGGCTTTTTTCATCATCTTACCCGACTAGGACCTTTATGTCCGAAAATGCTTCGTTTCCGAGATACGGCGTGTTGAAATTTTTCCTACAAACTGGCGATTTATCTATTGCTCTAAAACCGGTTGAGATATGCAAATGGAATTTGGTGGGTGTTAAGAGGTAGTTATTGCACATTTTTTGACATACAATAAAGAATTTTATAGTTACCATTGGCGTGCATACGGCTAATATGACTCGTATGCGCGCCAATGGAGAATATAAAATTCTTAATTAAATGTCAAACAATACGAAATAACTACCTCTTAAAACTTAAATTAAATTAAATAAATACATAGTACTTACCAAAAGTAATCAAATTAAGAGAGGACAGTAGTTAGTCGTTTTCACAATAATTTTATGTTTGAAAATAAAAATTACAATGTATAATGACTAAAACTTAAATAATTTGAAAAACCGAATAAACACTAAATTCTGTTTGTGTGTTTGTGTTTTATTGGCACTGGTTTTAGCAACCAACAGGGCTTTTCATTCACAGTCATTTGTTTCGAGCTTATGTCATGTGTCGTCTAATATTAATATATCTACGTCATACGTCTTTGCTTTGTATCATTGGTATATACCAATAACGTATGACGTAGATATATTAATATTAGACGACACATGACGGAAGCTCGAAAAAAAATGACAATCGATGAAAAGCCCCTGGCCAAAACAATAAATTTGAATAATAATCAACAAATGCGTTAATGTAACTGTCACTTAAAATCATAAGCGTCATAATAATTCATAGTAAACAAGGAATCAACGACATGTCCTATTGTTTATCCTTATTTAACTTATTGTGGTTTCTATGGATAAGCGGCTTTTCGTGACTAATAAATTATCACAATATTGCGCGTTAGTTTTTGATAGTATTGGCTCCGTGCATGACTGACGTGATGCCTAGCGTAGTGGCCTGTAATTTTTGGCGAACACAGTTTAGAATAGAATAGAATAGAATAGAATAGAATAGAATAGAATAGAATAGAATAGAATAGAATAGAATAGAATAGAATAGAATAGAATAGAATAGAATAGAATAGAATAGAATAGAATAGAATAGAATAGAATAGAATAGAATAGAATAGAATAGAATAGAATAGAATAGAATAGAATAGAATAGAATAGAATAGAATAGAATAGAATAGAATAGAATAGGATAGAATAGAATAGAATAGAATAGAATAGAATAGAATAGAATAGAACAGAAATATGATTTATTGTCACTGAAATTTATACAAATTTTATGGACAAAGCTTAACATAATCAGAAAAAAATAATAACAATAACAACAACAAATACAATTTTCTGAAATTTGATAAATCGTCATTATAAAAACAATTCAAGTTAATAAAGTAAAGAAAAAACAAAACCGATATATTGCCAAATTAATATAAATTGCAAAGTGAATATACAACAAAATACAGACATAGGAACTTATAAGTTTAAGCTGCTGCATGTGACACCCAAATATAGGTAAATTTAGTTACTTGTACCGGGTGTCCCAATAAGAATGGCGCTCGGCCATATCTCAGGAACCGTTTATAGTACAGCTTTGGGAAAAAAAAATGTATAAGAAAAGTTGCCTCGAGAAAAGCCTGGAAATTATTTTCATAATTGTAAGTCCACCCCTAGAGGGCGTAATTGAATATCAAAAATTAAAAAATCGAAATTTTACAAAATTTGCCTAATGAAAGGGCACTGGAAATCCGATTATCGTATTCTTTATAAAATTCTGCGCATATTTTATTTCACAAGTTTAAGTCTCCTATGCAAATAAGAGGTGGGGGTGAGTGGAAACCTTGTTATTAAAAAAGTCGCTGTAAGTCCGGTTCTGCTTAATCGATTTTTGCAAACTTGGTGTTGTTGAAAACAGCTCTTTTTAGTCAATGTAATAGTTATAATTTGGAAACAGCCTATTACGTAATATGCCGGCTAGGAGGCGCTATTTATTTTCTTTTTAGAAATCTAGTTTTCTTTGGAAAATATTAAATACAAGTATGTAGTTTTTTTCCTTTATTACAAAATTAGACCAAATTAGCAACAGAATACCGAAAACCGCATGTCTATACCTTTTTTCTATCTCGAGATATCTTAAGAAACGTGTAAATTTTAAACATAACTGTTGCTGTCATATAAGTGAAAATATATAGAAGCAAGCAGTGTGCTATGGAAAAAAACAAAGAAACATTTTTCAGATGTAACCGTTTATAATAAATCAAAACAAAATATGAAAAACTCTACTACTGGGGTGACGTCTTTGGGGATATTTCATTGCGTATATTCTAGCCGCAACAGTTGCATTTCTTATGCATTCAAAGAATGTGGATATCATGTCAAATGCTTCTTAGTTTGTAAGAATCATCTTAAATTTCACTCTGTATAAATTTTATATAAAATTTAATAGAAACAAACCGCAACAAACCATCAATGCACAAGTTTTTATGTTTTACTGATTTGACACATAATTTGACACATGATCACTTCTTTAAGTTAATACTTCTAACAGTTCTATTTTTTCCATAGCACACTACTTGTTTCCACTTTGACTTCCTTAACTTAGTTTACCGGTGACAATAACAGTTACGTATTTATCTTAGTTGGAAATAGGATAATTGATATTAAAATATAATGAAATAAAAATTAAAAATTTGTGTAGAAAATCTGACGTTTTTACATTTTCTACGATTCATCGAGAGAAAAGCAAATGCGCGGAGGCAACAATTCATAAAAATTTACATATTAACGCTATTTTCTTTGGTATTATTTTAAGTATTAAAATTAGTGTAATATTTAAATAAAAATAAAATTAAACTGTTTAAAATATATTTATTTCGTTAAAATCATAATAATAGAAGTATAACTTCTTACTCGCGTACAAAGTACACACACTCTTTTTTTGTCATATTTTATAGTGTTATTTGTCTTATTGTTGTTTTGATTCATTATATACGGTGACATCTGGACAATGTTCCTTCGATTTTTTTCATAGCACGCTACGTGCTTCTATCTATTTCCACTTATATGACAGCAACAGTTATGTTTAAAATTTACACAAGATATCTCGAGATAGAAAAAAGGTATCGACATGCGGTTTTCGGTATTCTGTTGCTAATTTGGTCTAATTTTGTAGTACAGGAAAAAAATACATACTTGTATTTAATATTTTCCAAAGAAATCTAGATTTCTAAACAAAAAATAAATAGCGCCTTCTAGCCGGCATATTACGTCATAGGCTGTTTCGAAATTATAACTATTACATTGACGAAAAAGAACTGTTTTCAAAAAGACCAATTTTGTAAAAATCGATTAAGCAGAACCGGACTTACAGCGATTTTTTCATAACAAGGTTCCCACTCACCCCCACCTCTTATTTGCACAGGTAGACTTAAACTTGTGAAATAAAATATGCATAGAATTGTATGAAGAATACGATGATTGGATTTCCAGTGCCCATTCATTAGGCAAATTTTGTAAAAT
Organism: Diabrotica virgifera virgifera; assembly: GCF_917563875.1. Classification (NCBI taxonomy): domain Eukaryota; kingdom Metazoa; phylum Arthropoda; class Insecta; order Coleoptera; family Chrysomelidae; genus Diabrotica; species Diabrotica virgifera. The sequence goes on along the minus strand of NC_065445.1, from coordinate 111,477,361 downwards.
TTCGATTTTTTAATTTTTGATATTCAATTACGCCCTCTAGCGGTGGACTTACAATTATGAAAATAATTTCCAGGCTTTTCTCGGGGCAACTTTTGTTATAAATTTTTTTCCCAAAGCTGTAGTATAAACGGTCCCTGAGATATGGCCGAGAGCCATTCTTATTGGGACACCCGGTACATACAATACTGTAATTTCTTAGTTAGTAATTAAGAAACTCTTCTACTGAATAATATGATCTTTTAGATAGATGAGCTTTTGTCATTTTACGGAACTTGGGGAAAGATGTTGCAGATTTGATTTGAATTTGATGTTAAACACATGATACACATATGACATATTTGACGTTAATGTAATGTTTGTATTTGCCATTTTTGATAAAATTTATTATATAGTCGGTTCGCTAAACTCAGACACAACTGGCTAGTGATTTTAGTCGGTAATTTTTTTTGTTTTTGGTCAATTTTGCCAAAATTAGCAAAATTACTAACTATTTAGTAATTATTAACTATTTAGTAATAATTTTTTTGCCAATTTCACCAAATTGGCAAAATTACTTACTAAAATCACTAGCCAGTTGTGTCTGAGTTTAGCGTACCGACTATACAAACAATAGGTTAAAGTGTCAAATAAACGTCAAATTAATAAACGGATATTTGTAAGTTCTCTGAAGAAAATACCAATTTTAAGGGTTTTTCTTCACTTTTTCGTTATATTTTAGTTTAGTTGTTGGTGTTAACATTAATTAAGTGTACATCGAAAGCAATTAGGCAGTGTGAATTACTATTACTAGATTTTAACATTAGCTGGGACTATTGAAATTGAACTATTACTTTTGTGATGTGTGTCTAACACAAAATGGAAATATATGACGATAGGAATATACCATCAGATCGGGGAAGGAAAGAAAGTCAGTATGAAAATATAAAAATAAATAATAAAAATCAAAACGGCAATAATAAGGTAAAAACGAAATATCTATTGAAAAAAATGATTATTCAATCCTTACATAGAAAAAGTGTTGTGTGATTTGGTAGAATGCGATCTTACCCTTCAAAAAATATGTCACGTATTTCAGCACCTGGAAAATTGGAAGGATACTACAAATCTGGCCTCCACATAAGTGGTCTGTAGCTTCGACATGATAGGTGTGAAATTTTAAACGTTCTTGCTGTTGATTGGATAGGAAGGGTAGCGTTATCTAGCCTCCACGCTAGGTACACCATAGCCTCCATACGGTACTTCCAATATTTAATATTATTTTATTCAAGTGGACAATAAAGGTAAAACACAAACAACTTTTGTTTCTTAATTATTTATTTATACAATAATGTGACATTTTACATAGAAATATGAGTATTTAATTTCGATTAAATATATGTTTACTTTCCGCAAATCGCCAGGAAATTTTGACATTCCTGTCAAAATTTCTTGAAGAAAAAGTCAGGACTTCCTTACTGTAAGGAAATGTCATTTCCTTACTGTAGGGAAATGATATTTCCGTACAGTTGTTAGTGTTCTATTTATAAGCGTCTAGTTTGACAATTCAACCTCAATACGTTTCCATAGTAACCCAAGTAATTTTATTAGGAATTTCAAAGCACCATTTATTTGGGAATAAAATTATCGCGTTTTTTTTAAATCAATCAATATCTGTCGAATTTTAAACGATTTGCGGAAAAATAGTATGTTTACCTCGTAGGAAAAGCCACATTCCTGGACTCTGTGTTGCTAAGTCTCGGCTTGCGCCTCGACTTAGCAATCTTCACAGTCGTCCAGGAATGTTAAGCTTTTCCTACCCGGTAAACAATGTACTATTGTTGAATTTATCGGCTGCACACAACAGCTGATCGGCCATTAGACTCAACAACAAAACGCGAAATAAAATGTGTATTTTAAAACTGTTTGATAAACAGTACCTACAATCAGAAAAACTTACCTTTAAAAAGGTACTCGATTATGAAATAACAAAAATATCAAAAAACACGACTGAATATCAGCTTTTTATGGTGACACAAACTAAACACAAACACCAAACACATCACATAACCGACCATATAAAATAAGTGAACGACAACGAACGAACGAACACGAACACAGATTACAGATTCACAGATAGCGCAGGATTTGTCAGAAGTCATGTTCCACCAATCACAATGCCAACATCAGCGCCTCTGACTAAACGGAAGGAAAATAAATACGATTACATGTTTTTTATTAGAGTTAGCGGGGCATGAATCCTTATTCGCCAAAGTTGTCATATTTCACCGCTACGGGCGCTGGCAGAGTTTCGTGTATTCCCACCATGGTCGCGCACGGAGCCCATACGGTCAGGTACTGCCGACGCAATGTTGCGGTACTGTTGAAATTTCGCAGAACTTTCGAAAAAAAATGATGACGCGCTGATGTAGCCTCTTAAGGGTGAATTATATTACCTTTTCATAAGATTTGTCGAATATATGGTAGATTTATTAGGTAGTATTATAGGCCTAAAATAAGTTCTTCAGAACTTTTACAGAAATTAATTGCATATATAAAATGTGTATTTTTTGAATAAAGAACTAAAATTTTGACAAGATGTAATGTGTCAATTACAAGTTGTTTAAAGCCATTCGTCGGTTTTTTTTTTAGATCGGTATTAATTTTAATAGATATGTTCTCCCCCATTTTATTCTTATTTTAAACAATACAATGTATTATAAAACCGTCCAACCTTTAATGTTTTATTATCTCATTTTAGTATTAAGGCCATGGCTACATAATTCGCAAATATTTTACGGCTATCCCTACTTTTTCTGTCTTTACACGGCAAATTACGTGTAGTAAAATTCACACTGGTATGGATATGTAAACGTTACTAGAATGTCATTCTACTTGAAAATGTCATCATTAACTTAAAGAGATGGCTTTTGAATGTTCTTGTATAACTGTTATTTATATAATTGCAAATTATTAATTCAGTTAATAAATGTGATTATTTCATTCATAGGAGATTCTGACCAATAGAAAGCTACAGAAATCTGAACTAAATCGATAATTTTTGATAATTGCCCGTCGTTAAGTATATTACGTCAGATGCCCTTCGTTGCTACGAAAAAATACATTCAGTGACATTAATGACAATTAATGTTTTAAAAATTATAAAAGTGATGACTTTCAATCGTCAAATATTTATAAAAACTTTGTGTTTAATTGTACTAATTTGTACTTACATAAATAAATTACAATAAAATTTTGGTTTTGAACAGTTTTATTCATGAAATAATCGCAACAAATTGCACTCGAACTCTAAAACTAATATAGAATTTTTGCTCTCGTGACACTTTGACATAACTTCATTCGCCTTTGGCTCGTGAAATTAAAACTGTCAAAGTGTCACTCGGGAAAAATTCAATAATTTTAGAGCTCTTGTGCAATTACTACTGATAATTTTTTCACTAACTATGTATTCAGTGATTGTAATAATTTTTATGTACAACAAAAACTAATACTCAATCGAGAAAAGAGGAAAAGTGTTAATTACCATGGAACGCTTACAATTTTGAACATCTTTATCAACAAAATACTTGGATCGCAGAATATATTTTATTATCCTGATGTATTCTCTGCTTGGATCTTCCACAAAGAATACACAATAAATAACTTTTTATTAAGTTCACGTCTTAAATCAATTATTTAGCAAATACACTATACATTTATACATATATCAATTTATTTAATCAACAACTCAAAATATTCCCGATGCCATGTCAAATATTTAAAATTGTCACTGATTGTCAATGTCTGACTGACAATATGCTGACAAATATTTTATTCGACTGAGTGCGTTGTAAAACAAAGATAGATTTGGAAAATATTACCACGGACATGGTGTCCATTTTTTCCGAATCCTGAAAAAACTAATAAATGCTTTTAAAAAATTTAAACGCAGAATGAAAGAAAATAGACAAACATGACAAACAGATTAATGTTTTAAAAATTATAAAAGTGATGACTTTCAATCGTCAAATATTTATAAAAACTTTGTGTTTTTTTGCACTAATTTGTACGTACATAAATAAATTACAATAAAATTTGGTTTTGAACAGTTTTATTCATGAAATAATCGCAACAAATTGCACTCGAACTCTAAAATTATTATAGAATTTTTGCCCTCGTGACACTTTGACATAATTTCACTCGCCTTTGGCTCGTGAAATTAAAACTGTCAAAGTGTCAATCGGGAAAAATTCAATAATTTTAGAGCTCTTGTGCAATTACTACTGATAATTTTTTTACTAACCATGTATTCAGTGATTGTAATAATTTTTATATACAACAAAAACTAATACTCAATCGAGAAAAGAGGAAAAGTGTTAAGTTATTTTTTAATAATATATTGTTACCATGGAATGCTTACAATTTTGAACATCTTTAAGAACAAAATACTTGGATCGCAGAATATATTTTATTATCCTGATGTATTCTCTGCTTGGATCTTCCACAAATAATACACAATAAATAACTTTTTATTAAGATCACGTCTTAAATCAATTATTTAGCAAATACACTATATATCAATATTATTTAATCAACAACTCAAAATATTCCCGATGCCATGTCAAATATTTAAAATTGTCACTGATTGTCAATGTCTGACTGACAATATGCTGATAAATATTCTATTCGTCTGAGTGCGTTGTAAGACAAAGATACATTTGGAAAATATTACCACGGACATGGTGTCCATTTTTTCCGAATCCTGAAAAAACTAATAAATACTTTTAAAAAATTTAAGCGCAGAATGAAAGACTAAATTATTACCAAGGGCCGAAAGTCCCTTAGAATAAATAAAAAGTTTATTTTGAATGAAATATTTGAAATTAAAAATCACACTAAATTTTCTCTTAGTTTTTCACTTCTGTAACTTATTAAAATAAACATTATAGAAGTTTTCAGGGACTTTCGGCCCTCACTAATAACGTAATCTTTCATTCTGCGTTTAAATTTTTCAAAAATATTTATTAGTTTTCTCAGGATTCGAAAAAAATGAATCCCCATGTGAATAGCATTGCAGCCGAAAATACGTACCCATCCTCTTAACGCTTAATTAAAAACTGCTGCAAAATACACCTTAATGATTTTATGTTAACAGTGGCTCATAAATAAAATATTGAACCGTAATGATGGCAACAATCAACGTTAAAATGTGTTTCATTAAAAATCAGTTGGTGTGCATACAATGCACACTTATTAATACGTACTTCAAAATAAAAATATAGCTTTGAATATTCATATAAGCGTAGAAAATACACCCAGATAGAGTGGATTTAGGTTAAATTGTTTTCAAACAATATTTAATGCTCATTTTGTATACTTTGTTCAAAAGTGTTCAAAAGTGTAGATAACTTTCCTATTTTCATTTCTATGTGAGTATTAAATAAATAAAACAATAACTTCGGATACACAAATACTGCATACTCTCAATAAATATATAAATAAATGTGTAAATCTCAATAAATGTATAAATAAATAAGTAGAAAATGCATTAATTAATATATAAATAATTTCAAAATTATAGTAACTTAAACCCTATCGACTTGTTTCCTGGGAGCCACACGATTGTGACGATAATATAATTTTATCGCCTAGAGTACACCAAAATACTAAGCAAAACGTGTTTTTATACCGTCTCGGACAGTATAAAAGACGGAACGAAAAACCTAATTGATTATTATTCTCGGAGCGTTGATCGGGGAATAATAAACAACAACAAGTTATAAGAGGTGAGTTAAGGATATCCCGACCATTTTCCGAAACCCTACAACCCCCGTCGTCTTGGTGTGTTGAACGATTTCGACGGTTTCATTTTACCCATCCTATACGAGAGGTGATCGTAATTCCTTACATGTCTTCCCCCTGGTGAGTTGAGCGAGATGTCCTCTCCTTATACGTATATTTCCTATTAATAAATAAATGTAATTCCTAATCCACACGATCGTCGGTATTATTCATTCATGTATCAAATATCGTCACATCGACCCGAACCGTAGATTATAAATATATTTTAATAACGAAATTAACGAGTAATTAATACTAATTATCTTTTGTACGTTTTGATTTTAAATAAAAATGTCTTAAAGAGCGAACATTGTCTTCGATTGTATTTTGTTACCCGAAAGTTGCCTGTATTTCGATACATTGAACGAGAACATCACAGGATGTACTTAGTACAATAATTGTACTAAAATATCTGAAACTGAGAAGGTCACTCAGGTAGCAAATCAAGGAAAGGGGGTTCTTTTGAACGCGTTGGTGCAAAGAGTAAACATCCATTTAAAATACATTGATCACGAATTCTGTGGTTTTGCGACATTGCCAGATTAAATCGTCGAATAGTTGTTTATTTTATTTAAAAACATGAAAGTGCTGTGAAAAATAGGAACAATCCCGTGAGATTAGACGCAATGTTTTAAAATTTACACAGGAGGAAGTCGAAGGAAATTTTACTGTGAAACAGGTAAAAAATAGAACACCGAAAACCTTTGAAGCCCGATTGATCTGTTTTTGGGCTCAATGATCCGGAATTTCATCACGGCGATGGTATCCTAGGCACCTGGTGCCCATAATGGGTCTTATCTGGAGTTTTATGGAAATTTAATATAAAATCAGAGCAAGCTCATTATTTTTAATTTTTTGGGGACGCTGATCACGAATATGATGATGACGATGGTCTTTGACGCACCTGGTGACCAGGATTGGACACACGCTTGGAGTTTTGTAGAAATTCGATAAAAAATGAGTGCAAACTCGTTACTTGCAGGTTTGTTTTCGGGGTCGCTGAATACGTATATTATGTCGTTAACAATCTCCGAGATATCTGGTGCCCAGGAGGGGACTCGTCTGCAGTAGTTTTATAGAAATTCGATACAAAATCAGTTGGTTCTGTCCATCAGGTACCTCGAACATTATCGCCGACATGATATTCGTGTTCAGCGATCCCAAAAACCACCGAGTACCGAGTTTGCACTAATTTTGTTTCATTGAACCTTCCGTGCACCAGCTGCCTCGGAGACCATTGACGTTATGATATTTATGATCAGCGCCGCCAAAACCCCCGAGTTTTCAATGTTTTTATCGAATTTCCATAAAACTCCAGATGAAACCATAAAACTCCAGGATACGAGGTCCATACTGAGCACCAGGTACCTCGGAGGATGCCGCCTTCATAATATTCGTGTTCAGTGAGCCCAAAAACTACGAGTAGAATTCATTTCTATCAATTATTTCCGAATTACAAATTTATCATTTTTCATCAGTTCGAAATACATTTTGGAAAATGAAATTTCCATTTCGGCATCTTCAATTTAGTCCCCAAAGTTTCACAAATTCAGGTTCACAAATTTAGTTCCTAAGGCTCTTACGAATCGAATGCGACGAGTTTCATTGAGATATATCCAACTGAAAAAATTTGGTAGGTTTTGTCTTTTTACGGCTTCATTGCCTCGCATATATGATAATTATTAAAAATTAATAAACCAACAGTAGAACGCCTGAATTTTTTATACAGTGAGGACGTTTAGGTTGGAATAAATTCATTTTCTCGAGAATGGACGATTCTCGAAGATACGTTCCGAAACAGGTCGATTTTTATTTTTAAATTGTAATTTTTTCATTTCTTTATTCAGTAATATAAACATTAATATCATTAAAAGAAAAGAAAATATGGTTCAGATTTGATTACAGAACAGAGCCCCTACTATGTGCGTATACGTATTTCGGAATAACCATTTCCTCATCGGAGCACCTGGGTAGAGGCACTGAACTGCAATCAAATCCTTTCATCTTTTCATGGTAATATCAGTAGTAATTGCACAAGAGCTCTAAAATTATTGAATTTTTCCCGAGTGACACTGACAGTTTTAATTTCACGAGCCGAAGGTGAGTGAAATTATGTCAAAGTGTCATGAGGGCAAAAATTCGATATTAATTTTAGAGATCGAATGCAATTTGTTGCGATTATTTCATGAATAAAACTGTTCAAAACTAAAATTTTATTGTAACTTATTTATGTAAGTACCATTAAACACAGAGTTTTTATAAATATTTGACGATTGAAAGTCATCACTTTTATAATTTTTAAAACATTAATTGTCATTAATGTCACTGAATGTATTTTTTCGTAGCAACCAAGGGCATCTGACGTAATATACTTGACGACGCACAGTGGTTCCAAATGCCGAAAACGTGGTCATGAACCTTTAAAAGCGTATATTGTTTATACGTTTTGAAATTACTTTCGTTCTTAAGAGGCTACAGTAGCGAGCAACAGGTAGCAGCAAACGCGTTCCAATATTGCGGCTCTAATTTTGAATATTTTGTCGAGATATTTGGCACACATATTTGTAATATAATAAAGAATGGCGGTACAGAGCCCAATTTTAGAAATATGTTAGTACGTGGAAATTACTTTATAACTAAATAAAATATTGAAAAAAGGAGCCTGTACCGCCATTAAGAAGAAAAAAATAATAAACTTTCTTCAAATAAACTTTTTTATCTCATGCCTAGATTTTGTGTAATCTTGCAACTACTAAAATTTTTTATTTCTAACAAGAAATCGAACATATTATAACTAAATAACTAATTAGGCAACATAGAGAAATTATCAGTGTCATTTTGACAAACCTGCGTCAGATTTTCTCTAATTTGTTCTGTCATCTTTATTGATATCAGTCCAGTGCAGTAGTGTGTTACTTTAAGAATTCGTTATAGTTGTTTCATAGGAAAATAGTGTTTATTGATAGTTATTTATTATATTTTTGTTGTTGTTGTATAAGTTGTTGGCCTGTTTGAAATAATAGATTGTTGTTAATTGTGTTTTAGTTCAGTTCTATGTAGGTAGGTAAGTATATTTTACGTAAAAACATTTCGAATTCTAATGCGAGTATAAAGATTTAGGAGGATATTTTATTTTTAACATATTATCAATAGTTTAACGAAATTGGAAAAGTTAATCAAACGACAAATAAAGCGAATAATTCCAAGAAATAGTCCATTAAAAGCCGTGCCAAAATTATGAGAACATCGAAATTGGAGCCACCAGAAATTTTAACAATGTAAGTACCTATGAGAAGTAATCTACTGTTGTCGTACATAAAAAAAGTGTGAAAAGTGGTTTCCCATGAAAATGAAATTCGTAATAAATCTATGTTTAGGTACAGAAATCCTGACTACAGTACAAATGCCAATTTTTTTTAGGTAGATATTCATAGTCCTGTCGCCAAGGGGGTACAACGGCCTCCTTTATTCAGATGGTCTTACCCAAGATTTTTTATGTATCTTGACCCGTAGAACACGAATTTGTTGGGTAACAGTTGATCCGGATGTCGATAAGATTGTTATAAACAAAGAACTTGAGGAATTACATAACAGCGATTTCTCGCAAAACAAGACATTTTTTTTTGTATTTTTTGGGTCATTCTAAGCAAAAACTGTTCTGACAAGTTTTTTCGTAGGATGCATAGTTTTCGAGATAAACGCGGTTGAACTTAAAATCGAAAAATTGCAATTTTTGAACCCGAAAAAATTTATTTTTGCTAAAGGTGATACAGTAGCGATCAACAGGTAGCAAAAACGCGTTCCAAGATTGCGGCTGTAATTTTGAATATTTTTTCGAGATATTTGGCACACGTATTCGTAATAAAATAAAGAATGGCGGTACAGGGCCCAATTTGAAAAATATATTAATATGTGGAAATTACTCTGTAATTAAATACAATATTAAAAAAACGAGCCTGTACCGCCATTAAGAAGAACAAAAAAATACAATTTCTTCAAATAAACTTTTTTATCCGATGCCTAGATTTTGTGTAATTTTGGAACTACTAAAATTTTTTATTTCATTAGTAGTTCCAAAATGACACAAAATCTAGGCATCGGATAAAAAAATTGAAGAAAGTGTATTTTTATAAAAAGTGCAGGAGCTAACAATGCCGAGGAAGATCTATCAGGCTGCATCTTACTTCCCGCCTGTCCAGCACGGTAAAATTCCAACAAAGCTTAGTTCCGAATACTCAGATTACGAGTAGAACTAATCAAAATAATAAATAATCATTCCATGAAGTACGACTTAACCTGGTAGATTTCCCTCGGCCTTCTTAGCTCCGGCAATTCGTTGGCTTGCAAATTTTAGAAGCCACAAGCCACGATTGGTTTAATCAGAAGACTAGTTCTAAGTTTTATTTTATTTTTGATATTGTTAATATTAGAAGTAAAACTTTCGTTCGTCTTTAGCAGATACCGCCACGGCATTCATGCCATCATTTCGTTGTGAACCGATAACGGTAGCCCGAATTTTAGTAGTTCAAAGAGAATGAAATATGCACCTCTGATGGGACCCTAAGAAGGGTTAAAGGGTGTTCTAGAGTGCCTTTGGCGCTCTATGAACTAAATAAAATAAGACTGCTCTCGTTTTGCTTCACAAGGAAATTATTATTTATTATTATTTTTTCGTACAAATACCTATGTTAACATAAAATTTTCACCCATTTGGGTTTATTTTTATAAATATTTATTTACTAATAACAAAATTGTTTTCGGTTACTTCCATTTAGCGCGCATATGAGTTAAATTGTCAATAATATTAATCTTACATAATGTCAAAGATTACCAATGTTGCCAAAGTTTATGATACTATCTCCCGAAGTTATATTTTATTGCTACCTGTTGATCGCTACTGTTTACTCTTAAGGGTTTTTGGCATCGCTGATTACGAATCTGGCATTATTTTTTCTGAAAAACAAAATGGCGGATCGAACATGGCGGAAAGAAATTGAAAATATCAATCAAAAAGGAAATTTTTTTGTCAAATTTGGTAGGTTAAGGTAGCTGATTACAAATCTAACATTTTTTTTAAACAAAATGGCGGATCCTATATGGACGAAAGAAGTTCGAAAATTTTATTTTAGGCGCATTTTTGTTTAAAATGTTATACTATAAGGGACTTTTGAAACTGCTGATTACCAATACATTTTCTTTATGAAGTACAATATTCAGAACCTATTACTTATATACAACTGCCCATACATACTCAACAATCGCCAGAATCATGTAATATGCGTCATTTCCCACTTTTGTATTCAAACAACTGCCAGCAATGCATAGGCAGCTATAGGCAGCTAAACCAAAGTGATTCTGTATCTCCTTACTATATATTTTAAGATTAATAAACATTAGTCGCAGAATTATGCAGAATTTTGTACTTTTGGAATGCATCTTTACAAATTTTTAATTATTTCAAGTATATTTTCACTATTTATGCTTTAACAAATTTAATGCATTTATTGTTAATAAATGTTAATTTAAGTTACATCTTACATTACTACATACTTAAAAAAGAAGAATCTGCTTTACAGCGATAAAATTGATAAACTACAAAACGTTTTACAGCGTTTTCAATATACGAGTTCTTTTTCACTTTCTCTGCCGGCCAAAATAACCCCGGACATGGCCCACTTGTACCTGAGTTGTGAACCAGAATACATCCAGTCTGATCCTCATACCTGCGAATTTGGACTCTACGATAGTATGAGAAAACAACTGTAAACATGAAAATCCCTAAATAGGGACTCCTTTTTTCGCCTCATGACCACGTTTTCAGCATTTGGAACCACTGTGCGACGGGACATTATCAAAAATTATCAGTTTAATTTTTATTTCTGTAGCTTTCTATTGGTCAGAATCTCCTATGAATGAAATAATCAAAATAATTACCAAAGATGCTACTAGCACTATCTACGAATCGAAAGTCAAATAAGTCAGGAAATAAAATTCGAAATTATTTACTCTCTGAGCTTTTTAAGTTGGAAAAATAAAGCATAACAGAGTGGCGAAATACTCGATAAGGGAAATCTAAAATTGCATTTCACGTCCTGTCATTCACCGTGATAATAATTTTAGCGAATTATTTCCTTTAATATCCACCAAAGGTGAATAAAGTATAAACTAAAAGAAAGGAAAAGATGGTTCAGATTTTATTACAGTACAGAGCCTCTACTGTGTGCTTATACGTATTTTTCTGAATAACCGTTTCCTATTTCCTGATTTTCGATTGATATAATTATTTATACAGGGTGCCCAAAAAAATATTTTTGAATTTAATTAATTAAGACAAAAAGAAGAATGTATGTAATTTAATTATTTCGAAATAAATTTTACTGTTGTCAGAAAACAGGAAAAAATGTTTATTTGACAAATAAATATTGTTTTTCTCTTGGCAGTTTGAACAATTAATTTAAGTGAAGAGCAATGTTTATTTTTCAAATAAACATTTTTTCTGTTTTGTGGTAGCAGTAAAATGTATTTTGCATTAAATAAATTACATACATTTTTCTTTTTGTCATAATTACTTACTTACTTACTTACTTTACTTACGTACTTACTTAAGCCGTCCTCTTGTACCTTACGGTGTCGAGGTAAGTGGAGAAATCAAACGTCTTCATGCATTTCGGTCAGTAGCTAGTCTTTCTGCTTCTCTCCACCCAATATTTCTTTTTACGCAAGCCTTTCCAATATTTGCGTTCCACGTTCTTGCTGGCCTGCCTCTTCGTCGTTTGTTGTCAGATGCCGCTTTCCATACCCTCTGTACAGTTCTACCTTCACTCATTCTCGCCATATGTCCGAACCACGATAACTGTTTCGTTTCAAGTATGTTAAGGTCCTTCCAACACCGCACCTTTCACGTATGTCTTCATTTCTTATACGATCACATCTGGTCACCCCGGATACCGCACGTAAATATCGCATTTCGCATGCTTGAATTTTACTACGGATGTTGTCGTTCACTGTCCACGTTTCACTACCGTAGAGTAGCACCGGCTCGTATACAGTTTGAAATACTTTCATTTTTGTTTTCAGGCTTACTTCTTTCTTCCTAATAAAACTTTTATTCAGTGCATAGTATAATTTTGTTGCACTCATTACCCTGCTGTTTATTTCTGGTTCTATATTTCCTTGCCCATTCATTGTTGATCCTAGATACTTGAAGTCCTCTACTTGTGTAATGGTCTCATTATTCAGCTTTACATTTATATTTTCTTAAGTTTTCGATATTACTAAATCTTCTGTTTTTTCAATATTTATTTTCATCCCAAATTTCTTAAAGGCTTCATTCCAAACATTCACATTCACTTGCAAGTCTTTTTCTGATTTTACCATAATTACCAGGTCATCGGCATATATCAACTCTGACACGTAAACTTGTTGAAGTTTATACACCCCAAGCCTAGTTCTTTTTAACTTACCCCTGCATTCTTTTGCAATTTCGTCCATTAGAGCGATGAATAACAAAGGACTCAAAACACCACCTTGTCTTACACCTGTCCTTGTGTAGAATTCTAGAGATGAGCGATTGTTCGTTCTTACATTATTACGTGTACATTTATATATACTCTTTATTGCTTGGATTAATTTCGGTTTCACATTTCTACGGTTTAATATTTCCCAGATTTTGTTCCGTGGCGCGCGATCAAATGCTCCAAGTCCACAAAACAGAGAAACAACTTACTGTTATGCTCTAGAGCTTTTTCTGAAAAAAAAAGCTCTTGTCATAATTAATTTAATTAAAAAACAATTTTTGGACACACTGTATAAATAATTATTATGTTATCGTTTATAGTACTGAATAGAGAATTGAATAATCTTTCAAGTGAGCTGTCACACGACTTCTATTCACATTTAAAAAATCATAGCTTACGTCATCATGCACAGTTGCACAGTTAGCTGACGTAGTAGTATGATATAATATATGCCAAAAAATTATACCTAATTTAAAAGTAAAAAATTGAATAAATCCTTTGTAAAAGGTATACAATTTATTAAAATCCCTAAAGGGCTACATCAGAACAAAACGTTTTCGATTTTATTACAAAATCATCATCAGTGTAAGACCTAAAAGTAAGTATAACCTATTTTATTAATGTAAAATTGATATTTAAATTCTGACTAAGGTTTAAAACAAGTGGTTATACTCACAGTCTGGATGCTAGCTGAGCCACCAAAGAAATATAGGGGTAATAACCCTTCAAATATAAAATGTATGCTTTACAGATGCATATTTACTTAAAATGCCTTGTGATGGGCAAAAGGCAACAGGAATAATGCCCTAAGGTAAGGTATTTAAATTCCCAACATGTGGGATGCAAAAAATTTGAGTTTAAATTTCGATGACTTTATGGCAACTGAACGAAAGTTGAGTGATGTTTCTGAAAGGTGTCAAAGAGCAAACCAAACAAAGTGACATAATGGTTACCATGTATTACCTCAGCCAACTGATTGTGATATGATATTTTTTTTTAAATTTTCCAACAGTAATAACTAACATCAACAAAGATGTGGCTATAATAAAGTTTACCCCAATTTTGTAGGTTGTATTAAATGGATTTTATAATGTGGATGGAGCAGTAGCCAGATTGTATGCAACCAACTACACATAATAATAATGAAAATAAATAAATTAGCGGAAATGGATCCATTTATGTATAGGAACATCTGGGACCCAGTAATTAAGTGGGAAAATCTTTTGCTAAAATGTTTTATTTATGTGTAAAGGTTGATGATTGTGGTTCGAATTTAAAATGAAATCGAGTCCAAATGTGTTGATGAAAGTTGAGTTTACTATGTATGAAAAATGATTTAAATGTACTAATTGTAAGAGTAAATTGGGTAGTCTAAGCCCTAGGCCTCCAAGGCCTGTAGAGCATGTTAAATAAATAAAATTGGGTAGTCTATTGTGTGTGGAGGTCTGATATCACAGTAGTGTTGAAATTATGATAAGTAGTATAATTTACAAGAGGAGATTGATATGATATAAAGATATGTAGGTTGGTTGGCTAAAGATAGGTGTGTGTATTAAATTGAAGTGAAAACAAGGTATCAATTGAACTCGTAACTTGGGTAGAAATGATAGGTCCTTTTATGTAACATAAACATCTAGGACTAAAAAAGTTTCAAGAATTAGGGTATATTTTTAACAAGTTACTGAGTTAAATTGAAAAGGTTTAAAATTGGATGGATGTATGAGGGTGTTTTGGAATACAGCTGGCATTGTTGGTAAATATCAGTTAATAACTAATGAAAAATATATGGTTAGATATCAAAATTATTTACTGTAATGAGGTGTGATGAGAAAGGCTGGGAGACCCAGAGATCATACTTTAAACTCTAAGGGTAAAAGAGTGGAAGTATTATATGAACGAATTTTTTTTTTTCGAAGTTAAGTTGGACCTAGGGCGAAAACTTGAAACGAATGATGATATGTTGTGAGAATGGGGGGGAAGAAATCAAATAGTGTCAAAGTTGTGACTTGCAGATTTAACAAAACTGTGAGAAATAAAGTTGAAGTAGATTAATTTGGAAGACTAGTAGAAAATAAGGGGTAATGAGTTAATGTTTTAAATGTCAATGTGAGACAAGTAGATATGGAGGAAAATTAATATAAATGAAAAAAGGATTTATAAACAGCAAAGAAGTTCAGAGATTTAAGTTAAGAAAAAAGTTGACGATGTAAGGGATTGAAGTCACGATTGAAGGACACATGGCGGTTGACACAATTAGGGCTTCTTTGCTTTTCTTTAATTATTTCCAAGTCTTCGTATAGATCCAGTTTTAAAAAATTCTTTTGTGGTATGTTGTGAATTAGAGATACATTTTCCGGAATGTTAAGAGTGTGACTGTTTTGTTTTAAATGTTGAGAAAAGGTGGAAGTGTTCTCTCTTTTTGTGTATTCAAGGGAACGAGATGCTAGTGACCTACAAGTTCTTCCTATATACGTAGCATCACAGTCAGAGCATTGAAGTTTGTAAACCCCACTACGATTCATGTAGTTAATAGGGTCTTTGGAGTTGGAAAGACATTGTCCTAAATTATTGGAAACTTTAAAAGAGATGTGTATGTTGTCAACTGATCTCTTGATAATATTACTGATATCACCGGAAAGGCTCTCTTGATGGTAAGGCAATGAAACATAAATGGGTCTGGTGGTAAGGTCCCTGGGAAACGCCGCCTCCCTCAGAACCTTCAGTTGTCTCTTATGGAGGAGTTTGGTTATAAGGTTCGGTTCATAACCGTTATTGAAAGCAATTTGTTTCAGAGTGTTGAGTTCTTTTGTGTAGTTGGATTGAGATAGGGGGATAGTTTCTAGACGGTGTATGTAGCTGTGGAAGGCTGAGTACTTGTGTGAGATTGGATGGTTTGAAGAAAGGGATATGACATGATCAGTCTGTGTTGGTTTCCTATAAATACTAAAATCGAAGTGGTCATTTAATCTGGTGATGGTGAGGTCGAGAAAGTTAATTGAATTGGATGATTCCAGTTCCATAGTGAACTTAATGTTAGGGTGGATTTGATTAATTTTAAAAAGCAATAAATCAGCTGATGTGGGAGGTCCTGTTAAGAAAACTAAACAATCATCTACATATCGAAACCAATGTAGAATTTCAGGATTTTTCATAATGTGTGTGGATTCTAAATGATCCATAAATATATCAGCTAAGAGAGGAGATAGACAACTTCCCATAGCTAGGCCATCAGGTTGTCTATAATATGTATTATTGAATACAAAGAAATCTTGAGCTAAGCAAAATTTCCTCTTGTAAATTATACTACTTATCATAATTTCAACACTACTGTGATATCAGACCTCCACACACAATAGACTACCCAATTTACTCTTACAATTAGTACATTTAAATCATTTTTCATTCATAGTAAACTCAACTTTCATCAACACATTTGGACTCGATTCCATTTTAAATTCGAACCACAATCATCAACCTTTACACATAAATAAAACATTTTAGCAAAAAAATTTTCCCACTTAATTACTGGGTCCCAGATGTTCCTATACATAAATGGATCCATTTCCGCTAATTTATTTATTTTCATTATTATTATGTATAGTTGGTTGCATACAATCTGGCTACTGCTCCATCCACATTATAAAATCCATTTAATACAACCTACAAAATTGGGGTAAACTTTATTATAGCCACATCTTTGTTGATGTTAGTTATTACTGTTGGAAAAAATTTTTAAAAAATATCATATCACAATCAGTTGGCTGAGGTAATACATGGTAACCATTATGTCACTTTGTTCGGTTTGCTCTTTGACACCTTTCAGAAACATCACTCAACTTTCGTTCAGTTGCCATAAAGTCATCGAAATGTAAACTCAAATTTTTTGCATCCCACATGTTGGGAATTTAAATACCTTACCTTAGGGCATTATTCCTGTTGCCTTTTGCCCATCACAAGGCATTTTAAGTAAATATGCATCTGTAAAGCATACATTTTATATTTGAAGGGTTATTACCCCTATATTTCTTTGGTGGCTCAGCTAGCATCCAGACTGTGAGTATAACCACTTGTTTTAAACCTTAGTCAGAATTTAAATATCAATTTTACATTAATAAAATAGGTTATACTTACTTTTAGGTCTTACACTGATGATGATTTTGTAATAAAATCGAAAACGTTTTGTTCTGATGTAGCCCTTTAGGGATTTTAATAAATTTTATACCTTTTACAAAGGATTTATTCCAATTTTTGTGATTGATGGTATACAGCCAACTACAGGAAAACTTTTCTTTCCTTGTGGATTTTTTTTTTAAAAAATTGACTTTTTGGGATTTATCTCCAAAATCGCCCAATCTCGAGAAAATGAATTTATTCCAACCTTAACGTCCTCACTGTATATTTTAATGTGTCCCACTACATATATTTTTTTTTCTTGGCGTTATATCACTACAAGGCATATTAAGGCTCATTCGCCGATACACCGATTTCGCTTATTTACTTTACAATAACATACATATTGTGTATTTTCCTATACTTAATCCCTATCCTACTTAATTTTTTTAGGGCTCGTTTTCCCTTCTTTTACCTGCTCTGTAACTTAAATTTGTGGATAGCAATAATTATTTTGTTACATAATATATTTACAATATTTCAAAAATTTAATTATAGATACTGGATTCCAAACCCTTTCGAAACTTTTCTTTTGAAATGATTTCTCCATCGAAACGATTAATATGAAACCCATTAAAATTCGGAATGATTTTCAAGCAAACTGTTAACTGGGTTTACTTTTTCCAGTTGTATATCAAACTTGAGACATTAAAATTCCAAATTGAGTTCTTTGATGCCTTTTATCTGGGAAATTAGTCACGTGTTCAATGGAGCGCCAAATTTATTCCACCAAAGCCGCATTTCCATAAGGTGTATTGTCTGGTCTTCTTTGTAGCAGTCAGAAATATGCTAATATTTCGGCGAAAGTAAGAAGATCAAGTCCAATTTACCTTATATTCGTAATTATTTAGTATGCATTTATGTATATGGGTTGGTAAATCTAGGAAGCGCTGTTAATACCTAACAAATTGTATAACCTCTGCGATTAAAAACATTGAATATATTATTTATTTAATTTTGGTAAATTTACATAACAAATTAATAGTTAGTTGTTTATTACAAACGAAAATTTCTTAACGCATTCCAGGCAATTGATAAACCATGTAAAATTTTCAAAACCACATCTTATAATTAAGTATATAAACCCACACATTTAAACAAAGTTAAATTCGTATCTTTTATGTAGCGCCTTGTAACAAATTTTTAAAAAATTTCCTCAAGGTAGTGGCTAAATTTTAATTTGAGGACGAATTGATGGCGTCCATTATTTATACTATTTATGTTGTATATTATTTACATGGTATACAGGGAAAAGAAGGGAAACGCAGTCGGACCATATGATATTCCTGGGGAAATATAGAGAGCATTGGGAGAGACAGGAACAAGTTGGCTAACAGGTCTATTTAATAGAATTATGGAAGTTGGACAAATGCCAGACGAATGGAGAAGTCGTATATTAGTACCTGTTTACAAAAATAAGGAAGATATACAACAATGTACAAACTACGGGGCTATAAAACTACTTAGTCACACCATGAAAATATGGGAGAGAGTAATTGATAGACGGATACGTGAAGAAACCGAACTATCCGATAATCAATTTGGCTTTATGCAGGGCAGAGCAGCAAGAGATGCAATTTTCATTATGTATAAGGCAATTGATGGAAAAATACAGGAATAAAGAAACAAATGCTCATATGGTATTGATTGATCTTGAGAAAGCATATGATAGAGTTAGTCGAGAGATTCTGTGGTGAGCACTCAATAAGAAAGGAGTCACTGGTGAATATGTAAAGATTGTGAGAGATATGTATGAGAGAGTAACGACTAGTGTTAGGACAGGTGTGGGAGACACTGATAAATTTCATGTGAAAGTAGGATTGCACCAAGGCTCGCTGCTTAGTCCTTATTTATTTTCATTCGTTTTGGACCAGATAACGGCGAAACTACAGGGTAACATTCCATGGTGGTTAATCTATGCTGATGATGTAGTGTTAATAGGAAATAGTGAAAGAGACTTGAGACAAGTTCTTGAGGAAAAAGGTTTAAAACTTAAAAGTAGGACAAAAACAGAGTATTTGGAATTTTTATTTAAAGATGGAGTTACTACAAATTAAATGGTATCTTTGGATGGTGAAATGATAGTAAAAAGCAATAGCTTTAAGTACCTAAGATCGGTATTACAGAGTAATGGAGAAATAGATGGAGATGCATGAAGTAAAATTCGGGCTAGATGGATGAAGTGGAAGAAAGCGAGTGGTGTGTTGTGTGACAGAAAAATTCCAATGAAGCTGAAGGGAAATTTTTATAAAACAGCCTTTAACAGTGCCCGATTAACCATTAGGCAAAGTAGGCAGTTGCCTAGGGGCCTCGGCCCCAAAGGGGCCTCGCAGAGCCCAAAATGAAAAAATAATAATCAGAATTAAAGAAAAATTGTAATTTGTCGAAAAATTCAAATATCGCGCAATACCATAACAGCGAGGGTGGATCTATAAAACTACATTTATGTAGTATTTATGTTATAAAACTGCAAACTTTTGTTCACATAGAAAGCCTATATTGTGAAAATAAGTCGCTAATGAATGCCGTTTGGTAGAAGGAACAGTACTGCCTGTCAGTCTGCACCGTTTCTTAGAAAAATACTAAGAGCAAGAGGAACAAATGAGTCAGGGCCCCGTCTCTACCCTCTCCGCCACTATCCCTGCCTGTCACTCTAGTTATCCGCAGAATTTATCATTTAGCCTCTTATTTCTTCTTTCTTCTTAGTTTGGTTTTGTTCTTTGGAAAATAATGACCGTTCTTGTGCTGTTTTAACTTTTTTAAACAACTGTGGCATTGATGTAAACGACATGAGGGCGAATTATACGACAATGCAGCAAACATATCAGGCAAATACGATGGTCTCCAGGCTCATTTATCTAAGACTAACAAACTTGCAATTTACAATCCTTGTGCCGCAGAGTGTTGCTAAAAGTTGAGTCGGAGCAATATCGTATTTTGGGTTATTTCAGTCCGTATACATATTTTTTTTTAGCTTCTACCCACCCTTGGGAAGTTATGATCAAATGCTTAAATGAAACTCCACTAAGTGATCCCATTTTCCACGATCTAGTCCTTAATGGAACAGGCAGTACTTGATGAAGTGCAAGGAATGATGCAACTAGAGCTCTGTCTAAAGATTAGAGTGCCTTCAAATCTTCTCTTCATACTCTTGCTGAAGATACTAATCAGAAAGCTGAAACAGTTCATGATAAGTGTTTGTAGAAAGAAATATCAGAAAAAGAAACATTCATAATGAACGAGTTTTTGGCAACGCTCTCAGTAAATCATTAAAGAGAGAAGAGCTTGACCTTCAAACTGCAGTTCAGCTTCTAAATTCGCATTTGGAGTTCTTGAAATCCCAAAGAGATTATTTTGCTTATTACAAGCAGACCTGCAATTTACAATATTTTATCTGAATATTTCGACGAGAGTAAACGAAAGCGAACAAGAAAACTTCATTTTGGTGATACTATTTCCAGTAATGTTTTTCTAGTGGGTAAAGAAAAGTTACAAGTTGAAACGTATCTACCAATGTTGTGTCAACTCACTATTTGGTGTTTTTGTGTGTTTTCCAACACTGAGTGATACTCAATTAAAGGGTTATGCTTCAAAACTACATGAAAACAATTCTGATGATATTGAACCTGAAATTGAAGATAAACTAATACACTTCAAATATTTTATAGCCCAGCTTCAAGACTTGCAGGGAAAACAATTTATTCCTGCTTCGCAGTCATTTTGGTTTATTTCTGAGAACAAACTCGAATCGACATTTGTAAATATGTCAGAAGCTTTTAATATCTTCCGCTAATGATTACAAATGCAACATGCGAATAGAAAATTTTTTAAAAACTTTCACCATTTGACAATGGCGCAAAATAGACTAGCATTTCTTTTAACAGTGTCTATTGAGAGTGATTTGCTCGAAAATTTCGAATTTGAAGATATTTTAAGGAGATGGATATATGATGTACGAAACTGATTGTTGGACAGTGGAAAAGAAAGAGGAACAACGAATGCATGTAGCGTAAATGAGAATGCTTAGATGGATGAGTGGAGTGACAAAGAAGGAAAAAATTAGAAATGAGTATATTAGGGGAAGTCTAGGTGTGGCACCAATTAATGCCAAAATGAGAGAGCATAGGTTAAGATGGTTTGGTCATGTTCAACGTCGAGACCTTAATCCCCCAACACGAAAAATTGCTGAAGTGCAGATTCCTGGAAGGAGAAGGGGAGGAAAACCAAGCATTATTTATGCAGGGTGTGAGTACATACTAGATAGTCTGATAAGTAAGCTCCTTTGAAATAAAACTTAAAATGTTTTGAAAACGTGTTTTTTCTGAAACTTCTTTTATTTTATTCGATATAGTTTCCTTTTAGATCTTCTTCTTCATGTGCCTCATCCTTTAAGGACATCGGCGATCATCGTGGCCCATTTTACTGTGTCTATAGCGGTTCTGAAAAGTTATATTGTTGTCTTTTAGATCAATACAACGATTCCAATGCTTTTCCATCTTTTTATGCCGTGCGAATAATACGATTCTGGAAGCTCTGCTGCAAAATAGCTGTTTGTTTCTTCAATTGTCTTTTCGTTCGAGCTGAGTTTTTATCTTCAAATTTGGGAACACATAATAGTCGGAGGGGCCCAAATCAGAAGAATAAGCCGCATGAGAAAGCAATTCAAACCCCAAGACCAATGATTTTTTGCCATTGTCAAAACGCTCTTGTGAATCGGGGCATTGTCTTGAAGAAACAACCCTTTTTTCTTTTCATTTGGGCCGTTTCTCACTGAGTTCCTGCTTCAGTTTGTCCAATAATGCATAATAATTGATAGTTTTACCTTTTCAAAATAGTTAGTTAAAATTGTATGCCTTTGCAATCCCAAAATACAGTGGCCACGACCTTTCGGACCCATTGATCGACTCTTGGCCGATTTGGAGCACTTTTGCCGGCTTTGGTCGACTGCCGTGCCTTTAATGAGAGATAGAAAATCTTTTATCTACTCTATGTCATATTATGTATAAGTTTTTAGTTTGTGAAAACTGTCATTATAGATAGCAGTGCGTGAAGGGTTTAAAGTGTGTGTGAAGTAAAAATATATTTTAAATGGGATTTACTTTTTCGCACAGTTTTTAACTTTCGCGTTGTCATGGTGACAATCCTTACCTTTCGCGTTGTCATGGTGATGACAATATGAGCAATGAATTACAACAAAAGTTTTGACAGTTTTGTGGTTTGAAAGTAGTTAGAATTTTTAAATGTCAAAGTTCTAAAAATTGTAGAATAGAAATGAATTCCAGTGACGAAGAGTTACAGCTTTTTTTATTTGTTTATCGTAGATAAAATATTGTTGTTCTGAAGCTATTTCCTTGTGGCATTTTTATGATTAATTATTTATATGGGAAATAAGCCACAATTAAAATGAAAAAAATAATTTTATTAATTTATGTGACGGATATTCTTGAGTTGGGGTTGATTTCATGTAATCGAATGAACTATCTTTCAGTAAGTCGTCCCAGGAACGCAACTCATAAATATTGGCAATATCATTTTAAAGTCTTCTACTTTAAAATGTATAATATATGTCTAAATTGCCAATATAAATGAGTCAGATTAAATAAATTATTAGAAGAATTTTTTTGCTTAGCAACAACATTTTTGTTTATTTAGTAATATTTTGTATTTTGACAACGGCACCCGATTTGGGCGTCGAAACGTTAATAAAATTATTTTTTTCATTTTAATTGTGGCTTATTTCCCATATAAATAATTAAAGATAAAATATTGTATGAAACTGTGCGTGAAGTACTTTTTGCGAACTTACGCGATTTATCCGTTGTCGCTCGTGCTCTAAAAAATCGCGTGCGTTGGCAAAAAAGCATACTTCACGAACTGTTTCATAAATAACTATTTTCTCCATATGCGTAATTTTTCCAAACACGTCAACTTTATGCAGCTGTCAAAAATATATTAATGTCCGCATCACGCTAAAATTTGACATGCGTGTCTAAAATTTAGAATTTGTAGAAGTTGTGAGATTGTAGCGCCCCAATCGGCAAAGGAGGTTACTTAGCAGACCACTAGATATTAGTATCGTTCGCGGTAACGATACTGAACTAGTCCAGGATTACCTCGCATGCGCACTTTAAAAAAGAGCGTTCGCGGTAATCGAGTTCTGAACTGCTAGTCCGGGATTTTGTCAGATTTGTCGTTCACGGTAACCGAACTGCGAGTTAACCAGTCCAACCGATCCTTGGGATCGAAGCGAACTAAGAGTCCGAATATGCGCAGTTAGACAAGACGAAAACGGCGGGTTCATTGGAAAAATATTCCCATGAGATTTTTTTGCATAATTACATTCGTGAGACACCCCAGAATAAGGTTCAAGAAGTCGCCCACACGAAAAGTGGTCCAAATTTTTTTTTAATTAAATTGCAAAAGTAAATATTTTTTGTCCGTACAAACCTTTTTTTGGGTTTTTTGGACCATTCTTGATAATAAAGGTTTCTTATAATTTTTCTCTAAAGTTAATCGTTTTTGAATTATAAGCAATTTAAAATTTGAAAAACGCGAATATGGCTATTTTTAAGACTTCATAACTCTGTTAAAAATTATTATTATGAAAATCAGAAAGTGACTAAATCAAAGTTTAAAGCACCCCCTACATGATCCTGAAGAAATTTCTGTCATTAATTTATTACTAAGCTGTTATTTTTAATTATTATCAATGAACGGCAAGATCGTATTGACGCGGCTATAAATGTGAGTGCGAGTAAGATGCACCATTGACTGCCGGAATGGCATCTCGCTCGCACTCACCATGGAGGCCAGCCTAATACGTGCACAGCGCTCAATAATATTACTTAAAAATTACAGTTTGGTAATAAAATAATAACAAAAATTTCTTCAGGATCTTATAGGGCTAGCTTTAAACTGTGACTTTGATAATAATAACCTTTAAGGGCCAATTTCTCATATCGAGTTCAACTCCAGTTTAACCTGAACTTCTAGTAAACGTCAGTTTAAAGTCAAAATCGTCTTTCTCAATTCACGATCAACCGATGGCAGTTTAAACTTGAACGATCCTTGAACGGTGGAATTCGGCCGTTTAAAGATTTCAGAACTAAGTTCAGATGATTCCATGGACTACGCATGCGTTGTATTAACACGAACCGCTGTCATAATATAAATATATCCTATTTTATTATATTAAGCCCAACGATAAACGATAACATTAATTTTGTTTTTATAATATTTATTTATAATTATTAAAATGACTATTTGACCATAAATACTTAAATTTAACTTTATTCAAAAACAGCATAAAAATGGTAGTTCAAAATGGCGACAGTTTTTTACCTTTTGCCATCTATTGGCATTTCTCGAAAACTGTAGAACGAGCGCTGACATGAACGGGCAATGAGAAATGCATTTCAAACAAAACCACAGATCACGGGTGAACCTGGTTCAACTGAACCATAGATTAACGCAGGTATAGTATTTTTACTACAAAAACGTTATTACGTAGGTCAAAATTTTTGACGTAAGAGAACTGTCAAAACATTAGAATGTGACTTTTCATTATTGCTATGTTTATTATAAACACGGCAATAATGAAAAGTCACATTCTAATGTTTTGACAGTTCTCTTACGTCAAAAATTTTGACCTACGTAATAACGTTTTTGTAGTAAAAATACTATATGAGAAATCGACCCTAAACGAGTTATTAAGCCTTGAAAATCGCCATTTTTCGTTTTTTTTTTTCAATTTTAAATTGCTTATAACTCAAAAATGATCAACTTTAGAGAAAAATTATAAGAAACCTTTTTTGTCCAGAATTGCCCAAAAAATCTAAAAAAAAATTAGTACTGGCCGAAAATATTGATTGTTGCAATGTGATTAAAAAAATTGTTAAAAAAAATTGTTAAAAATTTTGGACCACTTTTCACGTGGGCGACTTTTTGAACCTTATTCTGGAATGTCTCACGAATGTGATGATGCAAAAAAATCTCATGGGAATATTGTTTCCAACGAACCCGCCGTTTTCGTCTTGTCTAAGTAGGAATTTCAAAATACTTAGGTACAAACATTTCTACATATAATTTGTACTGATTTGTAGCGGTGTTTGCTTTTCATTCTGTGTTGATTTTATTTGTTTTTAATACTGTGGTTTAACTCAAAAGTTTAGAAATTTATTGATTTTCAATAAAATCTTTTTTACATACTTTGATGTATAATTTTTACAGTAATATGACCATAAACAAATTAAACATTTTTTTAATATCTTCTCTTCT
Organism: Diabrotica virgifera virgifera; assembly: GCF_917563875.1. Classification (NCBI taxonomy): domain Eukaryota; kingdom Metazoa; phylum Arthropoda; class Insecta; order Coleoptera; family Chrysomelidae; genus Diabrotica; species Diabrotica virgifera. Next base: position 111,451,580 of record NC_065445.1, on the reverse strand, counting down.
TCATGTACCATCTCCTTTCAGAACGTTGGTTACCATCATAGCTATCCTAATTTTATTCACTGCCACCCTAAATAGTATGCTTGTATCAACACTATACCAATCTCGCAAGTTCTTCAACCATGAGGTTCTTCTTCGTCCTGGACCGTGTTTGCCTGCTATTTTTCCTTGCATAATATTTTGTAGCAACCTATATTTGGAACCTCTCATTACATGTCCGAAGTACTCCAGCTTTCTCTGCTTGACGCTTTTTGTGATCTCAGTAGCCTTGCTGAGACGTTCTAGTATTGTGGAGTTTCGAATCTTCTCCACCCAGGAAACTTTTAAGATTCTCCTATAGCACCACATTTCGAAAGCCTCAAGGCGTTTTAGATCGATTTTATTCACAGTCCAGGACTCGACGTTATAAAGTAAGACCGAGAACACGTAGCAGCGAAGTAGGCGGATCCTCAATGCCAATTTTAGGTCTCTGTTACAGAACACCTTGGACATCCTTCTAAAAGCGGCTCTAGCCTGCTCTATCCTAGATCTAATTTCGCCGTGACTTTCTACGTTACAATTTAGTTGCTGTCCAAGGTAAACGATTTTATCAACTTGCTCAAGTTTGGTATTATTTACATGTATAGACGGTTTTATATGCTGCTGTTTACTTTTTTAATATGAAGGTACTAAATACTGTGTGTATCTTTAAAGTTAAATATTTATTATATTTGTGATACAAAAATAACCAAATGAAACCTGAAATAAACCTGAAAAAATGAATAAAATAACATATATCTATGAAATCTTTATTAGACGAGGATACCCTAATATTTTATTGATAAACAGTACATAATATAGACGTTAATAATATAATATGTAGGTATTAGAAATATTAAAAATACTCCATGTAATTAATAAAAATTATATAATATGGTCCATTTCATAGGCATTTTTCAGTGCGTCACAAATGATAGAGAAAAAGGTAAGTTCGTGATAATACACATTTATAACATTTATTCTAACATGACATTTTAGTTAAATCTGACAGTTGTCATATTTTATTTGCAATTTGGCATAAAAACAAATCAATTGTGTTTATTCCATTTATAAAATGGTATTTTCTTTGATATTTATAGTCTTATAAATTGTACAGATTGTATTCGTAGATATATTATATAATTCGTAAATAATTTTTTTTTTCGATTAAAGCGACATCTATCGACAATTAGAATAAATGTTATAAATGTCTGTAATCACGGACGTGCCTTTTTTCTGTCACATACAATTTAATGCGTTAGAAAGAAATCGAAAAACTGTGACGCACTGAAAGGTGCCTATGGGAAACAGAATACCAGTAACCTGTATAAGAGAACAAATTTTTTTCTTGGAAAAAATATTTGGAGAATGTTTTAATATGGTCTTGTAGCTTATTAAAGTCACTAAAACTTATAACAATAAAATATTTTATTAAACCATGCCTATTCATACTATATATCTCGCTGATCTGATCTAGTAAAAAATGTTCATGCAAATCTGAATTAAAATAACAAATTCATCAAAATAAGATAAACATATAAAAACTAGGTTATAATAGTGTTATGTACTCCCTCCCACATCACTGGTTGGTTATGGACTATTTCTAAATTCGTTCGCGGTGTAAATCAATCCTGAACTGATTCTGAACCGCGCTTGCGTACAACCCGAGTACTAGGAGAATTCTTAACTAATCCTAGACTAGTCCAGGAGCGTTACCGGGAACGAAGCTATTAGGTACTGTCGTACAGAGATCTGGTGGCGGAGCTTAGAGTGTGCAGAGAGAGAAAGTATTCGGAGAGAAAACGATGAAAGGACATCGCACACATCTGATGGAAAATATAATGTGACTCAAATTCAATAAAATTTATACGAATAGATTCGTTTTAAATTAACGGTCAAATTTTATCATTTCGCCAACTCCATATTTTCAATAATAAGAGCAGAAATTGATATAAATAAATCTGAAATCAAATGGATACGTACATAAGTTAGAGAGAGAAAAAATATTTTATAATACCCAAATTGTCGGTACTCCATAAATCAGCGGATTAGTTTTACTAATCCGCTTAGGCCCAACGGGGTTTAAGCTCTTTTGAATAGCACCCAGAGCAATAGTGATTGTAACTGACACTTTTACTGACTAAAAAATTTGATTTCGATAAACTTTAATTGCAATTTGCGCCGTAATTAATCATAATTAAGAGTTGGCGCAATGATAAGATTTGACCGTTAATTTAAAACGAATCTATTCGTATAAATTTTATTGAATTTGAGTGACATTATATTTTCCATAAGATGTGTGCGATGTCCTTTACCCGAATATTACCGCTTGCTAATTCACTCGCAAGATTTTAAAATTTTTACAATGTTGTTAACATGTGGATGATCACAGTAGTATTGGGTAATTTTACTATGAAATGAGAATGTTTGTGAGATTGCAGCGGCACAATAGGTAAAGGAGGTTACTTATCAGACCACTGACAAACTTCGGAGGATAATTCTGTATGAAAAAAGAATGATAGTTTGTTATATAAACTCATGTTCTGAGGTGCTTCATTTTTGAGATACGAGGTATTGAAATTTTTGTGACAAACTGATAATTTATTTATTGCTCAGAAACCAGTTGATATATGCAAATGAAATTTAGTGGGTTTAAGAGGTAGTTACAAAAATATTAATAGAAAAATGTAACGAATACAAGTTTCCAGTTTTTATAGCATTTGTAGACTACGAAAAAGCTTTCGACACCATAGAACACACGGCCGTAATAAACGCAATGCAAAATTGTAGAATGGACAGCAGATATATTATCTTAATAAAAGAAACTTTGAACCAAGATACAGCTACATACTACCTAAATGAAAATGAATACACGAACCCTGTACCATTAAACATGGGAGTCATTAAACACAGGGAGACACTCTATCACCCAAACTGTTCACCTTAGTTTTGGAGAACGTGTTTAAAAATCTAAATTGGAAATATAAGGGAATAAACATCAATGGCCGCTACCTCAGTAATCTACGATTTGCGGATGACATAATTCTGATAGCTACTGGCCTACAAGAACTGCAAACCATGGTTTCAGAACTACACACAGAATCTTCTAAAATAGGACTGAAAATGAATTTAAACAAAACAAAAGTCATGGACTCCAACGAAACCGTGACAATAATAAACGACAAAATTATAAAAAAAGTTGAAGAATATAAATATATACTTAGGACAAAAAATAATACTAAATAGGAAAATTCAAACGGAAGAAATAAAAATAAGAAGAAAGTTAGCATGGGCAGCATTCGGCAAAGTGAACTATATACTCAGAAATCAGCAAATTCAACTACATCTTAGATCTAAAGTTTTTGATGCATGCATTATTCCGATATTAACATATGGGGCACAAACATGGACAATCACAAAAATGAATATGAACATACTCAGAGTCACTCAAGTCAAAGAGCAATTCTTGGCATATCACTTAAGGACAGGAAAACAAACACATGGATAAGACAGAAAACCAAAGTCACCGATGTGGTACAAAAATCATTAAAATTGAAATGTGAATACGCTGGACATGTAGCTAGGAGCGATCTAAACAATGGCACAGAAAAATTCTAACCTGGAGACCATGCCAACACAAAAGACTAAGAGGCAGACCTCCTATGAGATGGACAGATGGTCTGAAACGAACTGCCGGGAAAAATTGGCTACAAGTAGCGTACAACAAAAAACAATGGAAAGGAAGACTTGAAGAGGCTTATGTTCAGATGTGGACGTGAATGGCTAGACGAAGAAGAAGAAGAAGAAGAGGTAGTTATTGTGAATTTTTTGACATACAATTCAAAATTTTACATACATCATTAGCCAACATACGGGTATTGACCTGAATTTTTTAAAGAAAAAATTGGTACGCCACTGAGATATTTCAGGTAAAAAAATCATTTTTCAATTCCTCGTACAATTTGTGACAAAATACCTCGTCTGCCAATTTTTTATATAAGGTGCCGTTTTTTCGCAAGACATAAGAAATTTTATTTTTTGCATAAAAGCGGCGCCTCATATAAAAAATGGGCAAGAAAGATTTTTTGTCACACATTCAATGAGTGATTCAGAAATAATTTTTAAGGGGGAAAGGCAGTTTTGTTTTAATTTGATTCAAAGCTGGACCACCATCTACAGATAGCTATTTCTGCATCTTATGCTTCATCAGTGTAGCTATGCAGTCCCATAATTTTTAATTTGAATATACCTTTAAAAAAATTTAAAAATAGCTTACTGGCATAGTATTTTTTTTTTCTTTAAAAAAATTCAGGGCATTACACGTATCACTGTGTAACATAACAATATCCGCTTTTCTACAAATTTCTATTAATTTTTTGATTTCCGAAATAGAAATCAAAACGTCAAGTATTTTTTACAGTGACTAATGCCATATAAACAAAACGTTGTATTTCGTACAGAGATTACCATTTAAACCTGACTATAAAGTAATTTACTGTTATTTTAACAGGCTTTTCAGAAGGTAAAAAAACGATTTTTTTTTTTTTGTAAAACTCTTGGCTTGGCCCTCGTATTCTAAATCCTCTTTTGTTGCGGAAAGTGGCACAAAACTACTTCAATTTAAAAACACAATATGCAACGCAAATTAAATTATGTTCTAACTTCTTGCACAAATAAAAAGTTAATAGTTTAATCAACGCCTGTCTTGCTCGGCACTCCGTACTAAATAATTTATTTAGTAATCCAGAAATACTCGCTACAGACGAAAACTTAATTATAAAAGTAGTTACTGCCGGGCGATAATCAAATTTTAGCCGTAGAAATGTTTGCAGAAATTACTTTACTTATTATTGATTATTCTATGTCGATCTACATTACTAACCAATGAAACAAGCGACTGCGGTTGGACTGGGCTATTTGATTTAGTTTCAACTTAACTGAAAACTTCCTCTGTATTTTCTTATCCAAGTATAATATATGTATGGTGGCCCAAATATACCGATGCAAACATTTATTTCTGAATATTTAGATTCGTATAAATGAGATGGAAAATATCATATACCGCTGTACCGGGTGTCCGATAATAATGGCTCTCGGTCATATCTCAGGAACCGTTTATAGTACAGCTTTGGGAAAAGAAATTATAACAGAAGTTGCATCGGGAAAAGCCTGGAAATTATTTTCATAATTGTAGATCCACCGCTAGAAGGCGTAATTGAATATCAAAAATTAAAAAATCAAAATTTTACAAAATTTGCCTAATAGCCAGGGAGGTAGTGTCAAATTTTACCGAAGCATTTTAGCATGGCTGGTTTCTTATTATTTAGGTAGGTGCTCCAAAGCTTATTAACAAATGATGTGTCAGCTGGCCCAAAACCGGGGATTTTAGTCAAGAAAAGGTAAATATGAAAGTTGATGGACCAACGCTACAGCTTAAATGTCAAATATTTATATACGTTACTCAGAACATTTAATGGACTTGCTTACTTGGCGCCTACCTTTCACTAAGGAGATCGGGGTTCAAATCCTGGCGCGGAAAATTCTTTTTGTTTTTTAAATTGACATTTATTTTGAAAAATATTTATTTTTATAATACCACGTTTTTATTATTTATACGAGACAATATAAAAAAATCTGTATGTCTTTTATAGAATTATGCATAGAACTTATGAAATAGCATAATATATACATTTGATGATAAATATTATGATTCACCTTAATAAGCAAAATTACTGTACATGAACCCCTGAAGCTTCCTGAGTTAGTACGACCAATCTAAGTGAAAAGGGGGGTTGGCCTCCCCACCCCACCCCCCTCCTGACATTTTTTATCTTTTTAGACAAACTGTTTTTTGTATATTAAATTTTATATATATTATAGAGAATAGGGAAATATTTAGATTGCTATTAAAACATGGGGGTTGGTGATAGAAAAGTGAAAATTTAGGGTTGTATCTTTCGGTTCTACAACATATAAAATTAAGAAAAAACAGTGTGTCCAAAAAAATAACAAATAATATCTCCCTTTTCACTTAGATTGTTGGTCTTACCAACTCAGGAACCTTCAGGGGTTCATGTAAACACATTTGCTTATTAAGATCAATCATAATATGACCAAAAATGCATAGTTTGCGATTCTATAAAAGACATACAGATTTTTTTATATTGTCTCATATAAATAATAAAAACGTGGTATTAGAAAAATAAATATTTTTCAAAATAAAATGTCATTTTAAAATACAAAAAGAATTTTCCGCGCCAGGATTTGAACCCCGATCTCCTGAGTGAAAGGTAGGCGCCAAGTAAGCAAGTCCATTAAATGTTCTGAGTAACGTATATAATTATTTGACATTTAAGCTGTAGCGTTGGTCCATCAACTTTCATGTTTTACTTTTTCTTGACTAAAATCCCCGGTTTTGGGCCAGCTGACACATCATTTCTTAATAAGCTTTGGAGCACCTACCTAAATAATAAGAAACCAGCCATGCTAAAATGCTCCGGTCAAATTTGACACTACCTCCCTGGCTATAATGAAAGGGCACTGGAAACCCGATCATTGTATTTTTCATAAAATTATTAGTCCGTTCTTTAACGGTAAAATATTGCAAAACCTCTAAATTTTAAAGAACCGCTTGGATTGACATGACATTTGGCATACACATAGCTAACAAGTCAAAGAAAAAAAGTGATATTGTGCCGATATATGCTTTTGCCCTGGGGGTGGTTTTCACTCCCTCTTGGGGGGGAAAAAATATTCGTCCAAAGTAAGTCCGGAAATGGATAAACTGACTAATTTTAAGCAACTTTTGTTCTATAGAGTTTTTTCACTAAGTCGATACTTTTCGAGTTATTTTCCACTGAATATGTTCATTTTTTTAACAAAATAACCACGCTTTTAGATAGTTTTTCGCAAATAACTCAAAAAGTAAGTATTTTTTCGAAAAAAAAAACATTCTTAGCAAACATATAGCCTGTAAAAAATTTAAAAAATTATGTATATATCACGTCTCTATACCTAGTAGAAGCAGATTTATAGCTAATGAAAAATAGGTTCATATTCGTCCAATTCCAAATGGAATATTTTAACGTGAAATAACCAAAAATGAAGCACGTTTCGGGGAAAACTCATTATAACTTATTTAAAGTGTTTAAAAAAGCTTCATTTTTGTTTTATAAAAAAGATTTGTAGCATCAAAAGTAAACAAGATACGCTCAAAATAAAGTTAGTCCCTTTTTTTTGGTAAAAAAATCGGGAAAATCACCCCCTAATTGGTATCTCAAATGAACTAAATCGTTACGACTTCACAAGTTGTTTGACTCGTATATGTATTGTTTATATGATCTGTAAGCCTCATCGGTTCAAAGTTCTTATTTTTGAAAGGGCTGTAGTTAAAATGGGTTGAACGAGTCGCTGATCACGAATGTATGCAAATTTAGAAACACCAAATCTTAATCAATTTTTGTCTAACCGAAAAACAAAAAAATACATGATATTCAGAAAAGTAATGCTGACTTTTTTTGTTTTTCAAGATTTTTGGTATCTCTAACAATTTTTAAGTTATTTTGAAAAAAAGCATATTTTTCAAAATTAAAATTTTTAAAAATTTTACTTTAAAACCAAATTTTTTTGAAAAGAAACACATTGAATCGATGAAACTTACAGATCATATAAACACAACATAAGTAAAATAATTTGTGGAGCGGTAACGATTAATTTCATTTAAGTTGCTAATTAGGGGGTGGTCTTCCCGATTTTTTTTGCCAAAACAAAAGGGACCAACTTTATTTTGAGCGCAACTTGCTTAAATTTAATGCTAGAAACTTTTTATAAAAACAGAAATAAAGCTCTTTTTAAACACTTTAAAAAGTTATAATAGGTTTTCCCCAAAAAGTGCTTAATTTTTTGGATATTTTACGTCGAAATATTCTATTTGAAATTTTTTGAATATGAATCTATTTTTCATTGGCTATAACTCTGGTACTGCGAGGTCCAGAGACCTAACGCGTGCACCATTTTTTACTTTTTTACAGGCTATATTTTTGCTAAGAATGTTTTTTTCGGCAAAATACATACTTTTTGAGTTATTTGCGAAAAGCCGTCTAAAAATGTGGTTATTTTGTTGAAAAATGAACATATTCACTCGCCAATAGCTCGAAAAGTGTTGACTTGGCGAAAAAGCTCTATAGAACAAAAGTTACTTAAAATTAGTCAGTTTACCCATTTCCGGACTTATTTTGGACATATATTTTTTCATCCCCAAGAGGTGGCAAAAGCACACATCGGCACACTATCACTTTTTTTCTTTGACATGTAAGCTATGCGTATGCCAAATTTCATGTCAATCCAAGCGGTTCTTTATTTAGAGCAAAAACTGTTAAAGAATGTACTATATGGGCATATTTGATTTCCTAAGTTTAAGTCTACCTTTGCAAATAAGAGGTGAGGGTGAGTAGGAACCTTGTTATGAAAAAATGGCTGTAAGTCCGGTTTTGCTAAATTGAATTTTGCCAACTTGGTCTTGTTGAAATCGGCACTTTTTCGTTAATATAAAAGGTATAATTTCGAAACAGCCTAATAACTAATCTGCCAACTAGGAGGCGCTATTTAATTATTTTATTCAGAAATCTAGTTTTCTTTGGAAAATATTAAATACAAGTATGCATCTTTAATCCTATATTACAAAATTAGAGAAAATTATATCAACCGAATAGAGAAAATCGTATGTCGATACCTTTTTTCTATACTCGAGATATCTTAAGAAACTTGTAAATTTTAAACTTAACTGTTGCTGTCACCGGTAAACGATGATAAGGAAATCAAAGCGGAAACAAATAGTGTTCTATGGAAAAAAAATTAGGCCGATAAGAAGTATTCACTTCAAAAAGCAACAATCATGTCGTGTCAAATTAGTAGAACATAAAAATTTGTTCATTAATGTTTCATTGCGGTGTGTTTCTATTAAATTTTGTATAAAATTTATAGAGAGTGAAGTTTAAATATTTGAGAAACGATAGCCACATTCTTTGAATGCATGAGAAATGCAACTGTTGCGGTTAGAATGTATGCAATGCAATATCCCCAAAGACGTCATCCCAGTAAAATAGTAGAGTTTGTCATCGGCTCATTCACCGTTTAAGAACGGCCTTATAGCTGTTCCGAAATTATAACTTTTACATTAACGAAAAAGAGCCGTTTTCAGCAAGACCAAGTTTGCAAAAATCGATTTAGCAGGACCGGACTTACAGCTATTTTTTCATAACAAGGTTCCCACTCACCCTTACCTTTCATTTGCAAAGGTAGACTTAAACTTGTGAAATCAAATATGCGCAGAATTTTATGAAGAATGCGATGATCCGATTTCCAGTGCCATTTCAATATGCAAATTTTGTAAAATTTATATTTTTTAATTTCTGATATTCAATTACGCCCTCTAGCAGTGGACTTATAATTATGAAAATAATTTCCAGGCTTTTCCTGAGGCAACTTTTGTTAAAATATTTTTCCCAAAGCTGTACTATAAACTATTGTTTTGCAATACAATAGTTATGACCAAAATCTAGGATTACATATGCTCTTTATCGATTTTAAACAGGCTTACGACTCAATCTCACTAAACGGGCTATACGAAGCAATGAGAGCACTAGGAATATCAGAGAAACTGATACGATTAGTTAAAATGACGTTAACCAACACAGTCAATAAAGTCATGATAGAAGGCAGTTTTTCAAATCAGTTTAACGTCAACAGAGGTTTAAAACAAGGGGACCCCCTGTCAACAGACTTATTCAATCTAGTACTAGAAAATATAATTAGAGGAGCCAATATCCAGATAAGCGGCACGATTCTTAACAGAAGACAACAGTGTATAGGTTTTGCAGATGACTTGGTGTTTCTGACGCGTTCAAGAATAGAACTTCAAAAAATGTTCAAGCAATTTGAAGAAGAAGAAAAAAAATATGGCCTGACTATAAACCAAGGAAAAACCAAGTATATGGAAATGAGAGGAGAAAATGCTGAAGAAAATAAGTGGATTACTCTAAGGACAAATGACAAAGATTATAAATTTGAGAAGGTAACTGAATTTGAGTACCTTGGAGTCACAGTTACAAATAGAGGAGACGAAGAGAGAGAGATAGATAAACGGTTGTTAAAAGGTAGCAAAGCAGTAGGTTCATAAACGCACTGTTGAAGGCAAAAAACGTGTCCAGGGCAGCCAAGATCCGAGCGTATGAAGCAATAGTGAGACCAACGGTGCTGTATGCATGTGAAACTTGGACAATGAACCAGAAAGTAGAAAAAAAGCTAGAGATTTGGGAGAGAAAAATATTGAGAAAAGTTTTTGGTGGTATAAAGGAGGATAACGGGAAATGGCGCAGAAGAACAAACCAGGAGCTAATGGAGATTAGAATGGTATAAGAAACCTAAAATAACTCAGAAAATCAAGGCACAGAGAGTTAGATGGTTGGGCCATGTTTTACGAATGCCACAAGAAAGAAACGTCCTAAGAGTTTTATCAGCAGGAGAACAAGGGAAGAAAAGAAGAGGGAGACCACGAAGGAAGTGGTTTGATGCCGTCCGGACTGACCTAGAAGAAATAGGTACAAGAGACTGGAGAGGACAAGTACAGGACCGCAAAAAGTGGAAGAAATTAGTCAAGACTATCGAAGCCAAGGGCCTCTAAGGCCTGTAGGGCTGTTATATATATGTACTATAAACGGTTCCTGAGATATGGCCGGGGGCCGAGAGCCATTTTTATTGGGACACCCGGTACATAGCATTTATGGATTTTCAGTATTATTTTTTGTTTTAATATTTGAATATTAAATATATGAATGTTCAACTATTTTGGATTAGAGATGAAAGCTTTGACTTAAAAAGTCTGCTATGCTGAGCAAGTTAATAGCAAATTCTCCCAATATTCGAAGCACTATCGAAAACAAGCAAAAAAACGGTTTCAATTGATAATGTATTTTACATCCATTTAGTAGTACAAAAATAGAAGAAAATTATCGGTATTTGTTCGCATATGCATGACACAGAATATTTAAATTCTTAAAGTTCAGCTTGGAACAGACCACGTTCACTAGTAATCACACTGAGCATTTTGATTGATGTATAAATATAGCGAGGAGCAAAGAGTAAATTCATTGAATAACATTTCAAATGAGCTAGCACACGATACCTATTCTCATTAAAAAATCGTCATCGATTACGTCATTACGCCCAGATGGATAACGCCACTAGTATAATGTGCATGTCAAAAAATCATAATTTAAAAATAAAAAGCGACCTGTTTCGGGATTTGTTTCCAAAGTAGGCGATTCTCAAAAAAAAATAATTTATCCATAATTTTGTCCCTCCGTGTGTATAAAATTCTTTACTAACGCCATGCCAAATTTTTGGGTAACGTTTTTTTTTCTCAGTCCTCTTGGTCAACCTGATCATGGATAAAATAATAAAAAAATTAAAAACTAAAAAAAGATGCCAAATGGGAAAAAAACGTAAAATAATCTGTTATGCAGACGATGTAACACTAATCTCTCAAAATGAAGATGATTAACAACTTACATGTGCTCCACCCATTTATTATAACCGCCAGAAAAGTTAACATGTTAATTTCCCCAAATAAAGACCAAACGCATGATTATAACTTCAAATCTACTAAGATATAAATTAGAGCTGGAGGCTCAGATAATAGTCATAGAACTTCATAAATCACACTATCTAGCTACGGAAAGCTCTAAATAGAAGTGTAAGATCAAGTGAGTAAAACAAACAGAGCCGCAGGATGCCTAAATGAAACAATAGGAAGAAATAAAAATATCGGAAAATGAGAAATGAAATTTAGAAAACAGCTATCAGACCAATAACGACATACGCGGCAGAAACATGACCTGGTACAGAAAAAACAAAAGGAATGCTAGTAAGACACTGTGGGACAGAGCTAGAAGTGCAGAAATGCGAGGGAGATACAAAGTGCAACAAATAGAGTAAGTAGTAAGGACAGCGAGAGACGGTTCCCCACTAGGAAGACAATCAAAGGGAAGACCAAGAAAACGATGAAATGACAACTTACTGGAGGCACATTGAAAAAACAGATGAAGGCATGTCTACACAAAAAGAAGAAGAAGAAGAGAAGAAGTTTTTTCCTCGCTCGTTTGGGTCTTGTTTTCAATAGACTTGTCATTACAAATGTCAATTGTGACCTTTTGATATTGATATCCTGAATTTTATATCTAGCCTATTTGCGAAATGTAAGTAGTTATTCTTACAATTTTATTTAATATACACAGTCGAATTCTGCTACATAAAAACAAATATGGACTATAATACACATGGTTGAAATTTAGGTAGATAGTTAAATTTGTATTGTCCATTTTTTGCAGCACTAAACATAATGTATGACCTTTCCAAGACTATATTTTTTACTTCTATCGGTAAGTTTTTTTATCTTTTTGGATTATTATTGTCTTTCATTTTAATCTTTAATTTTCAAAGCGTAAAAATTGAACTCGAAAAGATTTTTCTATTATTTATTTATACTCAAAAGAAGTTGGAGTAAAGTCTCGAGAGCAGTTAATATAAAGCAAGCACAGCAGATTAAAATTGGAAAAAATATGAGAAAAATTTATGTGATAAAGTAACTACTATTATAACAGGTGGAAGAGATAAATATAGACTATATTTATAGGAGATTTCATGTGAATGTAGTGGTGCATTAAAACTTAGTCCTAAGCCCATAATATATTCCCATTAATATTAATATAAAGCAGAGCTGTACCAAGGAGATATTTCTTGGTGTTTAAACATGTTCTGATGTTGTGGTTTAGCAAGAGTTGAAGAAAAAGAAATATAAAAAATTGTAACAGTTATCAGTGTATTCGGAAGGAAGTGAATAGCCTCTAACAGAAACATATATTCTCCCAAAATCTCCTATAATACTGTTCCCGTACTATATTTTAGTGCATCTTACATTTTACCTTACTCTTTGAAATAAAAAACATGTTTTTTAGTGCGGCAGATTCGTGCAAATATTATAAGAATTGTGCATTTAATGATAAAAGCATATAATTTGGACCACATATACTACACACATAAGGGTTCAAAATTAGATATGAGGCCATCTAAGATTTTCCTTTTTACAAAAATGGCGGGCATTCAAAATGGTGACGATACATATGTGACTAATAGCACGATAACTTTTAAACGAGAAGTCCGACTTTAACCAAATTTGGTACATGGGTTATTTTTTTGATGTATAAGAACGAGCTCCTGAACCGGAAGAATCGGTTCACCAGAAGTTGTGTTTTTCCTGATTTTTTATGTAAAAATATGTTGTTTTTTTTTTAATTCTTTCGCCCTGTATATATTAATTTTTTAAAAAGGTAATACCGCCATAGAAAATAGCATAAAAATATTTTTTAGGAAATATTTTGAACTTTTTAGTTATGTTAATTATCATGTAATAAATTCATACTTATCTTCACATGTTCCTTTGTGCGGCAGATTCGTACAAATATTATAAGAATTATTGTGCATTTAACGGTAGAAGCATATAATTTGGACCACATATACTACACATAAAAAGATTCAAATTTAGATATGAGGCCATCTCAGATTTTGCCTTTTACAAAAAAGGCGGGCATTCAAAATGGCGACTATACATATGTGACTAATAGCACGATAACTTTTGAAGGAAAAGTCCGATTTCAACCAAATTTGTTATATAGGTTCTTTTTTTGATGTATAAGATCGAGCTCTTGAACCGGAAGAATCGGTTTAACAGAAGTTGTGTTTTTCCTGATTTTTTTGTAAAATATGTTGTTTATTTTTTCAATTCTTTCACCCTGTAGGTATATATTAATTTTTCAAAAAGGTAATACCGACGTTGAAAAGAGCGTAAAAATATTTTTAAGGGAATATTTTGAACTCTTTAGTTATATTAATTACCATTTAATAAACACATAACGTATCTTCACAATGTAGGTACTTATGTGCGGCAGATTCGTGCAAAAAATAATATAAGATTTATTGTGTATGTAATGGTAGAAGCATTTAAGTTGGACCACACATACTACACATACAAAGATTCAAATTTAGATATGGGGCCCTCTCAGATTTAGTCTTTTACAAAAATGACGGGCATTCAAAATGAATTTGCCGCCCATAGGTACATGTAAACATACATTATGCATTTATTAAATGGTAATTAACACAACTGAAAAGTTCAAAACATTTCCCAAAAAATATTTTTACACTCTTTTCAATGGCGGTATTACCTTTTTGAAAAATTTATATATACAGGGTGAAAGAATTGAAAAAGAAACAACATATTTTTATATAAAAAGACAGTAAAACAGAAATTCTGGTAATCCGATTCCTCCGGTTCAAGACCTTGATATTATTCATCAAAAAAAGAACCTATATACCAAATTTGGTTGAAATCTGACGTCTCGTTCAAAATTTATCGTGCTATTAGTCACATATGTATAGTCGCCATTTTGAATGCCCGCCATTTTTGTAAATGGAACAAAAACTGAGATGGCCTTGTTTCTAAATTTGAACCTTTATATGTGTAATATATGTGGTCCAAATTATATGCTTCTACCATTTAATGCACAATAATTCTTATAATATTTGCACGAATCTGCCGCACATATGTACATGTGAAGATACGTTTTGCATTTATTAAATGGTAAATAACATAACTAAAAAGTTAAAAATATTTCCTAAAAAAACAATTTTACGCTCTTTTTAATGACATAATTAACTTTTTGAAAAATTAATTCATACAGGGTGAAAGAATTGAAAAAAACAACATATTTTTACATAAAAACCAGGAAAAACACAATTTCTGCTAAACCGATTCTTCCGGTTCAAGACCTTGATCTTATACATCAAAAAGAGAACCTATATACCAAATTTGGTTGAAATCTGAAGTCTCGTTCAAAAGTTATCGTGCTATTAGTCACATATGTATAGTCGCCATTTTGAATCCCGCCATTTTTGGAAAAGGCAAAATCTGAGATGGCCTCCTATCTAAATTTAAACCTTCGTATGTGTAGTATATGTGGTCCCAATTATATACTTCTATCATTAAATGCACAATTGTTTCACATATCGGCTGCACTATTTCCAGTAAATTCTTTTATTTTATTCGATATAGTCTCTTTTTTATACTAAATGCTACGTGTGGTCGGTGCTGCTATATGGCATAGAGGGCTGGACACTCAAAACGAGGGATATAAACAGATTAGAAGCCTTCGAAATGTGGCTTTATCGCCGTATCCTAAAGATACCATGGACGGCGAAAGTCACAAATGTGGATGTCCTTAAAAGAATCAACCAAGAACGTCAGCTTTTCGAAAACATCAAGAAAAGAAAAACGGCGTATTTGGGTCACATCATGCGAAACGAAAAATACCAGTTCCTTCAACTTATAATCCAGGGTAAAATTGAAGGCAAGAGAGGAATAGGACGCAAGAAAATGTCCTGGCTCCGAAACATAAGGCAATGGACAGGGATTACCGACATTCAATCACTGATCCACATTGCAAGAAACAGAGAGTTAATGGAAAATGTGATCGCCAACATCCATTAGTAGATTTGCATTTGAAGAAGAAGAAGAAGTCTCTTTTTAGCGCAATACAATGATTCCAGCGATTTTCCAACTTCTTTATGCTGTCAGAATGTTACGATTTTGGAAGCTTTGAAGAATATGTATTTGTTTCATCAATTAGGTATATTATAATATCTTCGTTAGAGCTGAATTTGGTATTTATACCGTCTCTTCAAATTTGGGAACACGTAGTAATCGGAGGAGGCCAAATCAGGAGAATAAACTGGATGAAAAAGCAATTCGAAGCTCAGCTCATGGATTTTTGCCTCCTAAGATCAACTGCATAAAGACAAAGTTTAGCCGTAACTGACTTCAAAACCGGAACTAAATATTCGAACTCTACTTTTCAATACGCGATGGTTGATATATCACATGTACTATTTCTGCGACTATAATATGGCACTTCCGATTACACCTTTTTAACCAGAAGTTATATAAAAACCGAAAGTCTATTCTCCTCCTATCTATTCTCCTCTTGCTATATATTGCTTGTTCTATTCCGGCGACTTGAAAACCTTAGTTCCGGTTACAACTCTAAAACCGGAAGTTCGAGGTCAAATTTCTCATCTCTAAATTTAAGGTTTCTTTTTAGGTTAAATTTCTCACCATATCTAGGTTATAAGCTTTCATTCGACACCTCATTTGTCATTCTATCTGTTATAATAACAGAGGAGTTATATTCGTGGACAGAGAGACGGATGAACAGACCGGGGTTGCCAATCGGCGGATAAATATCCGATTTGCGTATTTTTTGAGAGTTGTCCTATCTTCTTCGTATCTTTAAATAAATCGGATATTTGCGTATATTTTTCAGCGTATCTACCAATCTACTACAACAGACTAATAACAAAAAGAAACTTAAAAAAATCCGCTTCTCATTCATATATTCCCAATAACACATTAATTTTCTTTGGTTCTACCCAAATTTCTATAAATAGCCTATATAGTGGATGAATGTGAGCGACATCCGATACTTTTCATGGTAATTATCTAAGATAAGAAGGGACAAAAGGGACCTGTGCGAATTGTTTTGTTTAGAATTTGAATGCACAAATGTTTCCACTTAAAGCATACTGATCCAATTCAAATTTCAAAAACAGGAATTCTGCCGTCCGATTTTATTTATAATAATAATAATAATAATATCGTCTTTATTATTTCTTCAATATAGAAATGTACATTTTTATATAAAACATAAAATATTATTTTCAGAAATAAAGGGCGAAGTTCATTTTCTGAAATGTCGCCATTTACAGAAAATGTTCTTCCACTTAACCCGAAAAAGAAAAAAAAAAACTTATCTATATAGTGCCATTATAAAAACAACAATAATTTCGTTTCATTTACCAATTTATTCGAGCTCGAGCATTATGTTCGTCCAGAACCAAAATTATGATTGAGAAATAAACAAATAGTCTCTAGATTTGGATTTAAACTGCCCAATGTTTAATACTTTTATTGTTGATGGTAATGAATTATACAAATGACATACCTGATACCTAAAAGACCTTCTAAATATCTCTGTTTTAAATTTCGGTATTGCCAGCAAACCTTTATATCTAATATTTAAGTTGTGTATGTCCGTTCGATACGTGATTTTACGATGAAGATAAGACGGTTTTTTTGTTAGAATTATTTTATGATAAAGACAGACTGTATGATGTACCCTTCTATTTTCCATATTCAGCCACTCAATTTCCTTAATTTTATGTGAAACTCTTTGTCGTCTGCGAATGCCAAATATGAGTCTTAGACAGGAATTTTGAACTTTTTGAATTTTATTCTTGTAGTGAGTGGTTAAATTAGGACCGTAAAGAGCGTCAGCATAATTAAAATTTGAAAGTACAAGAGATTCACACAAAATTTTCTTAACATTAAATGGTAGAAAATGTCGATTACCGTATATAATCTTAATTGAAGCGTAGGCACGCTGTATCAATTTATTTATATGTTTTTCGAATCTTAACTCTGAATCCATTAATACACCCAAATTCTTTGCCACATCAACAACATCAAGAATTGAATCCTGAATTTGGATTTGGATTGATGGTAAAACTAATTCCCTTTGATTTTTTGGCCCAAATATTAATATGTTTGATTTACTGGAATTGATGCATAGGCAATGGTTTAAAGCAGCTTCTACAAATCTTTTTAAATCGGCATTAATCAGATCATTAGCGTTTTTTAAATTTTCGATTGGGAAACTGTAGTAGAGCTGAGTGTCATCAGCATATAAATGAGCTTGGCATGACTGAAGCTTAGAGAGAAGATTAGAAGTATATAGAGAAAATAATAAAGGACCCAATATTGAGCCTTGTGGAACTCCTGAATTAATATTCAAAGAGTTTGAATTTTGACCTTCTATATTAACATGCTGTTGTCGCCCTTCCAAATAGCTTATTATAAGTAACAACGCATCATAGGAAAATCCTAAATACTTTAAAATGCTTATCATTAATTCATGGTTAATAGTGTCAAAAGCTCTGCTAAAATCTAATAAAATCAATATAGTACATTTTCTGTCATCTATAGCCGTAAGTATGTCATCGACAATATGCAAAAGTGCAGTTGTGCAACTAAAGCCTTTGCGAAATCCAGATTGAACATCAGGTAAAAGAGAAAATTTTTGTATATATTCCTTTATTTGAATTTCCATAGCTCTTTCCAATACTTTGGATAAAGTAGGTAAAATACTGATACCTCGCAAGTCTTTCATTTCTTTTGGATTTTGTTTCTTCGGCAATACCCTCACAACTGCCCTCTTCCACATCGCCGGACAGACATTCTCTGTTAAACAATAATTTATAATATGTGTAATGTAAGGTACGATATGAGGACAACAAAGTTTAATTAATTTAATATTTATACCATCACACCCTCTCGCATTCGTTTTTATATCTGATATGGTCTTAAAAACAAACAAGTCATTAATTTCCTTAAATTTAAAGTTTTCATTGAGTAATCTATTATTATTATAAAAATTTAAAAGATGTTGGGGTGGTTTTTTATTAGGAACAGATTTTATAAAAAAATTATTTAGATCGTTAGGCTTTTTTAAATCCTCTGGAATATTTTTATTTTTATCGGGAAGAAATTTATTCAACTTTAGTGTCTTCCACATTTCTTTTGATGAATTATTATTGAATTGATGTATAAAGTATGCCTTTTTTTCTCTCTCAATAGCCCGATTAGTAAAGTTACGCATTTGTCTATAAAAATCTAAATGTCTCTGTAATCTAGTCCTTTTAAATTTGCTTAAAGCTTTGTCCCTCTCGTTCATCATAATTTTGATGACATATGTCATCCATGGTGCTCTGGCTTTAGTGACTCTAGAGGTAACTATGGGAATATGTCTATCAAATAAATTATTTAAGCAATTAACTAAGTACGATATTTTTGCATCAATATTTTCCTGGTCATATATTCTGGAAAATGAAGTATTAAACAAATCAGCCTGAAAGGATGGGTTATGGGTTTTTAGTCTTTGATAGCTAGGTACTGCACGATTTAGTTTTATTTTTATTTTATGTACAGTGCAATGCTCAAGTAAACGTCTATTGAAATAAGGTTTGGTTTGTGAAAATACTTTTTTATAATGGATAAATGGTGAAATTAAAAAATGAAGATAACATAATATATTTGTTTCCAAATTTAAAAAAAAAGTTATTTCATTGCTATTTGTTCTACCATTTTGAAACGCTAGTGTAGAGTGTACAAAGGGTTTTCAGTAATGTATTCAATATAAAAAAAAAGATAAAAGAAACCAGGATAATCCTAAGGGGGGTTACAACTACTGGATGGTCTCTGCGAGATGATCATATGGGGAGGGGGGTTACAACTACTGGATGGTCTCTGGGAGGGGTCGCCCCCAAAATCGCTACTGTGATTAACACGCCTAACTTCACGCGCAACTTTGATACGAGAAGTATAAAAAAATATGCATTAAAATCCAGATCCTGTAATTTTTTGAGCATTATAAAGTGAGTACAAAGACATAGATACAAAGTTTATTTTTGTAATTCCATCTTTAATTTACCCTGCACTTCTCGTAGACTATTATTGATAAGGTAGAGTTATCACTATTTTGGGTCGCGCCCCTCTGAGGGGTATGGAATAGTAATGTTGTTAA
The DNA here is from genome assembly GCF_917563875.1 of Diabrotica virgifera virgifera. NCBI lineage: Eukaryota > Metazoa > Arthropoda > Insecta > Coleoptera > Chrysomelidae > Diabrotica > Diabrotica virgifera. Next base: position 111,431,817 of record NC_065445.1, on the reverse strand, counting down.
GCGTAGAGAGCTCGAATTCCATCCAAATGAGGGAGTTATAATCCCCAACCCCCTGGTTACGCCTATGAGCGTATCTTTTCGTGACAAATCGGATCTTTTTCGAGCGATCATCGGATAATCTAGAGAAATGCGGTTGGTAACATTGGAACAGACAGACATGAAACCAGAAGTATATATTTGGGCTCGACTTGCTAAGGCGCGTCGAATAATATAACGCTTGTACTATTTAGGCTACTTTAAAACAGTACTTCTGGTTGCAACTCTAAAATCGGAAGTCCTGTTTATAGAAGTCAAATTTCTCACCAGTTTATAGTTTAATGCCATCCTTGGGTTAATAACAATTAAATGAAAGAGAAATTATTCGATACTTCATTGGTCATTCACTCTGGTCTAATGATGGAGGAGTTGTGTTTACAATATCTCTGAGATAGACAGACATGGATAATTCAACGTTTTTACATATTTTTTTTTTTTTCAAAATGGGTGAACATATACACTATGTCCCTGTAAGTTGTATCCATATGGAAAACTTTTTTAATATTAATTTTACGAAAAAAGTTATTCTTCATAAAAAGCTCTGCATGGTCCAAACCTAAGATTTAACCATCAAATATCAAAGTTTTTGAATATCATACGAGGTATGTCAAAAAGTTTGAATTTTACTCAAGAGTAAAAGAGCTTTATTTTTCACAATATTGAAAATTGCTATTATGAAAAGTTGTTTGGAATTAAAAACTATAGTCTAGTATGCAATTACATCCTTCTAATTGAAAAATTTTTTTTTTGAAAATTATGGAAAACTAACATTATTTTCAGTTATTTCAATTCAGATTATTATTAATTTTTTTTATTATTAATTTTACGAAAAAAAGTGATTCTTAATAAAAAGTTCTGCATGGTCTAAACCCTAAAATACAGCCATCTTATGTCAAATTTTATCAATTTTATACGAGGTATGTCAAAAAAGATAAATTTAGATCAAAGGTAAAGTACCTTTATAGTTCAGAATATTTCAATTAGAAGGATGTGATTACATACTGAAACATAGTTTTTAATTCTAAATAACTTTTCATAATAACAATTTTCGATATTGTGAAAAATAAACGTATTTTACTCTTGAGCGAAATTCATATTTTTTGACATACCTCGTATAAAATTGATAAAATTTGACATAAGATGGTTGTATTTTAGGTTTTAGACCATGCAAAACTTTTTATTAAGAATCACTTTTTTTCATAAAATTAATAATAAAAGAAAAATACCAAGTTTCTTGTAAAAGGTATATATTAAAATACCCTAAATAAGGGTCACAATACAAAACGTTTTCGGATTAAGGAATCCATCATCAGTGTTTAAAAGCCAAAATTTGCATGCCTGAGCCACCAAAATGTATAGGGTAAAAACCCTTTAAATGTAAATAATAAAGTTATTTTACATATTTATATAAAATTCATCGGATGTTATAGATAAACCTGGATGTTACCCAGGGCAACACAGGACTCTCCCCTGGCCAACTTAGTCAGTTGGCCATTGAAATCCAATATGTGAGGTTTTCTCCAAAAAAAGTTCCAACCACGTGGGGAGAGTCCTGTGTTGCCCTGGGTAACATCCAGGTTTATCTATAACATCCGATGAATTTTATATAAATATGTAAAATAACTTATTATTTACATTTAAAGGGTTTTTACCCTATACATTTTGGTGGCTCAAACATGCAAATTTTGGCTTTTAAACACTGATGATGGATTCCTTAATCCGAAAACGTTTTGTATTGTGACCCTTATTTAGGGTATTTTAATATATACCTTTTACTAGAAACTTTGTATTTTTGTGATTTATGGTATACAGCCAGCTACAGGAAGTTTATTTTCCTCGTGGATTTTAATAATAAAAGAGTTATCTGAATTGAAATAACTGAAAATAATGTTAGTTTTCCATAATTTTTCCAAAAAAAAATTTCAATTAAAAGGATATAATTGCATACTAGAATATAGTTTTTAATTCCAAACAACTTTTCATAATAGCAATTTTCAAGATTGTGAAAAATAAAGCTACTTTACTCTTGAGTGAAATTCAAACTTTTTGACATACCTCGTATAATATTCAAAAAACTTGATATTTGATGGTTAAATCTTAGGTTTTGGACCATGCAGAGCTTTTTATGAAGAATAACTTTTTTTCGTAAATTTAATAATAAAAAAGTTTTCCATATGGATACAACTTACAGGGACATACTGTATAAATTAAATATAAATTCAGGGAACCATCCCTTTTTAATAAATATAAATAAGTCTAAACACTACCCATTAATATTACTTAGTACTTACACTAAAGTAGAGGTAGTGATGATATTTTTTTATATTTTCGAAAATAATTTTCAGTATTTTACCGTTTCATATCCACTCTATTTAGCATGCCATTGTTATGTAGGTAACATCCTGTCTAATTATATATTTTTATTTCAGGCATGAACATATCCAAGAAAAAGACGACAACACAATCATTATCAGCAATACTAATGCACACATATCAGGAATATCCATACTGTGATAATCCACAGAATCTTATCTGATTAGACCTGTGTTATTTTATCAAAAGATGTTTACACTCAACTACAGATAAAGCTCACTCGGAATACAGTGTCATCTAGTCAACGTTAGTGTCGCGTAGTTTTAGTAATTTATCGATAAAATGGGAATGTTGTACAGGAAGAGATCTCTGCTTCTGAAATTAGCAGTTATAGTAACGACCGCATGGTTCACGATAGCCTTTTTACTCTACACAGACAATAGCTCGCCTCAATCCGACGTGGTGGCGCTCCCTCTAGATGGCGAACATATCAGAAAAAACGAAGTAGCGCCCGAAAGAGTGATTCCGTTCCAAGAATCGCGAAGGACTTCGTCCAAAAGTGTAAATAAAAACAATAATAATAATAATGACTATGGTGGTGTGCTAGTGCCGCCTGATAACGTGGCAGGAGAGATGGGGAAACCAGTTGTTTTGCCTACGAATTTATCAGGTAAGCTGTTAGTATGTAATTTTTACATAATATTCTTTTCTTTGTATTCCAAACACAAATTATTTAATAACGATAAAACATAAATATGAGCATGGTTGGCAGCCACGTAGTTTTAAAACTAAACTTTCGTCATAGACTAGCTTATCTGATAACAGTAAAAGAAAAAATATCTTAAGATACATAAAATAATGAAAATGTATTCTTTTAACCAATTTTTTATTTGCGGAATATTTGAGGTTGTTGACATATTGCTTACTACATATTATATCTTGTCGATTTTTATATATAAATCTGTGCTTTTTAAATATAAATTTAAATGTACGTGGTGAATCGTGCAAGCGTTAGCGTAAATAAGCTTTATTTTTATGAAACATCCTGTGTATTTTTATATTTTTAAAAACTGGTTAACAACCTAATCTCAATGAACTATGTCATGTAGGGTCTATTATGAATATTACAGTGTGAAATTTCGAAATTATACAGTGTGAAAACCACTTATAGAAGAAAATTGTTCGTGTCCTTATTTTAGAAAATTTTAAGAACACTGGTGCACGTTAACGTTAATGGAACATCCTGTATTTTTTTATGTTTTTAGAACCTTCTCATTAACAACCTGAATTAAAAAAAAACTGTATTACCTATGTAGGGTCTATTATAAATACTACAAGGTGAAATTTTGAAATTAATTATAATTTTCGTAAAAAAAAATAAAGCCTAATATTGATACTTACAACTAAAATCTTACGAATCAGAGGATAAGTTTAGCAGATGAACAACAGGGTTTTCGTACTGGAAGATCGTGTACAGATGCAATATTCGTCATAAAGCAAATTACTGAGAAATCACTAGAGTATAATAGACCAGCATTTCTATGTCTGATTGACTTAAAGAAAGCATTTGACAGAGTAAGACTCACAGATGTAATCCATCTTCTGTATAAGAGAGAAGTCCCTCTAGATATCATATAAACTATTGAGAACATCTACCAAAACAACAAAATGGAAGTCAGACAGAATAGATGGACAACTTACAGAACCTATAGATATAGGCAGCGGAATAAGACAGGGAGACTCATTGAGTCCTATGCTTTTCAATTTAATCATAGATGAAATCGTCAAAAACGTCAACAAAGGAAGAGGATATAGAATGGGAAACAAAGAAGTAAAAATACTCTGCTACGCAGACGACGCAATATTGATAGCCCAAGATGAAGATAGTCTGCAAAGATTAGTCCACAGATTTAACATAAGAGCAAAAGAATTCAATATGACAATTTCATTTCAGAAAACCAAAACCATAGTAATCAGTAAAGAACCAATCAGATGCAAAATAGAAATTGATGGTATCAGTATTGAACAAGTAATGGAAGTAAAATACCTTGGAATTACATTGTCAAATTACGGAAACCTAGACAAAGAAGTGAGAAATTAAGTACAAAAAGCAAATAGATTGGCAGGATGCCTTAATAACACTATATGGCGAAATCGACATATTTATTAACACTGAGATGAAGTCAAGAATTTATAAAGCCAGTGTAAGACCAATAATGACATATCAGAAACAAGACCCGATACAGCCATAACACAAAGACTACTGGAAACGGCAGAGATGAGAGTACTGAGAAGAATTACAGGAAATACACTGAGAGATCGAAAGAGTAGCGAAGATATTAGAAGACAATGTAACGTACAGTGTATAAACGAATGGACACTAAATAGAAAAAAAGAATGGAACAACCACATAACCAGAATGGGGGAGACACGTCTGGTCAAAATAGCACGAGATAAATCACCAATCGGTATAAGAACTATCGGCCGACCGCGCAAAAGATGGAGTGACAACCTTCCATAGAGGTATCAATCCGCCAATGAACAAGCAGAATTGCTTATAAAGAGGAAGAAGAAGAAGAAAAAGAAGAAGAATATTGATACTTCGTTTAGAAAAGTTAGTCTGTATTTAGCTAATTTAAAAAACTAACATTTTAAAGTGTGATAAATTATTAATTCCAAAATTTCATCATATATAATTTATAATATACTTTTTTGAGATGAGGTTGTTAAGTAGCTTCTACAAAAATAACAATACAAATACAGGGTGTTTCATTAAAAATACATATGATAGATTATGTTAGATTTGCGTGAATCACCCTGTATATTTAAACCTATATTTAAAAAGATCACATTTGAATTTACAAATCGACTTGCCCAGCGTTTTCTATAATTTTTAAAAATAATTCATCATACAAACAATTTTATTTTCCTTGATGCATATTTGCATATTGCATATGCGTATGAATTTGTGGCCAAAAATAGATGCATCGCCCCCGAAAAGTCTTCAGAAGACTGAAGAAAAGCGATAGAAAAGACCATGCATTTTAATGAAATTTTGGGAATGACCTCTACTTATCTCCTAATTCAAAGTCTACCCTATGCCGATCTGCGCTTTTATATTGGGGGTGGTTCCCACCCCTTCTCGGTGGTAGAATTTTTTTTATCAAAGTAACCACAAGTGGCCAGAGAACGTAATTCTAAGCAAAAATTGTTTTATAATTTTTTTTTTCAAAAAATTCAACACTTTTTGAATTTTTCGTGGTTGAAAATTTGCCATTTTCATTGAAAAATGTCACCTTTTCGGACGGTTTTTTGCGAATACTTTAAAAATTATGCGTTTAACGAAAAAAAAACTAATAAAACATTTTTGTAGCTTATGAAAAATCAAAGAGATTCGTTTCTTCGTAAATCTTCTAGTACCAATTATACAAAAAAAGATATGGTAGGTGAAAAGAGATTTTTTCGGTGCATGCTCAAATCGGTGTGTTTAACTTAAAATAAAAGAAAAATTGTCGATTTTAAGGGTATAATGCTACCAATATCTTTTGTAGTGCTTGAAAAGACTTTTAAAACGAGCGCTGTTAAATGTCAATTACATTCAAACTAAGGAATTGATAACTAATTAATTTTTTAAGATAAAATGCGAAGTATATTTAACCCCTCATCAACCAGATTTAAATGCATCGTTTTCTTCTATAATACCTTTTATTATAGTGTAATTTCTATGTTCACAAAGTTGGACGGGTTTAAAATGAATGGTTTTTGAGAAAAATAAGATCAAATTATAGAGGGCGTTTTTAAATTTTCTTAAAAATCTTCTTTTTCTCCATGTAACTCGAAAATGATAAAGAGATGCAGTATTGAAAGACAAAACAAAATTGTTATCTGAAAAAGCCCTACATTTTTGTACTGGTTCTTTTTTCGTATCTCTTATCATTTTCGAGTTACATGGAGAAATAGGAAGATGATTTTTACGAAAATTTAAAAATTCGCTTTATAATTTGATCTTATTTTTCTCAAAAACCATTTATTTTAAACTCTCCCAACTTTTTGAACATAGAAACAACTCTGTAATAAAAGGTATTATAGAAGAAAAGATGCATATAAATCTGGTTGATGAGGAGTTAAATATACTTCGCATTTTATCTTAAAATAAATTAGTTATCAATTCTTTTTGCACCAGATCTCGCTTAGTTTGAATGTAATTGACATTTAACAGCGCTCGTTTTAATGGTCTTTTCAAGCACTACAAAAGATATTGGTAGCATTATAACCGTAAAATCGACCATTTCTCTGTTATTTTAAGTTGAACACACCGATTTGAGCATGCACCAAAAAAAATCTCTTTTCACCTACCATAAGTATCTCTTTTTGTATTATAACTAAAATATTTACGAAGAAACGAATCTTTTTGATTTTTCATAAGCTACAAAAATGGTTTATATAGTTTTTTTCGTTAGATGTATAATTTTTAAGGTATTCGCAAAAAACCGTCCGAAAAGGTGACATTTTTCAATGAAAATGGCAAATTTTCAACCACGAATGACTCAAAAATTATTGAGTTTCCAAAAAAATTATAGAACCCTTTTTGCGTAGACTTAGGTTCTCTAGCCACTTCTGTGGTTAGTTTGACCAAAAACTTTTCCACCCCCGAGAAGCGGTGGGAACCACCCCCAAGATAAAAAGCGCCATAGGATATAGGGTAGACTTTGTTTCTTGAGCTATTCCCTATTTACAGTGAAAATATCAAGTAAATTGATGCAGTATGATGGAATCCGGAGCCAAATTTATATTTAGTCGAGGCATTGAAGGATTGAAGTGTCGAGTTTTGTGCAGTAAGACGGATTTTAATGCGGATTGGTGCGTTGGATTCGTCAGAATGTCAGGAAATTTTGTGAACTAATGTAATGAATAAGAAATTTCAAATTGCATTTGTGCATAAGAAAAATGCATTTCAAAAGTGCATTTTGAAATAGGCAATTATTATGTGCAGGTACCTACATGCTTTTGTGCTTACTTATGTTTTGTATAAATGTACCTATTTACGAATGTTTCTTCTAAAATTTAGGAATATATTAATTTTATAATACATTTAAGTATGTAGTAATTTTCTTTATAATTTTTACTTACCTATTTATTTTTTTATACCTAATATCGCCCGTGTCTAGCAAGTGTCTGCGTAGGCTAGCGGTAATTGTATCTAGTTACAGACGTGTTAGTACTTGGTTCGATTCCCCATAAGAAAAAAAATTTTGTTTATTATTAATGGTTGTTGACATCTTAGACTATTATATGCCCTTAAAAAATGATTAAAAATAATAATTGAAATAATTAATCGGTATGTTGCCCAACTATTTACCGAGTTGCAAATTTATAAATGCACTTCTGAAATGCATTTTTCTTATGCACAAATGCAATTTCAGATTTCTTATTCATTACATTAGTTCACAAAATTTCCTGACATTTTCACGAATCCAACGCACCAAACTGCATTAAAATCCGTCTTACTGGGCCAAAAATCGACAGTAGGCCTCTTTGGGGTCTAGGACATTTCGGCGTCGCCGTTTCGGCGTGGCCATTTCGGCGTGGCCGTTTGGGCGTAGAGCCGTTTCGGCGTAGGCCGTTTCGGCGTCGGCCATTTCGGCGTCAGAGATTTTATTTTAGTTGACTAAATACCTACATTGGAGTCTATTAGTAAGACATTATTTTGAAAAAAATCTTTTAATATAGTTATTTAAGTAGATACATTGGAGTCCATTGATCACAAAATTTTAATATTAATGGTAGATTTGTATATGTCAATTTTATACTTATGTGTGTGTGCTTGTTATTTAGCTCATAGTTAATGTAATATCTGTAATTGGCTTCTAGCTGTAGATATTATATATAAATAAATGAATAAACAAGATTTTGGAAAATTTTTATAATTATGTGCTAGTCCTCTTAAAAATTCTAAAACATCCCCGTTTGCATCAAAATTTCCCACAAGCCGTGAAATGCGATCATCTGCGTCTCTGTATTTTCTTAATTTCAATGGTGGGAGATTACCTGCCACAAGTTGCTCGAAATAGACATCTCGACCTTTCTGCACCTGACGCAGGCCATCTATAAATTTCCATATGGTTGGATGATCTGCTCCCAATTCCATCTTGAGTCTTCTATGGGCGGCCTCAGCGTGATTATTTGTCCGGTCTTCTCCATCCAGAGTTCTCTGGTAGAGGTTCCACATCCTTTGGGGAAATAAACTTGGTCTTCTGCCATTTCCTCTTCTGTTCATACGTCCAATATAGTAGTCTTCAAACCAGTCTACAAGTGGTTGGTGTTCAGCAGGTAGAGCTTCCGCTAGAACGGCAAAGGCATCATCTAAATGTTCGATAGGAACAAATGCTAATGCTGTCAACATTCTGCAATTTAAAGCGAATTGTGGATCAGCATTATACTCTCTCGTATATCCCATAGCAGCCACTTGTTTCTTCATATTTTGTGCCAAATGGAAAAAACATCCATTGATGTCGACGCCTGGAAAACAATCTTCCATTGCCTTAAATGCCGCCTGTTCGAAATCGCAATGGATTGTTTATGTTGTATACTGAAGGTAAAGTTTATGGCCCGACCGCAGGGAGGGCCATAATTTACCTGAAGTTTTACCTAAGTTTTCGAGGAAATGTTAATAACATTATTATGTGATTTATAGAATTTTGTATTTAAATTTTCGAAGAAACTGCAATAAATATAGGGATAACTATTATTATACTAACTAATGGTAAATATTTTAAAAGCAGATTCCTTTCAAGAAAATATTGTATAATTTAATTTTTTTTAAAAATATACATTCTGCAAATATTTTTGCTTAAAAAAGATATTTTAACAATATTAAAATTCTCCGTCTATATACCATATAATGTATGTCTAATTAAAGTTGAAAAATGTCAGTTATCATCTAATTAGCTCTGGGACAATTAAGAGAACAGCAATTATTATTAATATGCATTAATAAAAAATCCAATATAGGTATTTGCAGAATAAAATATAACAAAATGTTTATAAAAGAAATATATTTAGTTTATTTTTCTACTTGACCATTAATGTTAAAATTGTGTGACCAATGAACTCCAATGTATTTAAATAACTATATTAAAAGATTTTTTTCCAAAAAATTGCCTGACCAATAAACCTCAATGTAGGTATTTAGTCAACTAAAATAAAATTTCTGACGCCGAAATGGCCGACGCCGAAACGGCCTACGCCGAAACGGCCTACGCCGAAACGGCTCTACGCCCAAACGGCCACGCCGAAATGGCCACGCCGAAACGGCGACGCCGAAACGTCCCATTCCGGGCCTCTTTGTGCTTCAATGCCTCGACTAATTCGAAACACAAAATAATTAATTTTCCTTTTTTAAATTGCGTTTAATCATATATTTAAAAAATGTTGTAATAAATCAATACCATTGTAAAATATACAATAAATAATTTTTCATATACTCGTTCATACATATTCATATCCAATCTGCTGCAGTTGTTACGTAGTATTAAAAAATTCAAAACGTTGCTGATAGGTGTAACAAACAAGAGATATTAATCTGCTAAATCGTATTCCATTACATGAGCGATTTACAAATTAGTTTTATTGACAGTGGAAAATATTGTTTACGGTTGAAGCTAGAAAGATAAAACTAGTGGAAAAATAAACATTATGTGCATATTTATCCCAGAGAACGGTAGTTCTCGCGAAGTTTTTGATTCTGGTAACCTGGCCGAATTGAAAAATGGACCAAATCCCGTCTTAAAGTTTAGCAAAAGACCCGTCGACCCGTCGATATGGTTTGACGGCACTCCCCATTTGGGGTCTATTTTTCGTTCTCGTCCCCATAACTATTTTTAGAATACATATTGAGCATTACCTTTATAGTATAAGAGTGTGAGACATTTTTGAGTAGGTATTTTAGGCAACCTGAAAATTTTTCAGGTGACTTTTCCATGATAGCCTAATACAAAAATGCCGGTCTGGCTGGAGGGTAGCAGTTATTTTCCCCAAAAATCCCCCCCAAAGTTAAAAAAGGGTAAAAATTGTTATTACAAAAAATATCATTGACGTTACTTTAAAGTAAATTTAAATATTCAAATATAAAAAAATAAACAGGCCAGGCGATTTGAGGGCGATTTTAACTGTGCAAGATACTTGCACGGGCGTCCCAGGATTATTTTCAGGGGATGCATCTGAACTTCAGAAGATTTCATCTGAATCTGTACATACTATTAACGAATATGTACATTCCTTCCGGACAGGGAGGTGCAATTGTTATTTCTACAGGGTATTTTTTAATATTAAAAATAAATATTCTAAAAAAGACAGGTTTTTTTTGGTGAAATTTTCCAACTGCCATGTGATCAAACAAATTACGCGTGCATTATAAATGAAAAGCGCTATAGGTAAGCACCAGTGTGAAAAAGAGCGTATACCGATAGCTGTTTGCTTCCTCTGTTGTAACTGAGCGAGTCCGTTCGCTCGAGAAAAGTCACGTAACCTGGCGATACCTATGTTGTTGTAAGTAACTTTTTTTTAATTAAAGGAAAATAATACGGACTATACAATAGATTTTGCAAATATGATAGAAAAAGACAAATTTATTATTATAAATATATAGGTAAACAGTATAAAACTATAAACTAAATTAATTCTGTGTCCGAATCTTGTACTTCTTCTTCAAACTCCTCATCTGAGCTTAAATATTCATTCTCTTTTTCTTCGTCAGACTTCCCTCGAGACTCAGATTCCTCTTCTACCTGATCTGTAAATAGTTGTAATATGTCTTCTTCTTAACGTGCCCTATCAAGTCCCCTTGACGTTGGCGATTAACATTGCGAAGCTGTCTCTGTCTCGAGCTATTCTAAATAGGTGTTCTGCTTTCTTTATTCCTGTCCACTCCCGGATATTCCTCAACCAAGAGGCCTGCTTTCCACCAATTCCTCTGCGTCCTTCGATTTTACTTATCATAATAAGTTGAAGAATATTATACCGGTCTCCCCTTACTACGTGTCCAAAATAGGCCATCTTTCTATATTTGATATTATCAAGCAGCTTGCGGGTAGCATTTGCTCTCTTAAGGACTGCCACATTTGTCAGCATAGCATGTCAGCATTTGTAATATGTATTTAGGGTTAATTAAAAATTAATTAGTGATTAATTAATTGAGTTGCTACGTATTCTTACTTATATAACCAATACTTAATACTTTTCCTTATATAACCAATCACATCAGGTTTTTTATTTCTTAGTATATGACCAAACTAGCTCATTTTTTCCTTCATAGTGTTGAGTATTTCTTTTTCCTTTTTCATCTTTCTTAATGTTTCCGTGTTTGCTACGTGTTGTGTCCATGATATTTTTTACATTATTCGATAACACCACATCTCAACAATGGCAAGTCTTTCTTCAGATGCGCCCGTGATTGTGTGCAGGCTTCGACTGACGAGTCTGAGGAAGAAGAAGAGAATGAATATTTAAGCTCAGATGAGGAGTTTGAAGAAGAAGTACAAGATTCGGACACCGAATTTATTTAGCTTATAGTTTTATACTTTTCTACCTATATATTTATAATAATAAATTTGTCTTTTTCTATCATACTTGCAAAATATATTGTATAGTACGTATTATTTTCCTTTAATTAAGAAAAAGTTACTTAAAAAACTATAATATATAATAATTACTCTAACGTTTCGAGGCACAACAACATGGGTATCGCCATGTCACGTGATTTTTCTCGAACAAACGGACTCGCTTCGCTAGAACAGAGGACGCAAACAGGTATCGGTATACGCCCTTTCTCACAGTGCTGCTTACCTACAGCGCTTTTCATTTATATGCACGCGTAATTTATTTGATGCCATGGCAGTTGGAAAATTTCACCAAAAAAACCTGTCTTTTTAGAATATTTATTTTTAATATTAAAAAATACCCTGTCAAAATAACAATCGCACCTCCCTGTCCGGAAGAAATATACATAGCTATGTATGTATAGTTGTATATTTTATATTCGTTAATAGTATGTACAGATTCAGATGAAATCTTCTGAAGTTCAGATGCATCCCCTGAAAATAATCCTGGGACGCCCGTGCAAGTATCTTGCACAGTTAAAATCGCCCTCAAATCGCCTGGCTTGTTTATTTTCTTTATATTTGAATATTTAAATTTACTTTAAAGTCACGTCACTGATATTTTTTGTAATAACAATTTTTACCCTTTTTTTAACTTTGGGGTGGATTTTTGGGGAAAATAACCGCTACCCTCCAGCCAGACCAGCATTTTTGTATTAGGCTATCATGGAAGAGTCACCTGAAAAATTTTCAGGTTGCCTAAAATACCTACTCAAAAATGTCTCACAGCTCGTGGACCATTACAACGAATGTCTAATTTTAAAAATCGGTTATAGGTACCATTCAAATTTCAAAAGTTACCGAGCTCAGAAATTTTATCCAATTTCTATTTAAAAAGGGGAAAATGTTTGTGGGTGTGTATGTATGTATGTTTGTATGTGTGTGGAAAAGTTACACTTTTTCTATGTTTCAAGAGGGAATCAGGGCCGATCCAGAGTCGGTATAGTTTGTGACTTTTGACCACCCATAAGACAACTATAGCACATGGCAAGTACAACAGTGCATCTTTTTTGGGTCAATGTATCTTAGGTTCAAAAAGAAATAGGAAAACCGTAAATACACCAAATCGCTTAACTTTAGCTTTCAAATGGTGCCTAAGTGGTCAGGATCGGACATACACACGGCTCAGTAGCCCCGAAAAACTGAAAAATTGAACTTTAAGAATTTTGGTTTTTCGACAATTAGGTAGGGGAGGGTGGGCCACAATGAGACAAAATTCACTTTATTATTTTTTATTTTTTTTTTTTTTTTCAGTAGACAGATTATTTTCAAATTTAGTATTCTAGAAACTTTGACGTTTTCTCTACGTTTTACATTGAAACTGATGATCTGTGATTGATTTCAATCAGTTTCATAAAAATTTTTAAAAATAATTGTAAGTGTCTCATTGTGTCCCAAGCATGGACCACAATGAGACACCTGGATTTTTTCAACTTTTGCTTAAAAAAATTTTCACCATTTATGTCCTTTGTTGAGATTACTTTACCTATGTAATAAACATCTCTCATGTCTTTAGCCTCAAACTTAACAAGGACAAAATCTTCAACATTTGGGTCTTCATCAAGGGGCTTAAATTTTGAAGGATCAACTCTTTCTTGCTGGTCATTATCAGTGTCTGAAAACTTCTCTTCACTGTTACTAGAAGCAGTAATTTCAAATTCCTCGCTGCTCTCACTTGAAACGTAGTGTTCTATGTTTGACTGCCTACAAAAATTCTGTCTCATTGTGACCCAATATATCTGTCTCATTGTAGCCCAATGCACAGTGTTTTACTCTTTTGTTATTATAACCGATTTAAACATAGAAACTTAAATGTAAATATCATGAAATTCAACTATACAAACGTGTGTTATATGTTAGTTATAAAAAGTAACAGAATATCTGCTTAACTTTGTAATATTTTGTGATGAAATAGAGCGATGAAAAAACTTCCGGTGTCGAAAAAGTACGAAAGTCAAACAATCTGTAATAGAGTGATAGCAGCTATTTGTAATGTAGGGTTATGGGTAAAGATAAAATTCATAGAACTGCTCGTAGAGTGCAACACCTGTCAAGCCCCGCTACATTTAAATACTTCAACTGTCTCACAGTGGCCCATGTCTCATTGTGGCCAGTGGTGTCATGGCAAAATTAGCAGTGCGGGAACGCAGTGCCGAAACGCACTGCTAATTTTTGTTTACAAAACCTAAATTTTCTATTATTTTTTTTTCTTTTCTTAACCAGTGCGGGAACGGCGTTCCCACGCGTTCCCACACCATGACACCACTGATTGTGGCCCACTCTACCCTACTCGAAATTTTCACCTACCCCTTGCGCTAATAACTGAGTATTTGTAGGAGGACTCCAGACGCATCTAACGATGTATGCCATACCGCATATCTGGGAAAATTCGAATTTTTAAGTTATCAGCTTCCTAAGTATGATCAAATCCCTTTCCGATGGGAGAAACGGTTTTTTAAGCTCACTAAATCCTATAATACCTTCAGATATCATATTTTGCCTTGGGTGCATCAGACACTACTTGTAAATACTTGTCAAGCTCACGTTTGGGCAATTCTTATATAAGAGGTATCGAGTCCATAGAGGATACGACCAGGGCGAAAAGTTGCTGTTTTGACATTAAACACTTTATTTACGATTTTTGTCCTATTTAACTATCTTTTCACGTAAGGGCAAGTCACTTTATGCATATTTTATTACTTTTTACAAAGCCAGGGTAAATATATTGGGCAGGGTAGAGACATCAAGATCAGGGTAGATACTTATTTGTCCAGGGGAGAGAATTTGTGGCAGTAAAAGTAACAAAACTAGTAATATCAACTTTAATTAAACATGGTATTTAACATAGAATCAGACTATCATTATTACCGATCACATTCAACATTAATCAGATTTATTTCAGCCAAATTCTTTGTATTTGATTTCTTTATTTTTATAAGTAAGGCATTCTCGGGAAAGACACTGTTCGTTATACCTATTGCAACAAATTATATGAAGCAGATTTCGATGCTTTGATACAGAGATAATCTTAGCTTGAAATAGAGCTGTGAGCATCCGATCCATATTGGCGTGTGTAACATACAAACAAGTGTCACATTTGTCGCAATTCGGTTATACTATCCAAAATGGCTTAAGGCGACAGAAGATGATATTTTGATGTTGCAGGTCTTCATGAAAGATATGTGGAGATTTCTTAGAGTATTCACAAGACCTCTCTTTTGTTTGCGATCTCCTTCCTTCGTCACATAATCTCTTTTGCTGACACATAACCTCGTATTCGAGTCATTTTGGAGAAAATTTATAATTTTTTTCTTCATTATTTCATAACTTGCTTTGGCTTTCCTTTTATTTTCCAGTAATTTTACGTATCCAATTTTTCTTAAAGGTTTCATATTTTTTCATTCTGTAGTATGCTGTATTTTCTCACCAGTTTTCTGCTTATCATTCTTTTGAAAATTCTTTTTTCTTTATTATTTGGAAGAGAGGAATAATTTTCTTTTAATTGTTGATTGAGCACTTCTGCAAAAAATAAATTTTCTTTACTATTTCTCTGAAACTTGGAGAATTCAACACCTGTTCTACTTTGCTGTTAGGTGTCAGTTTTTCAGGCTTTCGTAATCTTTGTAACCATTTTTGTAACATGCTAATTTAATTTTAGGTTTATTCATTTATGGTCTGATCTTTTTCTTATGAATTAAATATCTTTGTCTTCTGGCTTGGTCTGATTTAAGTTTGGCAGCTACAACTCTTCTATGAGAATTAAAACTTTGATAATTATTAACATCTGCCATCAATGGTGTTGCCGAAAGATTAGATATTTTGAAGCACAAGTCGCTGCCTTTGCTCTCTTGCTTTATTTTTCCATAGCTTGTGTGCCTTACGTTGCTCTGTAGGAGTCATTTGATCGAAAGTCTTTGTAAGTCCTTTCTCCTTCTTATTTAAATATTTTTGCTTTTCTTTTTGCTTCTGCAATTCATATTTTTCTGGATAACTTTTAATCCTTTGATATCGTAGTTTCTCTGCTTTACGTTTCTTCTGTAATCTTTCTTCACGTTTTAACTTTTTCCGTGGTGCCATGATCTGTAACAATATTAGACAATAATATAATAACAATATGAACTGAGAACCACCTTTATTTTTTAGTCTTTAACTATTTACCAGAATTGTTTAAATTATGTATTTAGAACAGTAACATTGATGAAAATAAGCTATACCTGAGTTAGTTTGCATTCACAGTATCTCCCCTGGTCAACAAGTCTCTCCCCTGGCAGTTATTTTGCCAGGGGAATATGGCAGGGGAGAGACGTTTTCATGATAATTTTTTATGTTCTAATTGACATAAGAAATGTTTCGGTACATTATGTATCACATCTTAACTCTTACAATAGTATTAAATTAGAGCAGTAAATGCAAATAAATTAGATGGATATTATAACTTTTGTGACTTACCAGTGGAGAGACACAATCACCTCGCGAAGCCACCACTCTGCTGGAACTTGTTGCAATAACTAACAAATGGCGGCTCTTTCATGGCTCTTGTGCTTTGCATTGCTAACTTCGCATCGATAAATGACCCTGAGAACTATTTCGAATATATCTGTTTTATATTATGTGTTTAGTAGCTCAATGAAATTTGCCAGGGTAGATACACAAAACAAAGTGGGACAAACTTTAAATTTAAAAATTATTGGAAATAAATAAATATTGTTAAATTTTTTATTAATAATAATTAAATATATTTTTCTACAACCTTGTTAAAAATGCAATTTTTAGCACTCCATACGAGCGTTAAAAATTCTACTTTAAGGCACTAGTGCTTTAAAATATTTTTAAGGCACTGCAGTTCGTATTGACCGTATAGGCAATTTTGATGTAATGTCAGAAAAATATAAAAATGGAATGTCAGTCAAGTTCAAGTAAAAGTTTTTGTAGATATTGTCCTGTAATTACGTTTGTAGAAAAAATATTGTATGATATGCGTGTTAAAAAGTACATTTTTAAGGCACTCATGTGAATTGCAGAATTCGCTATCGCTCATTCTGCAAACTTTCACATGCGTGCCTTAAACGTGTATTTTTAACACTTATATCATAAATAACTATTAATGAAGTTCGTGTTTAACATATTTTAGTTTAGCAACTGATACAAAGAAGTTATGTATCGTCTTCAAATTTAACTGAAACTGCCCAGGGGGAGAAACAGGACAGGCCAGGGTAGAGACATTTTTAGACTTTATAAGGCATTTCAGAAAAATATACTTTAATTGGGCATTTAATCATAATGTTATTTAATAAAGTACATTATGGTGATGTGTTTCATAGCAAAAAATAACAACTTATAGTACAAGATTTCTATTTTAAACTGATTGCCGCTCAAGATACCTCTTATATAAGAATTATCCGTTTACTGATTAAGATCGGTTACCTCATTGTCAAAATAACTGTCAAAGTTGATGTTGATATTTTGATCTGCTCCTGTAAAAGATAAAAGTTTTGGTGTTTTTTTGGAAGATAAAGTAGTGGTTAATAATTAATTTAGTGTTTATAAACAAAAACATTTCAGTATATAGTGGTTTAAAACTTATTTCCCCTTAAATGGGGGATAAAAGTGAGTCAGGGACGTCTCTTTTGACGCGAGTGACTGCGGATAATGGTGATATTATTAGTGAAATGGAATGGAATATGCAAGATGATGGACAAAATGCGAGACCGAACATTAAACAATTCAATTTGCTTTCAGATAAGTATAATCTTGATACTATTTGGGTTTATATTGAAAGGATTGGTGATAATCTTAATTTGGGAAAATTACATGCAATGACAATTGGGCACCTTATTTTTAAAAAATTAAAATTAACGAATGTTCGAGAAATTAAAAGTATAGGTAGGAACCGTGTAAAAGTTTTGCTTACTTCTCGGTTAGGGGCAAATAACCTCGTCAATAACAGCTCACTTAAAGAACAAAATTTGAAAGCATATATTCCTACTCATTTACTAGAAATAAAAGGTGTGGTGAAAGACGTTGACAGTAGATATGATGTGAAATATCTCATGGATAACATCGAAACTCCTTCTAATGTTTTAAGTATATATAGGACTAATCGTAGGGTACAAAAAGAAGATAAAATTGAATATGTGGACAAAAAAACTATAATTGTAACTTTTGAAGGCAACATTTTACCGAATTATGTTGCCTTTAATAGAGTATATTTTCCTGTTGAACAGTTTTTTGGCCGAGTTGTTCAATGTTATAAGTGTTTAAAATTTGGGCATGTTTCAGGGCAATGCCGAAGTACACAGGAACTATGTATACAGTGCAGTGAAATTAAAAATAAAGACCATCATTGCGAAAAAAGTATGTTTGCAAAAATAACGAACATGTGACAATATCAAAAAAATGTCCATTTTACGAAAAATAAAAGAAAATTAGGAGTATTATGATAGAACAAAAAACTACTTTTGTGGTAGCTAGATTAATATGTGAAAACTTCTTTTCGGCACTCATCAGTCCCAACTCTTTCTCTAGTTTAAATAATAATGAAAAAGAATTTCCATCCCTACCAATTAATAATAATAATAAAAATCTTGGTCCGACTCGGCCAACTGTAGAAATTAATATATCTCAATTTTTGACTCAATGAAACTCTAATATAAATAATTCAAATGAACACTCAGGAAAGAAAAGAGAAGCAAATTCACCTATTTTAGAATCAACATCTCATAAACCGATGTTCTCCTTTACTTTTGGACCGTCTCAACCTTTGCCAACTAATTCTTATACACCGAATAATAATATCGAATATAAAACTGAACTAGCTAAATCTGTAGCAACATTTATAATAAACTTTTATAAAATATTCATACAGTAGAAGACATAAAAACCTTAGACAACAAAATAATTCATAAAGAAGTAGAACAGTTCATAACTAATTCATAATGTCAATACAACATAATTTAAAAATAAGTCAGTGGAATTCCAGATCTGCTATATCGAACAAAGGTAGTGTAATGCATTATTTAAATAATAAAAGTATAAACATCCTCCTAATTAGTGAAACATGGTTCAAAAAAGATATTAGCTACCATTTTAAAAATTATAATTTGGTTAGAAAAGACAGAAATGATGGCTTCGGTGGTGTAGCTATTCTCATCCACAAGTCAATTACTTTTAGTGAATTAAATTTAAATTCTAATTTTAATACGGAAATAGAAGTTTGTGGTGTAACAATTAAATGTAAAACAAAGGATCTGAATATTTTATCTATATATAGACCACCTAAAAGTAAAAGTTCATTAATTATTGGACAAACATCTTCTCGCAAGTTAATAATTCAGAAATTATAGGAGGAGATTTTAATGCTCACCATACTATTTGGGGATCTAGTTACAATGACACAGTTGGAACACAACTTATTAATACTGCAGATGATCTCAACCTTATCGTAATAAATAATGGTGAGCCTACTGTTCTAACTCGACCAGATCAAAATAGTTCAGCAATTGATGTAACTTTTGTTACTCCTGACATAGCTAATAAAATCCACTGGTACATACATTCTGACACACTAGGCTCTAATCATTTTATTATCAATATAGAAATATTAGATAGTACTACAACTGAAGAGTTTATACCCAGAAGTAAGTGGAACATTAGAAAAGCCAATTGGACTCTATGCACAACCTCAGTTGAAAATTTTTTTAATAGTGTTTACGAAATGGACAGTACATCTGATAAATATAGCTTTCTAATAGATAGTATGAATCATGCTGCGCACATTTCAATCCCGCAATATAAAACTTTTAAAAATAAAATTCGTTGTTCCCCACCTTGGTGGAATACAGAATGTGATTCAATTATTAAAGAAAGGCAAGAAGCACTGACAGAATATAAAAAAAAATGCTAATTTTAAAAATTATATAAAGTGTCAAGCTAGCATGGCTAAAACTAAGAAGAATCTAAAAGTGATAACTAAAAAGAGTTGGAAAGATTTTGTGTCTTCTCTAAACAAAAATACTCCAACTACAACGTTGTGGAAGCAAGCCAGAAAACTAAATAGAAAATCAATTAACTTTACGCCAAAAATACTCACAGAAATTCACCGTAGTTAAATTCTGCATAGAGACTTGTTTTTCCCGATTTATTTCAACGAAAATATACCCCGTATTTTCCAACAAAATCTTTAATTTTCAACTAAAATTTCAGATAAGTAAATTGTTTATCAATAATTAAATAACTCAGTAATATAAAAGCTCTTTTCGTATAGATTATAATTACAGAAGCCGATGGATATTGAATGAACAGTGTAGCAACAATTTAATTGTTAATTAAAATTTACGGTCGCTATAATAACCACAATAATTATGATACATAAGAATAACTATGATTTTTGTATAAAAAGACACTGTACCTATTTAATGTACTTTACAGAATTGAAATTGGACTATTTATTTAAGCAGCCTCAGGAATATTTTAAAATTATAAACAATTTTTTGGCTTATAAACAAATAGAATATCTCGGGAAATATTAAATTAAATTAAATCATGAAAACGGTATTGGAAAAAAGCGGTAGGACGCTTCTTTTAAAAGAAAACACGTTTAATTGTGATGAGTAGTTCCTGAGATACAACCGGTCAAAGTTGACCGGCATTTACGGCAAAGATATAAACAATAGGATCATAATTTTCGAACCATTATCTTTTTATTTGTGTCCTCTTTCTCCACATCAATTTTCATATCTTTAAAATACCCATAAAATATATTATTATAATAAAAACTATCGATATTACGAGTGAAAATTCCCAAAAACAGCAAAATTCCAATCAAAAATTAGGTTGGAGAAAATGTAATCTCAAAGTTCAAAATCGGTATACGTTAAAAAAATGCATTTTCTCGGCTTCTAATGGTGCAATTTTCTTCATTCTTTTTTTGCTCCCAAGTAACTCCAGTAGAGCCATCTACTTAATGTATTATTAAATGTCAAACTTGCTTTTGTTTTGTTATAATAGATTAATTTATTTATAAGAAAAGAAAACTACATATTTTTTCCCGTTGTAGACTGTTTTTAGATAAACTTACTACAAGTGTACCTTTTAACGTTAAAAACACAAATATTCTCATTTGAAAGCTGTATAATTATTTAAACAATATTTATTTAAACAAATTAAAAAATTTTGTTATAATAAATAAATTAATTTATTATAACAAAACAAAATCAACTTTGACATTTAATAATGCGTTAGTTAGATGGCTCTACTCGAGTTACTTGGGAACAAAAAAAGAATGAAGAAAATTGCTCCATGGGAAACCGAGAAAAGCATTTTTTTAACGTATACCGATTTTGAACTTTGAGATTACATTTTCTCCAACCTAAGTTTTGATTGGAATTTTGCTATTTTTGGCAATTTTCATTCGTAATATCGATAGTTTATATTATAATAATATATGTTGTGAGTATTTTAAAAATATGAAAATTGGTGTGGAGAAAGAGGACAAACATAAAAAGGTGATGATTCGAAAATTATGATCCTATTGTTTATATCTTTGCCGTAACTGCCGGTCAACTTTGACCGGTTGTATCTTAGGAACCGCTCATAACAATTAAACGTTTTTTCTTTTAAAAGAAGCGTCCTGTCGCTTTTTTTCCAATACCGTTTTCATCATTTAATTTAGTTTAATATTTCCCGAGATATTCTATTTGTTTTTAAGCGAAAAAATTGTTTATAATTTTAAAATATTCCCGAGGCCGCTTAGATAGTCTAATTTCAATTCTGTGAAGTACATTAGATAGGTACAGTGTCTTTTTATACAAAAATCATAGTTATTCTTATGTATCATAATTATTGTGGTTATTATAGCGACCGTAAATTTTTAATTAACAATTCAATTGTTACTAAACTGTTCACTCAATTTCCATCGGCTTCTGGAATTATAATCTATATGAAAAGATCTTTTAAGTTACCAAGTTATTTAATTATTGATAAACAGTTACTTATCTAAAATTTTAGTTGAAAATTAAAGATTTTGTTGGAAAAACCCGCATTTTCCGGGGAAAATTTTCATCGCAGTAAATCAGAAAAAACACGTCTTTATGCAGAATTTAATTACGGTGAATTTTTATTTGGGTGTTTTTGGTGTAAAGTTAAAATCTTTGAAGTTATAGAGCAGAAATTAAAAAAACACGATTTTTGGGCGCCATTTTGTTTATAAAAAAAGTAGCACACTATCTGCGAACTTTGCATACCTATATTATTAATATATACAATCATAAGATTTGATTCCAGTAATAAAATTGATGGTAAATAACTTTTCCCAAAAATGGCCTATTCTCCGATAATCTGCCCAGACTATTATTCAGATAGATATAGGGTTCGCACCAGTTGATGTAAAATGAGAGAGCATAAGTTAAGATGGTTTGGTCATGATTGTCAGTCAATTACCCACAGAGATTGTTAAGAATATACATCCGGTTTCGTTGGTCTAATAAATATGTTAACCATTATGTTATCAATATGTGTTAACCACTTCTTATCATATACAATCTTCTTGTCAATTGAAAATCCTGAAAAATTATGTAAATATCATCGATATTTTTATGTCAACGTTTTTTTGTTTATTTTTTCAATGTTGATATTTTGGTTTCAGTAACTTTTTTTAAAATGGTTCTCACCCGAAGTACCGCAGTTGTTCGGATATAAAAAGCGGTTCTTTATAAAGACAGTGAAGCCGTCTTTACCTAGTAACAAGGTGTTTACTCAACATACACATATCCATACTAAAGTCTTTCTCAGAGGCATCTTTCAGTGCATCACAGAATTCGATTTCTTTTTAACGCATTAAGTTGGAAGTGACAGAAAAAAAGGTACGTCCGTGATCACAGTCATTTATAAAATTTATTTTAGTTGTTGATAGATGGCGCTATAATCGAACAAAAAATGATTTACGAATTATAAATATACGACTATAATCTATACTCTATACAATTCATAAGACTATACAAATCAAAGAAAATACCATTTTATAAATGCAATAAACACAATTGATTTGTTTTTATACCAAATTCTAAATAAAAGGGTTATACTACAATACCCTTTTCATATTTGGTTGGCTGATTACGATTCTGACAACTGTCACATTTAACTTAAATGTCATGTTAGAATAAATGTTATAAATGTGTATTATCACGGACTTACCTTTTTTTCTGTCACTTGTGACGTTGTGACTTACTGAAAAATGCCTCTGAGAAGGACCATAAACATCAATCGTATATATTATAGTTAAATAGGGCTTTTCGTTCACAGTCATTTGTTTCGATCTTGTGTCATATGTCGTATAATCCGTGTATATTAGTATTATACACAGATTATACAACATATTACAGAAGTTGTTCTGAAGCTATTTCCTTGTGGCATTTTTATAATTACGTATTTTTTATGGGAAATAAGCCACAATTTTCCTAAAAAATGAATTTATTAACGTTTCGAATTATTATTATATTAAATATTACAGAAATATTAAAAATATTACAGAAGCTCGAAACAAATGACAATCGATGAAAAGCCCTATACTTTTAGCACAATTTGATGCACAGTTTCAACTAATAGTACGAGAGCAGTTTCTTTTCCTCTTCTTTTTTCTCTCCGTTGCTCATAGTTTATAAAATAATATAATTTATTTCTTTACATTTTTACCCCATTTGCTTCTTCTTTTTTCTCTCCGTTGCTCATAGTTTACAAAATAATATGATTTATTTCTTTACATTTTTACCCCATTTGTATATTCATAGTCCTGACTTCATACTGTTTTGTATTAATCCTTTAATTTTATTTGATTAGGTATTATCGTAGTTCATGTTTATTTTCTATTGGCGCAATCTATAATCCATATTTTATATTTTTATTATTTAATTTGTATTTTGAGGAAGATTTCCGAAGTGGAAATCGAAACGGCAAAAGATTTTAAACTAATATTGTTGTTATTCCCAGTAAAAATAGTAAAATGTACTAAAATTCCACAAGAACATTATTATTCCTTATAGTTGAAAATCTAGGTGTGTATTTTGATTTATTATCATAAATCAAATTTAACACAGTTCAACATTATTCCTTTTTACCTTATTTCCCTTATTCACAAGGCAAAACATGTTCGCAAATATTACAGCAATATTTCACTATATCTGAAAACCCCTCACGCTTACCCCCGAGACCATTCCTCATTTTCTTAACTGATTCTCAGTCTCTTGTGACATGACATGACATGTTTTAAAATGTGGCTTTAGGGAATCTGTTGAATAAGTGATACGTTTTCTGCAAATATTTTTATTTCTTAATGGATGGTTTAAATTTAAGCTTCGCATTAGTACATACCTCGATGCACTGTTTTTCAAGCAAATAGAAAATAACATTAGCTGAGAGGTAAGGGTTTCAAGGCAACTGGAAGAGTTTATGCTAGAGTGAAAATTGAAAGGACTGATTAAAACTAATCTTAAAATTAAAACTGTAGCCCAAAAAAATGGTTTCGTAATTGGTTATATCGAAAGCACTACTTAAAAAATAATAACCTACGGGGTCATCCATAAACTACGTCGTTGAGAAGAGGGAGGGGGGGCTTGCTTATTACGACGGAGTACGACAGGGGGAGGAGGGTATGAGTGCCCATTCGACGTCGTTTAAAATATTGGTATAGTTAAATTGGTCGCTATTGTGTCTATAAAAATAATTTTTTACTAGCTTCTACCAGCATTAAAGTATCAGATATTCATATAAAAACGTATAGTTTTTGATATGAAATTGAAAATAAAACAAAACGTTTACGAATAAATATACCTTTGTTAAAATTAAAAAGAATAATTCTATTATAGATACTTTTATCGCATACTTTTCATTTCGTTTTTATCATTCACGGCGTTAAAATAATATTAGATAGCACTTTTGTATAGGACAACAAACAATAAGACATTGTTCTTTGGGTTTAAACAATCGCTTCTATATACAGAACAACGTCTGGAAGCAAAAAAATATTAAATTGTTAGTTCATTTATGTGCTGCATACTGTGTGTGAAACAACAGTTCGGAAACAACGAATAGAAATAAAATATTGTTTTCTATTTAGTTAGTAAGTCGTATTTATACTTTAGAAGAAATGGCATCGAAATCAAAACAAAATAAATATAAAGATTTATATGATGCAGTTAAGAAAGATGGTTCATCAAAGATGCAAAATCTTGGTCCAATTCTTGGCTATTTAAATGCATTCATTTTTTTCGAATACTTAGAAAACTAATAAAGATTTTTGAAAAATTTAAACGCAGATTGAAAGACTGCATTATTGCGGAGGGCCAAAAGTTCCTGAAAACATCTATAATGTTTATTTTAATAAGTTACAGGGGTGAAAAAAAAAAGAGAAATTTTCTCTGATTTTTCATTTCAAATATTTCATTCAAAAGAAACCTTTTGTTTATTCTAAAGGACTTTCAACCCTCGGTAATAATGTAATCTTTTATTCTGCATTTAAATTTTTCAAATATATTTATTAGTTTTCTGAGGATTCGAAAAAAATTAATGCATTTAAATAGCATTGGACCAGGATCTTACGCCTACCCCCTCATATTTGATTAAAAAAAAAACAGAAATAATATTGATTTTTTTTTAATCAATGAGGGGGGTCGTGAGTTGCAACGACGACGTCGACATGGGAGGGGGTCGTCTCTAAACGACGAATTACGACGGAGGGGGGGGTGTTAAAAAGTTCAAATTTTTTACGACGTAGTTTATAAATGCTCCCCTACACAGTTTTATAAAAATATGACGTGGATTTTTTTCAAATGAAGGGTCAGGGGGAAGAACGATGAATGTCTATCTGGAAGCATTTTCGGTAAAATGAGAAACAAAGTTTCATATCAATACCTAAACTTCAAAACCTCTCAACTGTTGTTGTTCCTTCTTCATAGTTTGGTCTTTTTTATGTATTAGAACTCCTGCAACCTTTTTGTAATGCATTCTGCATTAAGTTAAGACCTTTTTAGGTATCGATATTCATTGTTTTTCCACCTTGCGGCAAATCTTGTGACGTGTTTTTAAGACGATTCTCATCGTTATTTCCGCTTGGCGATTCACAGGTTGATAGTGCTCTTTCTAAGCTAACAGATTGCACAAAAATCGCAAAATGACCAAAAATTGACATCATCGTTTTTCCCTCTGACCCTTCAAATGAATAATTGTTTTTTTTTACTGACTATAAGAAAGAATATCGAGATTCGGCCATAAGGCTCTCACTCTCTCTAAGGGGAAAATTGACTCATCCCAGATACCTACGGTATCAAAAGGATTGAGCTCTGATTGGACTCTTTCCGTGTTATCGAGCCCTAGGTGACTTGGTATGCTGGATTATCTCCCAAAAATTTTCGGACACATTTGACCGTCTAGAGTGGTAGAGCTTTCTGCATGGTCTTATAAAGATGTTCATTTAGACCCAGCTTTTTTATGTTTGTAGGAGGTTCTTTTTTATGACTCCAGCAGTAGGCATAAAAATAAATATTTTTTGGATACTTTGCATTCTCCATTGTTTTCGTATTTGAATTTCCAGATCTCTGTACATGGCAATATTTTCAGTAAATTTAGGAAATTAGATTATTGTTGTTAGGTATCGCTGCATCAATTATTAGTGTTGTTTGTCTTGTTAATTTATTAACTAGTACGAGATCTGGTAAATATTATTAGAAAAGAATTTAAACCGAGAATCAACTATTGTAATGATAAGGAAGGGAACTTACTTACCAACAAAGAGGATATCCTGTTACGATGGGTAGAGCACTTTCGTTACTGGAAGGGGAACCTACTAACAATATAGAGCTGGAATACCGAAATGAGGAACTCGTGGAACCCCCCTCGGTAGAAGAAATGAAAATATCTATAGAAAAACTAAGAAACCACAAATCCCCAGGCAGCGATGGCATCCCAGCAGAGTTATTTAAGCACGGTGGAGAGCAGCTCGCCAAGGTGATGCGAGAAATTGTTTGTAAAATTTGGTCTGAGGAGCAAATGCCTGAAGAATGAAGCTTAGGCTTAATATGCCCGTTACACAAAAAGGGAAACCAACTGGAATGCAATAATTACCGCAGAATAACTCTCCTAAATACAGCATACAAGATATTGTCAAACATTTTGCACGAGAGATTGAAGCCTTATACCGAATCGTTTCTAGGAGAATATCAGGCAGGATTCAGGCGTGGATGTTCAACCATTAACCAGATCTTTACAGTACGACAGATCCTGGAAAAAGCGCAAGAGTTTAACATAGATATGTACCATATTTTTGTCGATTTTAAAGCTGTATATGACAGTGTCGTTAAGACCAAGTCTCTACAACGGTATGAATGAGTTAGGAATTCCAAAAAAACTCGTATGTATGGTAAAAGTGACAATGGCGAAGATGATATCAGCAGTAAAAATTCAAAACGACTCGTCAACCCCATTTGAAATACATAGGGGGTTAAGGCAGGGAGATGCGCTGGCGTGTCAACTTTTTAATGTAGCATTAGAAAAGGTCATACGAGACGCTAATATAGATAGCAGGGGAACAATATTCAATAGATCTGTCCAAATTCTAGCATATGCAGACGACGTGGACATTATAACAAGAAACAGAGCGAGAACTGCGGAAATCCTAACCGAGCTAGTAGCAGCAGCAGAACGAATGGGGTTACATATAAATCGAAATAAAGCCAAATTCATGGCGACTAACACAAACACAAGAGCTGGAAATGTTGACGCAGATCTAGTCATCAATGACCAAAACTTCGAAGCGGTCAAAGAGTTCATATATCTAGGGACATCGGTTAACCCCAATAATAACACATCAGGGGAAATAAAAAGACGAATAATAATTGCAAACAGGTATTATCATAGTCTATCAAAGTACTTAGCCAACAAACGTCTGTCTCAAAAATCTCGTATAAGGCTGTATAGAACATTGATAGTCCCCGTTCTCACATATGGATCAGAGGCATGGACGCTAACTAAAACAGATGAATCAGCTCTATCGATTTTTGAAAGAAAGGTGCTACGTAAGATATTCGGAGCGGTCTGTGAGAACGGAATATGGAGGCGTAGATATAACTTTGAACTGCAGAATAACTACAAGCATACGTTTAGTGGAAAAGATATTATCACTATAATTAAGCGAAACCGCCTGCAGTGGGCAGGACATGTAGCCCGGGCCCCTGAATCGAACATGATAAAAAAGATTCTAACAGCGCAACCCGTGGGAATGAGAAAACGGGGTAGACCAAAGCTGAGGTGGATGGACGGGGTAACACAGGATGCCGAGAAGATCGGAGTCGGCAACTGGAAAATGCAAGCAAGGGACAGAACAGAATGGCGTAGAAAGCTTGAGAAGGTCGAGGCCCTCTAAGGGCTGTAGCACCAAGATGATGATGATGATGATGATGAGATCTGGTCTATTGTATGCCACTGTTTGGTCTGTGAATACAGTGCTGTCTCAGTATGGGACCGTGCAAGTTCGGAAGAGCGACACCTGGTTTCATAGATCAGCAACATTTATAGCACTTTTAATTATATTGGCCAATTATATTAGTCCTGGTTGCTGGATAATTGTCAAGGCCATAGTCCAAAGAAACGAATAAGAAGAAAAAGTAAGATTAAGGTGATGTTATTAAAAGGTAAACAATATGTAGTAAATAAAATAATTATTAAAATGCAATACTGCAAGCAAAATACAATCAATTAAATTTATTTTAATAAATAATTGCATATCATATCAATATTGTAGATTGTAGAGCAACATATAATTTTTCTTTTTCAATGACAGTAGGTATGAAATATACGTCAATTTGACAATTTCAATTGACAATATGAATTATTTAAGAAGTTTGCAAGATTTCTCCGTTACACGCATACGATCGTTTCTCGTATCCCCTCCAAGTACTTTCACACAGCGAATAACTTGTAGTTGTCATTCTCAAGCGTACTCTCAGGGACGTGTTGATAATATGGGAGATGGTCCATTTGGAGAAGTCTCAGCTTGATAGATATCTCTTGATGAAGAATCTTTCTTACCGAGTCATGCCGTTCCTTGCATTCAGTTGCAGCGCAAATGCCTGGCAGCCCCCTGTAAGATGTTTGATGGTTTATTAGGCTTGACATCCAAATCGGCATTTGTCGTTTTGGACCTGAGGGTCTTTGACGATATATTTTAGCAGAGCCGGATTTAAGCCTGTGGGGGCCCCTGGGCAGAATTGGTGTGGGAGCCCTACCTCCTACCATTAAAAAAATATTGATCTAGTTTTATAAATATAATTTTAAATAATAAAAAGTACCAGAGCTGTAACTTGTTACAGTAAAATACTAAAAATAATAGTAAGATGTGTGATTAAAGTCCGGGAACTTTTCGAGATATTTTAATTAAAAATTTCTTGATTATGTGGGCCATCAGTTGCATTTAGACATCGTGGCCAATGCTCATTGTAGAGAGATAAGTCTAACAGTCATGGCCCATCATAAACCGAAGTCGATTTTTAATTAACTTAAATTTTAAGAATGATCTCTAACCACGGCAGTTAGTTAGCATCAGACCTAAATATTAACAAAGTGTCACCTCAACATTTGGAAAAGCATCATTCATATTCTTTTTTTTTTAGCAGTTGGTACATTTGAAATTCTTTGCTTATATTTGATGAGCTGATTTCCTCTTTAATTGAATTAAAGAATCTTACAAACTGTACCAGATGGACACATAAGTTTTCATCTTAATCATTGCTATAAATGTTGGTAAGCTTTAGTGAGTGAGCTTCAATTTCATTCAGAGTTAAATTGTTTAATTTTCCAAAATGATGTAAAAATCCAAAATTGGAATGGATGGAATCCTATGCAGAAAGCCCCTGACTTAGACGTAATCTATAATACCGATAAAATTTTGAGTTCTAAACTTCCCCGATGTTCTCATATCTTTCGAAATTGTCACGTCTTGACTGTAAAATTTGTATAAGTGATCTAAGTGCTGCCACTTCTGAATTATTAAGGTCAATAATTGGATCTTGAAGAATACGACTTGTGCTGTTTGTCCTCCCTGATATCCTATCTGTTTCCAGTAAACACATTCGATTATAGGTACAACAAATCATTTGCAATGAGTTTTAGATTGTTACTCATAGTCTTCCGAAATTTTGGATATTGCTCCTTTAATCTGAATATAACCTTTAACTAGTTCTTTTGCGGCATTACCTCGATGACCATCTAGTAGTATTTGCTCTTTTAGGAACAATAATATTTTTGGCACGGTCTGTATTGCTGTCGCTTTAAGGCGCAGCTTTAAAACATTCTGTTAAGTTGTATCTATATGTAGAGGAAGTGAAAAATATATATAAGCTAGTTCTTCTAAGAAATTAAAGAATGCGGTGCTATGCTAATGCATGATAACACTCAGTTGCAGCTTTTGAAACTAAATTTAGAGAGTGGGCGACACAAGGAATCCACAACTCCAAGATGTTAAGGTACGTATCCATACGTGGGTGCTCCGTGCTCGGTGTAGCAGCTCCACATAGTAGATACGTTGGTGATCGCCAACCAGTTGTAACGGTCACGTTACTAACTTAACTCTTTAATTATTTTTATAATTATTTTCCCTCGCTCTCCCAGTTAAATTCTCTAATTTCTCGTATAGGACCACTGACGTGACGTCATACCTCGGTGATGGAACGTACTTCACCTATCGAGAATTATTTCGCGTTCTGTGAGTTTGACGTCGTACTCTTGGAAGGAGAGACGAATGTTCATCACTTGACTGGTGGCTGTAGGTGAAGTTGGTTGCTACCATAGAATATTAGAATGGCGGTTGGTTTTTTATTTTATAACATCAGTGAAAAGAAAAAAATTACCACAAATGGTTTTCTACAGTAGGGTGGCATGTGGGTAGAACAACCCCTCTTGGAATCGGAATAGAAATCACCGGTAATAAAACCTTTTTATAATATTTTTTTTTGTTAGCCTTGAATATTAAAATATTAGTCCCATTGTTAAAATTTCTTAGTCAACTCATTATTTGGATTTTATGTAGATTCGATTATTGAGTATTCATTCAAAGAAAATTATACATTAATATATTTTTTTGGTTAGACATAACCAAACATATGCAGTCCTCAAATTAATATTGGAAATAAGTATCATTTCTCTGTAGGTTTTTGAATATCCAATATTTTATAAATTCAATATTTTTACAGATATTTCCTTAAATTAATCATATTCAAATTACAAATTCCATGTCATTTGTTCATGTATTCACACTCAAAATAGTTCAAGGTTACTTGAGATTGGTTTTTGTTACATTTTTAATGGTCGGTTTTTCTATACTATTGCTTCTAAAAAGTTCCTCAATTATTTCTTCTTCCCTTTAATTTTTGCTCATGTTTGAAATGAGAAATAAAACTGGGAATATTTTTTTAGCCATTTTGGAGTAACCACATGGTGAACTCATAGCCCTTTGACACCTAGGGAAACCACTACAGCCACAGTCAAGTCATCATGGGAATACGTCTTTTTGGGAACAAGCTATGGGAGCGTTCCAGCTCAATTTTCGTCTTGGCACCTGGGCCTACAGGAGTCATGGGGTCGCACCATCCTGGTGCATCATTTTCTAGGATGCAACCGCAACCTCGTTTGGGAACATTTAGTGAGGTGTTTTAGTAACTATTGGTTTTTTTATATTTCAGACTATCTGTTAAATACACTATGTTTTTTTCCAGATTTAGGTTACCTCTGGTTTTTTTTTGACATATTTGTATATTAGATTATTTGGTTCCCAAACTTTGTATCTACGGTAACTTCTTGTGCACAGGAATAAGCCTAGAGAAAATTAGGTTTTTAATACTTTATTATTGCTTTGATATTGGTTTATGTAATTCGGTTAAATTTATTTTGTAATATTACTTGCTTGTTTCCCAAATATTTTACTGTTATTCGCTTTATTCCATTTGTTCGGTTAATTTAGGTCATCGTCAGTATTTATCTCAACTTCATTTCTACTTTAGTCAATTGTATATTTAACTTTATTTATTCATTATTGTATTTTCCCTTAGTGAGGCTTGGGCCTATTTATTTGTAGTATTTTCATCTTTGTCAGTTTCCTTTAGTTGTACGTAGCAGGCGTACTATAACCATTTGGTAGAAGACTTATGTAATTGTAAGAGGTATTTAAGTTTATAACAGATAACATTATTGTTGTTATCTTTAAAATATATATAGCTTCTTGTATAACTTTTGTCATGTTAGAGTCACAGCATAATATGCTTGTCTAACTCAGAGATTGTTAAAAATCTAGTAGTTATTTTAATAAATATTTATTTATTTTGTATATCATGAATTTTATTATTCCTTTATGTTCATTATTACAGGTTTAATATATTTAATATTTGACAGCAGTATAAGATACCTGGGAAAATGATCGAAGATCATTTTCATGGCGCCCATGATTAGTTAGTTTTATTTATTTTGTTCGTTTTTAGTCATTATTCATCTCCATTCATTTTCAGTATATTATTCTTATTTTATTATTTCATCTTCTAGTCATCATTACTATCTATATAGAGCTACTGTTCTTCGACAGGCATGCAAACGAGCCGTATCCATCCTTGAGTGTCAAGTTGCTCTCTTGCATCTATAGCTAGCCAACTCTATTCAGTTTGCCTCTGTCTCTTCCCACTTCTACTTCTATCCCTTCTAATTCCCCTTTCTTCAGTACTACTGCACTTTAGTAGTATTTTTCCTATTGCGGCTTCTCAACGTAGAAGCCACATCACCCTTTTCTTTACACATCCCACATTCTCTTCTTTTCAGCCACACAGTGATTTAACCGGTTTGCTGTTTATATCTAGGGGAGCGCATGCCGTATCCATTTAAGCAGCTACACCGAGCACGGAGCACCCACGTATGGATATGTACCTTTTTGTTCTATAATTTCAGCCTGAACACCATTGTATTTTCCATTGATATCTGACGCATCAACGTAGAACGGTCTCCTGCAGTTTTTCAGATCGATATCATGTTCTTGCAAAAATGTCATTAGATAATTAAATATATCTTCTGCTTTATGATGGCGATTTGGCAAAAATATGGTAAACCTTTCAACAGGAGTGAAACCTTCTATGTAACGAAATGTCACAGTTAATTGATTTGTATGAACTGAATAATATTTTGACTTCTTAATCCTTGAAACTACTTCATTTAATACGTTTTGACCCATCAGATGTACAATTTCCTCACATATGGTTGATGAAAGATAGTTGACATGTCCGCTTCCAGGATTTGAATATTTATTAAAATATGGTGCTTCAAAAATTGATCATATTCAGCTAATAACTGGAGTATTTTCAAATAATTTTCATTTTGTGATGATCTCGACAACTCCTTTTCGCTGCGAAATGCTAAATCTCGTTCACAAATAAACTTTATAACTCTAAAATTAGTCTTTGAGTTACCATTTTCCAATAATTCTTTATTTCTTCGGTCTGTTTTGCTACTTCAGTATCAATACGCCCAATTCTTTCATGTGCTTTAGACATTTCGTGATCAATAAGCCTACTATCTGCATCTACATGTTTCCTATCACAAAATTCTCTTCTCATCACTTCATAAGAATTTACAAACGAAGCAATACACCCACCCGGTGGAAGGTCAAAAACATAACCATGAACAATGCAATATTATCACTCCTTCGCTCCTTCATTTTATACTTGTCATACATTGTTCCTGTATCTCCTGCCAATATCTGTTTAAATGAATCTTTTATGTTTGGGACTTTGTGGGGGCCCCGGGCAGCTGCCCAGCCTGCCCTCCCTTAAATCCGGCCCTGTATTTTAGGTAATTTTTAGTTGGTATAACCTGATCCTGAATAGTGATGAGCAAAACAAGAACAAGACCAAGACCAGGCTAGTCTTGGTCTTGGTCTTGTTCTTGCAAGCTTGGTCTTGGTCTTGGTCTTGCAAGCTTGGTCTTGGTCTTGGTCTTGCAGCTAAAAGGCAGTCTTGGTCTTGGTCTTGCACTAGCCGGTCTTGTTCTTGGTCTTGGTCTTGCTGCAAGAGTCTTGCTGGTCTTGCTTTTTTGATAGTAATAATTTGAACCAAACAATTTCGAATAAAATGTACATTGAAATAAATAAAGATGTGAAGAATGAAACTATATTTTTTGCTTTAAAATTTTAACAGAATGTAGAATGTAGTTTCAAACGGATACCAATTTCAACATTATAAATTCACCTAATGACCTAATTATTTCTCTCTATATAAAGAGATTAGAGTATATTTTTATAATGGTAATGTTTATCAGTAGGAAAAACCGGCATTTACAACCCTTGTTGCAATTGCCGGCCTTCGGTTGTGTCACGTTGTGTTTTGCATGCTGTCAATACCTGCCGCCTGCCTTCAGACCACGTCTTGAGTCTGGATTATTGTTTATTGCCCTATTGCCCCTGTATTTTAATAAAATGTTAAAGAAAAAGAGCTTCTTAAAGGTGTCACAAATGGTCGGGGACCTTCAATTCACGGATTTTGCGAAAAGGGATAAACGGTTTATAGTTGTTAACAGATAATGATCTGCTCCATTCACTCGAACACTGTAGTATTTATTCTACGAGGGTCAAATTTAAGAACATAAATTAATTTTTTTTAGAGAACACAAAAATCAAATATTTTTTACTCTAATCATTATTTAATATAATT
Organism: Diabrotica virgifera virgifera; assembly: GCF_917563875.1. Classification (NCBI taxonomy): domain Eukaryota; kingdom Metazoa; phylum Arthropoda; class Insecta; order Coleoptera; family Chrysomelidae; genus Diabrotica; species Diabrotica virgifera. The sequence goes on along the minus strand of NC_065445.1, from coordinate 111,397,088 downwards.
AACTTTTTTTATAAACTAACTAAAACATACTTTTTAGTAAATACGTACATATTTACCATACCTATTTATAGACCTAATACTATAACATAATAACTAAACCTAATGGGGAGTTATAAAGGCTTAATTCTGTAATTTGTTATCTTGCAGTTCTTTAATTTTATTTAAACTACATTGCTCTCGTAACACGAGTTATTCGCACTTTTTATTTTCACATATTTTTGGATTGAACACCCATTATGACATTTAAAAAGTTGAAAATATTCGGATGTGGGTAGTAAAAACTGGAATTTAAAACACACTGAAATGATCCGCATGCATTTCAAGTGCGGCACATACTATTTGTACTACTGGCCCTCTTTGGGGAAAACCTAGATTCTTCCAAATAGTTTTCAACTATGAAATCAGTAAAATTCTTTACACGTTTGTCATCCGAGATTTTTACAAATAATTCAACTTCCAACTTTCGTTGATTGTAAAAATTTAATCCAAGAAATAATTTTAAAAATTTCCCAGTATCGGAATTTTTGTCACTTTTGGATTTTGCGATACCAAGCTTGACACATTACAATCGACAACCAGTTATTTTTTTATTCAGGCCACAATGCTTTCACAGCATTGTGAATCCCTTTTCAAAATCTATTATGATATTTTTTGTATTCATTTTAAATTTAACGACCTACATTTTTCCTCGATTATGCGAAAAGAATTGAAATAAGTGTCAGTATTTTTATTAGACAAAAAAGCGAAAACCACTGGTACATAAAAACCGTTTTTAAATGGATTACCCTATCTATAATTAAATTTTTTTGTCTTACAAGTAATTTCAATTTTCCTTGAACTGTCGCCGTTTGAAAACTTGCCTTCTGGACACTTTGAAGGTTGAGAAAATGCAAACTGTTTGACTTAATCAAAACGACTTAAAAATATAACCAAAATATTATGTATTTTAAAAACTCGATATTGTTTAAGATTTCTTACAATGTCAGTATATATTATTGAACTAAAAAAATAAAGTTAAATAATAAAAACCAATTTTTCTCAAAAAAGTGCAAGAGTCTTGCAGGTTGGTCTTGGTCTTGCGTGGTCTTGCAAGGTTCGGTCTTGGTCTTGTTCTTGCAAGCTTGGTCTTGGTCTTGGTCTTGCAACCAAAAGGCGGTCTTGGTCTTGGTCTTGGTCTTGGTCTTGCTGCAAGACCAAGACCAAGACCGCAAGACCAAGACCAGTCTCGCTCATCACTAATCCTGAATGGTCAGTAATGAACCTTCTGTTTCAGGGAACATCTTTCCTGATGTCAACCAATAATTCGACGCTGTATTATTGTCGACATAGACGGCTGACCTCATTGGGGTGTCGCCCGTGCAGAGGTTTACCCATCCAGGTGCGCATTTCTGGTTCCCTCAGTTTGATCGGTGTTGTGTCATCTGAAGTCATGTTTCAGCCTGCATCTGAAAATAAGTTCTTAAATTAGCAATCGGTTTATCTAATTGTTCACCTATATCCGTAAGTCCTCTTCCTCCTAGATACCGCGGTAATATCGTTCTTGCTACTGCACTTGGAGGATGGTGTTTTTGTGCCTTCGTGAGATGTGTTTGTACTTTTCGTTGAAGATTTTCTATATCCGTTTTTGTCCACTTAACAATACCAAATGAATAGCTAAGCGCGGAACAAGCGTAGGTGTTTAGTGACTTAAACAAATTTTTACTGTTAGGCAGGCCGCACATCAAAGAAACATGAAACGTAAATTACGTTTCATGGAAATAAACCACTGCTAAACAAATATACGTCCGGCCATTTATGAAACTTTCCGAAAATAAAAATGTGTTATGAGCATGAATCACACTCGTTTCATTGGTAGACGGACTTCAAGATTTGTTTAGCCGTGTTTAATTTTCATGAAACATGTTTTTCGTTTCATGTTTCATGTTTTTCGTTTCATGTTTCTTTGGTGTGCGGCTTGCCTAAAGCTGTGAACGAAGAAGCTGTTTTACCCTTCGTATAAACTCAGTAGTGATCTCAGTTTTCATTTACTTATGGTCAATTTTCCGCGCCTGCTTTACTCCATGATATTTGTACATATCGTTTTCACCCATGGCCTTGAGGTTCTGGCCATTTTGCATATCGAATCCACAGGGCTGTATCTTTCCTCTGACTATATTCAAAACACGGCACTTGCCTAGTCCGAAGTGTTATTATCGTTAGAAAATATTTGTACAGTTTTGAGCATATGCTGCCATTAATTTCAAATCATCTATACATGGTGATTGATTAGTGGGGTAAAGCTCAATAGATCCGGTATAGCAATAGATAGCAATAAAAGTTAACGACAAAAATTTTAGCCGCCTTTGAGCTTCACATTACAAAATTAGTTAGAATGTTACAGGGTAGGGTGTTCGATAACACAATGGCAGACCAAACTTATGTTTTTTTAAATGGAACACCCTATATTTTATTTTATATTCGAAATCATGTTAACTTCTCCATCACAGAAATATAAAGGTTTGTTATGTTATACAGAGTATTTACAAAGTTATAACCAATTTTATATGAAAATCGTAAAAAGTTCAACTCCCTGTATAAATGAAAATAAGCAAAACAGCAATGGTTTATTAATGCCATATTTTTTTACATATTGTCAAAAATTTTAAGAATGATTGATATTGCTAATTTTCTTTATATCAAATACAGGGTGAGTCAAAACGCAAGTACATTATTTTCTCAGTAATTTTAAATGGAACACCATGTATTTTATATCACTATTGAAAAGTACCATTACCGTACTTTAATTTTTAGGTAACATTCCCTATGTCTAAATTTATTGGTTTTCGAGATATTTTCATTTTTTAATGGACCAGTAGCGTGGCCACCCAAATCACCAAAATTTAATAAACTTGACTGATTTTTTTGGGGTTACGTTAATAATGAAGTTTATAAAATACCTCCAACAACAAGGGATGAGATGAAAAATAGAATACAAAGTGTATTTCGATGTGTTAATTTACAAATTCTTCGTAGAGTAAGTAGCTCATTTAATAATCGTTTTTAGGCGTGCATAAATGTGTTAAGAGGTAATTTTGAACACCTTATGTAATTAAATATTAAAAATATTTTATTAAAAGTAACTTCTAATTTTTTCAAACATGTTTTTTTTTGCAAAATGTATTACTGATAAATTATTTTTCGTTCTTTATTTGTTACATTGTTAAATTTACATACAAAAGTAGTGTTTTATTGTCTTCACAAAATGTTGTATTTTGTGTTTGTGTGTTTTTTTTGTAAAATTTATTACTAATTTTCTTTCTTTATTTGTTACATTTACATAAAAAAGTAGTTTTTAATTGTTTCAAAAATGTTGCATGTTGTGGTTGTGTTTGTTTTTGTAAAATGTATTACTAATAAATTATTTTTATTTCCTTATTTGCTACATTGTTACATTGATTACCGGATTGATAATCAGTAATCGTCAATTGTCAATTCAGTCATGGCTTACTTAGATAAATTTAGACACCTAAAATAATTTGCTCTGAAAAATGAAAATATCTCGAAAACTAATAAATTTGGACATAGGGAATGTTATATAAAAATTAAAGTACGGAAATATTATTTTCAATAATGATATAAAATACAGGGTGTTCCATTTAACATTACTGAGTACAATAATGTACTTGCGTTTTGACTCACCCTGTACTTAATATAAAGAAAATTAGCAATGTTAATAATTCCTGAACATTTTGACAATAAACAAAAAAATATGGCGTTAATAAACCATTGCCGTTTTGCTTATTTTTATTTATACAGGGAGTTCAACTTGTTACGATTTTCATACAAAATGGGTTATAACTTTGTAAATACCCTGTATAACATAACAAACCTTTATATTTTTGTGATGAAGAAGTTAACAGGATTTCGAATATAAAATAAAATATAGGGTGTTCCATTAAAAATACATGAGTTTGGTCTGTCACTATGTTATCGAACACCCTGTAACATTCTAACTAATTTTATAATGTGAAGCTCAAAGTTAGATACAATTTTTGTTATTAACTTTTATTGCTATCTATTACTATAGCGGATTTATTGAGCCCCCACTAATCAATCATCCTGTATACAGTGGGTGATCATTGATCATATTATGAGAGCCACCTCAGAAAATTTTACTTTTGTTTAATAATGGTATGTAAGTTTTTTCTTTATACGGTTCATGTTGCCTTTGAAACTTTAGAAATGGATGCTATGTTTCTGTTGGAGTGATTAGTATTGAATATTAAAGTTTTTATTTCTGTTATTTTCCTTGGTGAGAAGTTTATTATAACTCTAAACACCAATACAAAATAATAGGCACACGAGTTGCAAGCTAGACGGCAGCACCGACAAACACTGGCATCTGAGTCACGCATTGCCACACATGCGTGTTGCCACTATTGTCAGACTATTTATTGCACTTTCGTAAAGTGTAACAAGACAGCCAAATGGAAACAAATGCATTAATATATGATACAGCTTAATTATATGCCCTTCCTCTAAAACATTGAATTTTACTAGGTGGCTCTAATAATATGATCACCCACTGTACAACAGATGATTAAGCTTCGGCACCACACTGTTGTTATTTTTGATACCTACCTAAAACCTGATTCAGTGGAGTTCAACAGCTGAGATAATGGGTTCATACCTAGACAGAACCACAGTGGACTCAACGAATCTCCTTGGAACAGGCCCCGGCCGATTGCAATATTTTCAGTTTCGATGTTATTTTCACCAGGTATTTGGAGGTAAATTTTAGTTTTCCACTTTGTCATTACATACTTTAAAAAGAACACGATCTTATCATCGACATTATATATTTTCAATGTATCTATAAGCCATTCATCCGGCACTGAATCAAAATCCTTCTTGTAATCAATGAATGCAATATAAAGGCTCCTTTTGTTTAGAATATGCCTGGTTATTGTTATAAATGACTGAGTCGATGATAAGTTATTCTTTGCAGCCCATGGAACCCTTAGCGCATCATTTTTGTTGAGGCTCTATGATATTGTTTAGAGCACAGTGTGGTAGATACGCCGTGCTACACAGGATGTCACCAATTTTTACAAAGTTGGAGGATAAGTAATTGGCGGTATTTGGCTGGTATCTTGGGTGTTATTTTGATCTTTCGGTATTAAATAAGTGGTGCCCTGAGCTAGGAATGATTGTATTTCCTGCGGATGAGAAATAATATAATTATAAGCGCTCATGAATACTTGTTAAGCCAGAAGTTTTGAACTCCGTCTGGTCCAGGAGATTTCCAGTTATGAAGCTCTTTGATAATATTTGAGTCTTCTTCAGTGGTGAAGGGTTCGTAGAGAGTAGTAATGTAGTGTTGGCAGTTCTGCGTCGTATTTATATCCAGCCAGCATTGGAGTTAAGAGTTACTGGTGTGGAAAGTTGATTTCCCCAAAACTCACGAATTTCTTCTTGGCTTGGAAAGTTACTTATCGACACTTTCTACGGTGGAATTAAGTTTTCGATAGAACGCTTTCTCAGCGTTCTCAAAAAGTGCATTGTTGCATTTGCGGTTGTTACTCACTTTGTAACTCCTTAGTCGCCCTGAATAAACAGAGTTTTTGTTTTAATGTATCCAGGCACTGTTGGGCTGTGTTGTTTTCTGGATCATATCTTGAGTGTCTTGCAGTATTCAGCATTATTTCTTCAGCTCTCCTGATGACTATTCTACTTGTTACTCCTCGTATACATGTAAATTATTATTTAAAGAATAAGATACAGTCGGAAAAATGAAAGAATACCCGTAAACGATCACGTCAATCACTTATTTTGTATTTGCTATCTTTTTCTATAACAAACCTTTGTTATTTCTAGAAAAATACAGCAAATACAAAATAAGTAATTGATGTGATCGTTCATGGGTATTCTTTCATTTTTCCAACTGTATATAATATGTATATCTTATTCATTCCACAGTTTTAACAGACTTTTTATGTGAAGATACGGATATATCATATAAAAAGTTACACGATTCAGAGCAGATTTTGCATTTTTTGCTTTCATTTGCTATATATACAAACATACATGTTATGTACTTGTATTCCTGCACAATAAATTCAGAGTTTATCTCTTCTGGCGCGTAGTGTATGGAGGCGATTTGGAAGAGTATTGTTAAACCCCAGAAATATGTTACGTCGTTCTCAATTTCTACTAAAAAGTTTTTCTATTTGTGTAGAGTTTATGAATATAAATTCAGCAGATGTATCGATTTAGAAACGAGGAGAAATGTCCAATATCAATATTTGAACAGATGTCGATTGTACAAGTTGAAGCAACAAATTTTAAATTTTATATTCTACCTTCACGGGTATCGTTTTCTCCGTTTATAGGTCGCGCGAGGCTCGAAGCGTGCCTTTTTCTGACAAAAATATTTTTATGATGGGCAAAACGAGTAGTAAAACATTCACAAAATGAATATATTATTTTCTCTCTGATGTAATTTCATTTTATTGATTTAGTTGTCTTATACTCATTTTTTATACAAATAACAACACATAAATTTAATTTAATATAAACAAAGAAGTATTTTTAAGCGTAAGTTTTACTTTTAATAAAATTAAAAATAATATCAAAAATAAAACTATTGGGACCAATCTTCTAGTAACACTTTCGTGGTTTCTAAAATTTGCAAACCAACGAATTGCCGGAGCAAAGAAGGCCGAGGGAGATCTAAATAGTTGCATCTCACTACCCGCCTGTCCAGCTGGTAAAATTCCACCGAAGATTAGTCCCCCATACTCAGAATATAGTGTAGGAAACAGAGGTTGAACCTCGCAAAATGGACACAAGTCCGGTTTTATTTTTTTTTCTGGTATATCAAGGGGTGCTTATTATGAGACTAACTTTTTCTTAAGAAATTTCACCCCGGAACCCCCTTTTCATCCCTTTAAAGGGGGTTATTTGTGATTTTTGCGAAACGTAACCCTTCCTGTACGTTTTGAAAAAAATTTACTTAATAGTAAAATGAAGAGGACTATATTTCCTACTATTTATTTCCCGACAACATATGTCTATCGCCCACCGTTTAGCGGGGGTGGCGCCCCAAAGTTGACAAATTTTAAAAAAGATGTTTATAAAAAAAATTATTTTTCCCTAACTGTAACGAAAATTAAGAAGAAACCCTGCGGCAATTAATCGCAAATAAGTGGCTGATTTTTTGGTATAGGTTTCATTTAAGGGCAATTGCAAATTTTTTAACTACAGGGTGTTACATTTTAAAAAAACCCCTTTTTATACCATCTGAACCGCCTATGCTACTGGTGCTATTTACAAATTTCTATAATGCACCCCCATTTTTTTCGGAACCACCAAAAAAAAAAAAGAATTAATAAAGATTTTCTTGGAATCCTTCACACACCATGCCCTTTATTAAAATGCTTCATATATCATTTTGTGCAAGTTCTTATTACCCAAGCACAGACACCAAAAGCGAGAGTGCAACCCTTGTAGCCAAAAAAAATAAATAAAAGGGGGTTGAAAAAAAATTTTTTTGCTTTTTGACCCATATGAACCTATGCTCCGTCAATAGAGTTTTTTATAAATATATATGATTATTGCAACATCCCTGCAGAAAGTACCCCTATCCCTTGGAGAGCATGTTTTTACGATTTTCTCATTACCTATGCATTTTTTTAAAACAAAACTTATACAGAATTAAAGACCATTATTTTCTCTACAAATAAGGTCCTAGGCATTTTTTCGTATAAGCAACCGTTTCGGCACAGTGGCGCCGTAAACCTCAGAAATGCTTTGGCGGGCTCCAGTTTGTTTTTTTTTTCGTCACATATTCATTTTATTGATAACGTACTTATGGAAAATAAAAGAACACACTGTCTGCTACACATTATAATATATGCTTATTTCACTTTCTCTGCACCCTAAAGCCGCAGTGGTGGCCCAAAATCAATTTTTGAATATTTTCTTTATTAATTCTCCTTTTTTTTTGGTGTGGTTCCGGGGACAATATGGAGGTGCATTATAGAAATTTGTAAATAACACCAGTACATCGGTAACAAAACAAAAGCAAGTTTGACATTTAATAATTCGTTAGTTCGATGGCTCTACTCGAGTTACTTGGGAACAAAAAAAGAATGAAGGAAATTGCTCAATGGGAAGCCGAGAAAATGCATTTTTTTTTTAATGTATACCGATTTTGAACTTTGAGTGTTACATTTTCTCCAACCTAATTTTTGATTGGAATTTTGCTATTTTTGGCAATTTTCACACGTATTATCGATAGTTTTTATTATAATAATATATGTTATGAGTATTTTAAGGATATGAAAATTGGTGTGTAGAAAGAGGACAAAAATAAAAAGGTGATGGTTTGAAAATTATGATCCTATTTTTTATATATTTGTCCTAAATTCCGGTCAACTTTGACCGGTTGTATCTCAGGAACTACTCATCATAATTAAACGTTTTTCTTTTAAAAGAAGCGTCCTGCCTCTTTTTTTCGAATACCGTTTTTACTATTTAATTTAGTTTAATATTTCCCGAGATATTCTATTTGTTTATAAGCCAAAAAATTCTTTATAATTTTAAAATATTCCTGAGGCCGCTTAAATAGTCCAATTTCAATTCCGTAAAGTACATTAGATAGGTATAGTGTCTTTTTATGAAAAAATCATAGTTATTCTTATGCATTATAATTATTGTCGTTATTATAGCGACCGTAAATTTTTAATTAACAATTCAATTGTTGCTAAACGGTTCATTCAATTTCCATCGACTTCTGGAATTATAATCTATACAAAAAGGGCTTTTACATTACCAAGTTATTTAATTATTGATTAACAATTACTTATCTAAAATTTTAGTTGAAAATTAAAGATTTTGTTGGAAAAACCCGCTTTTTGCGGGAAGAGTTTTCGTCGAAGTGAATGGGGAAAAACCCGTCTCTATGCATAATTTAATTGCGGTGAATTTTTATTTGGGTGTTTTTGGTGTAAAATTAAAATATTTGGAGTTATATAGCAAAAATTGAAAAAAACACGATTTTCGGGCGCCATTTTGTTTATAAAAAAGTAGCACACCATCTGCGGACTTTGCATACCTATATTATTAATATATACCATCATAAGATTCGATTTCGGCAATAAAATTGCTGGTAAATAACTTTTCCCAAAAATGGCCTATTCTCCGATAATCAGCCCAGACTACACAAAACAAAATTGCCTATTTAAAGGAAATTTCAAAGATACATTGAAATCTCCTTTGAGGACGCTGCAGTGACATCTATTAAAGAAAATAGAAAGTAGGAAGGTCTCAGATACAGAATACATTATTGAAAATAATATAAACTAATTTAAATCTAGAAACCTTCATTATTAGAACCATTCTCTGTTAGCATCCTGAATCTCTGCCTTCTGCCTTCTACCATTTACAAGGCATAGAGACGACGAACATAGAAAACGGAAAGCATACATTAACTAATTGAAAGGTTATTAACTCTAGGCCACCTTTACATAGTTACTATTATTGAAGCAATATTATTCACGAATAAATGGTTAAAAAAACGATAGCGCTCACACGACTCAATAATATTGATCAATAAAGATAAAAAACACTTTTTAAGAATGGATGAACAACTGTTTCAACACCTAAGTATACTAGACCAGGGCGCATCTGTAAAAATATTAGTACATTTGGACGTTGAGAGGTGACTCAAATTTTTTGCAGAAATTGCTTGAAAATAACTCAAATAATACTATTTGAGTTATCCTCCCTCTCAAATAGGTCCGGAACATTGCTTAAATAATCAAAATGTCAAAAAATGAAGGAAAAATTCGATTTTTTTCTTCGTTTTCTGATTATAACTTTAAAAGTGTTCAGTTTCGAGAAAAGTTGTACGAACATAAAAGTTGAGTGATTAAAATTCCTACAATATAGAATTGGTTAAAAATTTAAAAAATAGTCACCCTTGTTGCAAAATAGCAATAATTGCGAAAAAAAACCATACAAAAACAAGTATTCGCATTTTACGTTTTTCAACCATTTGTGCTAAACTTAGGACCTTCATATTTCAGGCACAAAAACTTTGTGATACATTAAAACAATACTGTAAATTTCATTAAGATCGGTTCAATAGATTTTGCAAAATACATTTTGCAATCCAGCTTTCGCAAAAAAAATCATTTTTTCAAAATGTTACAGGACTGAAAATAAAGCGAATAGCAAGTTGAAATCTTTTTTTGCGTATAGAAGTGTACTGTACCTTTCATTTGCAATTTGCAAAATTAAAATCGATTAACTACCACGGCGTCAGGACTTTTTTAAATAAACATTAATTATTGGTGCTACGCGCAGGATAGCGGATAGTTTGCTCTGATTGGGCATTCCAATGACCTTTGATAATGATTAATACATTTTAATTTTTATTACATTTCGATATAAATAAATAAATTTGTTTATTGCAAAATAAAAACACATACTCTATCCTTTGAAATAACACTTTTTTTAGCAAAAACTTTCTTTGTTCATATATTTTAACTTAGAGATTTATTATTTTTAAACATATGCAATTGTTTAAACAGTATTTCACAAATAATAATAAAATACGTTTGATTTTGTGGAATTAAAATATTAAAATACAACAAAATATAGAGTAAAAAAATAATATATTAGATAAAGATTGGAAGAAATTTTGGTGGAAATCAACTTGTGTGAATAAAACGCCGCTGTCCTGCGGGTAGCACCAAAAATTAATGTTTATTTAAAAAATTTCCTGACGCCGTGGTAGTTAATCGATTTTAATTTTGCAAATTGCAAATGAAAGGTACAGTACACTTCTATAAGCAAAAAAAAATTCAACTTGCTATCTGCTTTATTTTCAGGCCTGTAACATTAAAATCAAATGAATTTTTTTTGCGAAAGCTGGATTGCAAAATTTATTTTGCAAAATCTATTAAATCTATCTTAATGAAGTTTGCAGTGTTGTTTTACTATATCATAAAGTTTTTCTGGGTAAAATATGAAGGTCCTATGTCTAGCACAAATGGTTGAAAAACGTAAAATGCGAATACTTGTTTTTGTATGGTTTTTTTTTCGCAATTATTGTTATTTTGCAACAAGGGTGACTATTTGTTAAATTTTTAACCTCGCAACTTTTATGTCAGTACAACTTTTCTCAGAAATGAATACTTTTAAAGTTATAATCAAGAAACCAATAAAAAAAATCGAATTTTTCCTTCATATTTTGACATTTTGATTATTTAAACAATGTTCCGGACCATTTTGAGTGGGAGGATAACTCAAATATTATTATTTGAGTTATTTTCAAGCAATTTCTGCAAAAAAAAATTTGAGTCACCTTTCAACGTCCATCTCAAAACAGATGCGTCCTGGACTATACCTAATAGTTGCATTCGTTTCACCATTTATAATAAAGTAGGATATGATTATGAGGAAATAATTGGGGGAATTAGATGCTAATGGGTTAAGGGTTAAGTTGAGGAAAACGAAGTCAAAGTTAAATTTACATGGTAAACTCGACAGCGAATTAATGACTTATGGACTTATTTTGAATTAATTGTATACATTTTTTTATCTAATCGCAAAAACTTCAGTAAAGTTCGTATTTATTTTCATTCAAAATATTTTAAATTTTGAAAAAACGCTCGCACTTGTACCCCTCTGCTTCAAATCTTGCACTTGTTTCTCTTTGTCACTTAAGTACCTTACGAATTTCTTAAAGTAAAATAAAAGAAAAATTACGTAAAAATTAATTTTTTTGTTTTTACTTATGAAAAGTTACCTGGTACATTTTGTGTTATTATTTCACTTAAGTAGTTTGAATAATTTTTAAGAACTTGATTTGCAAAGATGCTAAACGATTTACTAAACATAATATCCAACACCTTGTAGGCAAAGGGGTGCAAGTGTAGTTATACCTGTTTGCCGCAAATTCTTTTTAAATATTTCGTAAGTAGTCAAACTAGAACCTGCGGTATGTCGCCACCACTAGTTTAATTCACCTGTATCTCTTTGCGACTAAATTTTTAGTACTATCTAGTATTATTTTGTGCACTTAACTCAGTTTACAACATTTTGTCACTTGTACCCCTAGCATCTAAGCCCCTCAATTATATAAAAATTATTTTTGTTTATTCCCTAAATTAATATGGATCGTTTTTTTTATGATCTATTCGAAGTAGAATTATTTATATGCAATTTTCTTAATTAGTAAATATATACACATAGCTTAATAGGGTCGTTTCATTATAAGCATACTATAGTAGCACCTGTTATTCTTATTATGCAACTTGGTATTACCATTTACACTAACAAAATTAATTTAAAATTTAGAACAACTGACGTTTTATTGGTCAATATCTCGTATACCCCTCACACGGTGAATAATATTGACGGCGTCTCAATATATTGATGGGACTTCAATAAAAATCAAACCGATTTGATTTTCTTCAATATTATTGCCATGTTATTATTGTTTCAATATTCTCCTTACACGTTCAATATATTGATGAATATCGATATTGCTTCAATAATATTTAAAACAACTGACGTTTTATTGGTCAATATCTCGTATACCCCTCACACGGTCAATAATATTGACGGCGTCTCAATATATTGATGGGACTTCAATAAAAATCAAACCGATTTGATTTTCTTCAATATTATTGCCATGAATATTATTGTTTCAATATTCTCCTTACACGTTCAATATATTGATGAATATCGATATTGCTTCAATAATATTTAAAACAACTGACGTTTTATTGGTCAATATCTCGTATACCGTATACCCCTCACACGGTCAATAATATTGACGGCCTCTCAATATATTGATGAGACTTCAATAAAAATCAAACCGATTTGATTTTCTTCAATATTATTGCCATGAATATTATTGTTTCAATATCCTCCTTACACTTTCAATATATTGATGAATATCGATATTGCTTCAATAATATTGACCGTGTAAAGGTCGCCTAAAGGAACTCGATGTTCATTAGATTTTTAATGATTTTTTTTATGAAAATTTGCTTCTCATCTCATGCTTTTTTATCGAAACGGAATGGTCTTGGTAATTTAGGAAAAAGTTGCAATTTTTTTAGATTAGAATGATGTAATTTCATAGATATTAAAACATAATTTTTAATTCCGAACGACTTTTTATAATATCAATTTTCGATATTGTGAAATTTAAACGTACTTTATTCCTGAGCGAAATTCATATTTTTTGACTTACCTCCTAGCTAGAATATTGATAAAATTTGAAATCTGATGGTTGTATCAATGTTTTAAACCACTCGGAACATTTTATGAAGAATATTTTTTTTTTGTAAAATTCATAATAAAAAAGTTTCCCAACTTAAGTAGACACATTGTATAAAATCAGATTTCTCTGTACACTTGAATCCATGTTTCTTTACACGTTAAACTGTGAATGAGGTTAACTTTGTATGTAAATTAATGGCAAAACTAAATACACTTACCGTAAAATTTCAAAGTCCAGTATAAAATTAGTTGTGAAAACAACTTTTGGTTTAATATAAATAACTTCTAAATGCAAAAACAGGATAGAAAACAGCAAAAAATCCAACAAACTGACAGTGACAAGTAAACAACCCAGAAACGTCACAAATTGTACTTTTTAAAATCTGAAAACGTTCCCAAGCGTCTTTTTTGTATCTATCTCTTTTCAATATACTGACTCTAGAGCGTTTACAAAAATAACATGTGTCTTTACTTAATAACAGGCGGTATCTGGTTTGTCGTTAGTTTCATGCGTGGAAGACAATGATGCTAGATAAAAAGTATGTGTTTTATCGCGTCAGGTATTAATAATGACGCACGGGTAAAGAACCCTGGACTTAAGTGTACGTAAGTATATTATCGAAGAAAACCAATATCGGAATTATTGGACCACAGATAACGGTTTATAAATGTGTCTACAAAAACTTGATCTGCTCATAATTTATGTTATGAAAATACTCACTGCCTTTTTGACTTCGATAAATTTTGTATATGCACCTATTGTTTTTACTACAAAAATATTACGTTACTTGAGATTACTGATGTCAGAACCCCACAGCGTTGCCAAAACATTAAAATAGTAAATTAATATGAGGTATTTTCCAAATACTATCAACTTGACGTTTGGAAAATAGCTTCTATAATTATTTACTATTCTAATGTTTTGTCAACGCTGTGGGGTTCTGACATCAGTAATCTCAAGTGACGTAAGCGTATTTTTGTAGTAAACAAACCATACCTAATATTGTTTTTATTTATATTTCTATTATTTCTATTATATTTATAGTACTTTGAAAAACTGATTATTTCTAATTTGACATTGTTTCTATTTCAGCGGATATAAAAAAATTAGTGGACGAGGGCTGGATGAAAAACGCCTTCAACCAGTATGCCAGTGACCTGATTAGTGTACATAGAAGTTTGCCTGACCCTAGGGATGAATGGTAAGTCATGTAAAACATAGAATAACTTGCTCATCCGGAAGAAAAGTGTCAAACTCAAAACAAAACTTTTTTCAGTAGAGATAGTCCATTGAAATGTTACACTTACATTGCATTTCTTAGAGGAGTTAATTTTATTTTTTTAATGTGTAGGGGGGTTCAGTAGAAGCTTAAGTTCAAGTTTTTGGGGTCGCCACCTTTGTCCCCCGGCCGCCATATTAAAAAAAGGGGTGCACAGGGCTTTCGCGCTGTATCTGCTAAACTAGCAACCCTACAGAAAATTTAATTACACATAAAATGTAGCAAATTCAATTTTCTACAATTTTACGTGTATTACTTTTTATCGTCAAGTGACCAACAAAAAAGTTATAAACAAAAATAAGAGACAATTTTGTAAGAAGTTTCCTTTTGGAGGTTATAACTTTTTTTCCGTTCATTTCACAATAAAATAACATCATAGCGATTTTGTAGAGGATTTTTCAATGAACAATTTTCACTATAAAGTTGTTTAATTTTATTTATTATCTAGGTTTTACAGCGCTCCAAACTTCACCAGATTCTGTAATTCTCATAGGAATACAATAAAAACAATACTTCAAAATTACGTTATGCCGACCACGAAAATCAAATTTAAGATAATTGACTAATTTTGGTAATTTTTTATGTTTTTGTGGTCGCTGAATCCGAATATGAAGTTTATTTTTATCTAAAGTTGGTGGAACATGTTCAAAAATCAAATTTTATACAAAAGTGCCAAAAATCAATTTTGATGATTTTTCAAATTTACCTCGCTGTATCTTTGGTCGCTGGAAATATTTCCTTTTAAAAATTTAACTGTGTTATCGTTGAAGTATGTAGATAACAATGAAATTTGTCCAAAATGTTTAAACACATTATAAAAGGAGTTGTTAATTTTTAAACATTTTTGTCATCATATTCCGTTAGTTTCATGTTTACTTAAAAAAGTTGAGTGACAAACTTTTTAATTTATAATTTTAACCAACAACAATAAAACATGATTCATGAAGAAGTTTTTTGGAAAATTTTAAGTCAAAATATACAATAGGAAAAAAGTTATGTTACTTCATAGACAAGCGGCACACCCCAAAAAACGCTTATATCTCGAGATCCTGGTCACGGTGTGGTGGATGGCTAATTTTGATCATACTTTATGACTTTGATATCAAAAATCGTTTTTCGCTCTTCTTAAGAATTTTGCATTTTGCGGTTGCGTCATTCTTCTTCTGGACGGGCGAATTTGTCCTCAAACAACTTCTTGGGCCTTTTCTATATATGCTTAGGGTTATAAGTTTTATAGTGGGGAGAAAGGTCAAAAATAGATTAGTAATAGCATATAAATGTTAAATCATAATAAATTGTATGAATAAGAAATATATATATATAGATAGAATAGTAAGCCTAACGTTTTGTTTTTATTGTATTCCTATGAACATTCGAGCATCTGGTCAAGTTTGGAGCGCTGTAAAACCTATATAAATAAATAGAATTAAACAACCTTATAGTGGAAATTGTTCACTGAGAAACCCTCTACAAAATTGATATACTGTTATTTTATTTTAAAATGAACTGAAAAAAAGGTATAACCTCCAAAAGGAAACTTGTTAAAAAATTTGTACTTATTTTTGTTTATATCTTTTTTGTTGGTCACTTCACGATAGAAAGTAAAAGAAACAATATTGTAGAAAATTTAATTTGCTACATTTTATGTTTAATTAGATTTTCCATAGGGTTTGTAGTTTACGAGATATAGCGCGAAAGCCCTTTGCACCCCATTTCCAAGATGGCGGCCAGGGGACAAGGGTGGCGACCCCAAAAACTTAAACTTAAGCTTCTATTGATCCCCCTACACATTAAAGAAATAAAATTGACTCCTCTAACAAATGCAAGGTATGGCCTAAAAAATGTAACATTTTAATGGCCTAAGACAAAAATAGATTTTTTAGATCTTTCAGTTTTATAGGTCTTGGGCCCACCATTTAAAAAAAAGGTATTACCCCTCATGAGACTTTTTTATTCGGGTATTTATGTGGAGTCAGACAACGTTTCTGTTTCGGAAAATTTTTGGGGGGAGGGCGTTTTGAGAATATAGAGATTTCTAAGCTTTGGTACGTCCGACAATAATTGTAGTTCCATTAAACATTTGTCGAATAGTATTACCAGTTAAATGTAAATATTTTAAATCAAAAATCAGCTGTATGATAGTGATGTTGAAAAAGTAACTATTCGTTACAAAGTACTCGTTACTTACGAATACCGAAAGTAACGATTACTATACAGAGAGGCAAATCGTTACTTAGATTACTCTACTTCATTACTTCGTACCAATCGTATCAGAGCGAATAACGACTATTGTATCTAATTTGATTACTTTGATTTCTCTGATTACTTCGTACCAATCGTATTAGAGCGAGTAACGACTATTGTATGTACTTTGATTACTCTGATTACTTCGTACCAATCGTATTAGAGCGAGTAACGACCATTGTATGTACTTTGATTACTCTGATTACTTCGTACCAATCGTATTAGAGCGAGTAACGACCATTGTATGTACTTTGATTACTTTGATTACTCTGATTACTTCGTACCAATCGTATCAGAGCGAGTAACGACTATTGTATCTACTTTGATTACTCTGATTGCTTCGTTACTCCGTACCAATCGTATCAGAGCGAGTAACGACTATTGTATCTACTTTGATTACTTTGACTTCTCTGATTACTTCGTTACTTCGTACCAATCGTATTAGAGCGAGTAACGACCATTGTAATTACTTTGATTACTCTGATTACTTCGTTACTTCGTATCAATCGCATCAGAGCGAGTAACGACTATTGTATCTACAGCCAGTACACTTGATTACTTTCTAGTTTCTAGACTGACCGGAAACATGTGGAAATGATAATGTTTCTACATTTGTTATATCTGTGATAATGTTATATCGGAATACAGTGGAACCTCGATAAGTCGGCCCCCGATAACCCGGAAGTCCGGCTAACCCGGACCGATTTTCATCAGACAAACATTTCAACAATAAAAATGTATGTATTATGTTAAAACATTTTATCTGTAGCCGCTTCTGGAATGTCTTAAAAATATCGAGTTTCATTGATAAAACTTGGCTTCGACCATAATATTTATAATATTTGAGAGATAATGGGTATTTGTGTAATTTGAACTATACGGTAAAAATGACTCATGGCACACCATGGCTATCGCAAACAACAGGCATCTTTTATTCCTTTATTTATTTTCAACTGTCTTTTAAAAAATTATTTTTAGAACAATGGTCTTTTAAACTTTAAACAATGAAAGAGCCACTGTTCTTAAATAACATAACATCGCTCCGATGGCAGACGAAATTGACACAACCGAAACTGACTGAGTTTTTTTTTACCTAGAAATGAACAATACTCTATCTATTTATACTGTCTATATACTACAACTATAATAGGTAAGTTAGATGTGTACTGTGCATATATATTTCATGTTGTTTTAATTATAACGGACTTTATCTATAAGTATACCGTATTTTATTAATTTTTACAATGCTCTCCGGCTAACCCGGATTTTCGATAACCCGGATCGGCCGCGGTCCCGATTAATCCGAGTTATCGAGGTTCCACTGTACCTATACAAAATACCTACCTACTGAGAAATACGATTGTCGATATGATTACCGGTACTCAAATACAAAAGTAACAAAAGTAATCATAGTAATCAAAGTAACAAATACTGTAAATGATTGCTTGTTATATCGGAATACCTATACAAAATACCTACCTACCTACTGAGAAATACGATTTTCGATATGATTACCGGTACTCAAATACAAAAGTATCAAAAGTAATCATAGTAATCAAAGTAACGAATACTGTAAATGATTACTTGTTATATCGGAATACCTATACAAAATACCTACCTACTGAGAAATACGATTTTCGATATGATTACCGGTACTCAAACACAAAAGTAACAAAAGTAATCATAGTAATCAAAGTAACGAATACTGTAAATTATTACTTTATACAAAAGTAACGATTTGGAACGAATACTTGAAAGTAACTATAATCAACATCACTACTGTATGGGTATAAATTTTATGACTCTTTGTGATGGGTGATGGAGTCATAAATGATGATTTTTTCGCAGGATTCTTTGATAAAAATACTTACAATTTACTGGTAATATGGTCCGCCAAATTTTTTAGGGTACGCCAGTTGTCGGGCACACCAAAGTTTAGAAAACTCTATATTTACGAAATGCCCCCTTCCGAAAATTTTCCGAAATAGAAAAGTTGTCCGACTCGACATTAATATCTGAATAAAAAAAGTCTCATGAAGGAGGTAATATTTTTTTAATGATGGGCCCAAGGACTAATAATCGGTAACTGCTAAAATGTATGAATTAAAAACGAAGAATATGGGTAAGTGAATGTGTCTAATTATATAAGAAGAAAAATCAAAAAAACTATGATAGGTATTTGATTTAACAAAAAAAAACAACATTTTGAGTTATGTTACTTTTCTTTTAAAATATTGGTCACTTTATCGTCGAAATGCCAAAAAATACCTAGGACACTTCTCGAAATACAACGGTTTTCGTAATAAATAACGATATATTCACTTCGAAAGTAACTATAATCAACATCACTACTGTATGGCTATTTTATGACTCTTTGTGATGGGTGATGGAGTCATAAATGATGATTTTTTCGCAGGATTCTTTGATAAAAAATACTTACAATTTACTGGTAATATGGTCCGACAAATTTTTTAGGGTACGCCAGTTGTCGGGCACACCAAAGTTTAGAAAACTCTATATTTACGAAATGCCCCCTTCCGAAAATTTTCCGAAATAGAAAAGTTGTCCGACTCGACATTAATATCTGAATAAAATAAGTCTCATGAAAAGTGTCATTGTTCCTGAATAAAAATATTCATTGTACCGCTAAATGAATAATAAATAGGTAACCTCCACCTTACGAAGTTGAAAGTAAACATCTTTTGGACACTTTTCCTGGTAAAATTTCAGGTTTTTGGGGTCAATTTAACAAGATAACTGGAATTATGCATTTGTTTAGTTGTGTCACTTTTTTCGGATGAGAAAACTATTCATTTTTTACGTTCATGTAAAAAACAAAACAGTATTGAGTTATATTTAGTAAAAAATTGGTTCTTTATTGCAACAGAGCAATACAATTTTTATTGCACTCATCTGTCATTTTATTACAGCGTTTTGCGATCATGACAAACATAAACATTGAATCCGACAGCCGTTTTTATAGGAGGGATTCACTTCTATACAGGGTGTCACAAAACTATCGGTCATCAATTATACCACGATTTTTCAGGATGAATTAATCAAGTCGATTTGGCCTAACTTACGAGACCGGGTCAATAAGTCCATCACTTTTTGAATTAAACACAGGTTTTTATATATAAAACGTTTTTTATTCTTCAACATAGTCTCAGAGGGAGCAATTCGTAGCCTAACTCATCGATTTTTGCCATGGGAACTTGCACTGGTGAAAAAGAAATTTTTTCTTGGCCAAATGCGGTCGTTTTTTTCAATCCCTCATTAAATCAAACCAATAACTTGGTATACTATTCGCATTTGATTGTTTTCCCATTTTTAAAATAGTGAATAATATGAATTATACCGCGTGCATCTCAAAAAACGGTCGCCATGACTACATTGGCTGACAATCCCACCTTTGCTTTTTTTGGCGCCGGTTACCGAGAAACCCACTGTTTTGACTGCTGTTTAAGTCTGTATATCCACGGGTATGAAATATGAAACAGCGTAAAAACTTGTCCATATTGCGTCAGACGGTTGCCTTTGTGGTCGATTGTGAGCAAACGCGGCACCCATCTTACAGAAAGCTTTCTCATATCCAAGTGATCATTCAAAATTGAAACCAATGAGCCATGTCAGCTGCCTATGGCTTTCACAATCTCTCTCACTTTCCATCTCCGACCGGCTAAAGCCATATCGTGAATTTTTGCAATTGTTTCGGATGCAGACTTCGGGCGTCCAGAACGTGGGGCATCTTCCGCGTTTGTACGGCCACATCAAAATTCACTAAATCACTTCTTTACCGTGAAAATGGATGGTGCTGAGTTCCCATAATATTTATTAAGCTTTCCCTTGGTTTGAGTGATGTTTTATTAATGTATAAAATATTTAAATAATGAATGGGTTGCATGTGTGAGTCCATACTATTGTAGTAAAGAAAAAAGAGACGTTCTCACAAACAATTTATTTTACAACTGACGACCGGTTTCGCTGTCTACAATATTCACAGCATCTTCAGGTCACGGTAAAAGTAAAATTAAATGCTACAAATAACAAAAAACCAGAGTTAGTTAAGTGGTCTAGTTGAAATCAAAGGGTAAAGATCAAGCCAATATTAAAGTATATATATTCATGCATACATATAAATACTAAAATGTACGTAAATATGGTTTAACAACCCTCACACTCACATACATGCAAGCATTCAAATGTAGTGGCAACTAAAGTATGTCAAGTATAAGTATAAAATGTACACTTACTTTCCGGTATAAGGGAAGAATATAGTAGTATTCAATATCATACTTTTTCTCCAAATTATGCTAAAGGGAGAGATGGTAGAGGGACAGATTTGATTGTAATGTACAAACAAAACAAAATAAAATAATTGGCAGGATCTTGAGGTGATTAGTAAGGGAACACGACATTAAACCGTGAAACCAAAAATTGTTAGTTATATATAAAGTGATGTTATTTTTAAATTTTTTAAAGTGTATATTTTTAAATTTATTGGGATTATTAGATGTTGTTCTGGATGTTCAAGAACTGATGGATGTAAGATTGGTTGTGCAATTTTCTTAAAACCAGAATTGGTCAGTTGTGTATTATTTGTGGTGTGATTGTGAAAATGTTTTAATTTTTATTTGTTGGAGACTTTGAAATTAAACTGAACAATAGTAAATAGGTAAAATTTGCTAAAATTTAAAAGTGTCAAACAATAAAATCATTAATAAATAATTCAGAATTAAATTCAAATGTGAAGGTAACTAACTGTACATGAAATTAAATTTATAGTAATATAAAATTATGATGATTTGTGCAGCAATGAATGAGATTTTATGAGATATTACTAAAAAGTTAGAAAAAGGCAAATATGAAAAAATAGATGAAAAAATGATTCATTTATGTTAATATCTGTTGAATGTAATAAATAGTTGAGTAGATTGAAAAAATTAATCTCAAAAATCTTTGAAAGTTACCTGGTTGAGCTGAATTATATGGATTCTTTGAAAAGTTAAAAAAGTTTTTGAAATATTTTTTGTTTTAAAGTCGATGAAAATAACACATAACAGATTCTCGAACGCAGACAAAGGACGTGGACACAACGGGAGTTTGGGAATTTTTTTGATGAGGAAAGCAAACTGTGTACTTAAAGTGTACTCTCAAAGATTTTTGAGATTAATTTTTTCAATCTACTCAACTATTTATTACATTCAACAGATATTAACATAAATGAATCATTTTTTCATCTATTTTTTCATATTTGCCTTTTTCTAACTTTTTAGTAATATCTCATAAAATCTCATTCATTGCTGCACAAATCATCATAATTTTATATTAAGTACTATAAATTTAATTTCATGTACAGTTAGTTACCTTCACATTTGAATTTAATTCTGAATTATTTATTAATGATTTTATTGTTTGACACTTTTAAATTTTAGCAAATTTTACCTATTTACTATTGTTCAGTTTAATTTCAAAGTCTCCAACAAATAAAAATTAAAACATTTTCACAATCACACCACAAATAATACACAACTGACCAATTCTGGTTTTAAGAAAATTGCACAACCAATCTTACATCCATCAGTTCTTGAACATCCAGAACAACATCTAATAATCCCAATAAATTTAAAAATATACACTTTAAAAAATTTAAAAATAACATCACTTTATATATAACTAACAATTTTTGGTTTCACGGTTTAATGTCGTGTTCCCTTACTAATCCCCTCAAGATCCTGCCAATTATTTTATTTTTGTTCTGAAGCTATTTCCTTGTGGCATTTTTATGATTAATTATTTATATGGGAAATAAGCCACAATTAAAATGAAAAAAATAATTTTATTAACGTTTCGACGCCCAAATCGGGTGCCGTTGTCAAAATACAAAATATTACTAAAATAAACTAAAGTGTTGTTGCTAAGCAAAAAAATTCTTCTAATAATTTATTTAATCTCACTCATTTATATTGGCAATTCAGACATATATTATACATTTTAAAGTAGAAGACTTTAAAATGATATTGCCAATATTTATGAGTTGCGTTCCTGGGACGACTTACTGAAAGATAGTTCATTCGATTACATGAAATTAACCCCAACTCAAGAATATCCGTCATAAAAAATTATAGCATGTGATATGTCTTTAAAAAGACAACCAAATGCAACGACAGTAAAATTCTCGCGTTAGAGACTTGATAGTAAATCACAAGGGAAAACCAGGAAAAACCCTGTGATACTATCCCGACATCGTAAGTATTTGGTCTTACATTAATTTACTCTCAAAAAATAATACCAAATTCTGACTTGTAACATGTTTAAATTATAAATATTATTAATAATACTAGATATATAAGTAATACTAAAATATAAAATATGTACTAGCTCGATATTATTGACTTACTAATCTTGGTATTTTCTTTCTATTGACTTCCTCTTTCAGTATGGGTAACCACATCCTACTGCATTCTACCGAGGAATTTGCGACACAATTGGTTTCATTTAGCATAATTAGAGCCGCTTCTTTGATTTTTCTCTTTTTACTATCTGATTCTTTCAGGATTATACTTGAATCTCTCCACTGAACTCTATGTTCATTATCCCATGCGTGTTGACATATTTGAGATCTCTCAAATTCTCTATTTTTAATATAAGATTGATGTTCACTTATTCTAACGTCTAATGGTCTTGATGTCTCACCTAAATAAAATTGTTCGCATTCACAAGGTATTTTATAAATGCAATTTTTTGTTCTTTCTTGATCATTGTTAGGTTTAGTTTTAGATAGAATAGATCTCAATGTGTTTGTTGTTTTGAATGTTGTTGAAATGTTGAATTTATTTCCTATTGTTTTAAGTTTCTCGGATAGTCCTTTTATATATGGTATTGATATTTTCCTCGTATTATTTCTGGTGAATGTTGTAGGATCCCGTTCTAAGTTGTTCTGTTCCATTCGATCCAATCTTGACAATTCCTTATTTATAAACGATAAAGGATAATCATTTTTTAATAAAACAGATGTTAACAATTGTTTTTCTGCTAAAAAGGAATTTTCGTTAGAACAAGTAATTTTGGCTCTATCATATAAGGATTTAATGATTCCCTTTTTAACGTTGATGTTGTGATTTGACTTGTAATTGAGATATCTGTTGGTGTGTGTTGGTTTTCTATACACTTGAGTCTCATATCCAATATCCTTCTTTGAGATCAAAACATCGAGGAAAGGTAGGCTGTTATTGTATTCCTTTTCCATTGTAAATTTTATTGTCTCTTCTTGATTTTATTTTAATTGTGGCTTATTTCCCATATAAATAATTAATTATTTTATTTTGTTTTGTTTGTACATTACAATCAAATCTGTCCCTCTACCATCTCTCCCTTTAGCATAATTTGGAGAAAAAGTATGATATTGAATACTACTATATTCTTCCCTTATACCGGAAAGTAAGTGTACTGTTACGCGATTGACTCTACTATTTTATTTATTTATATCTTTAGGCACTAAGTTTAATTTAAATAAAGGAAGACTTACTTATATTATTTTATTTACATCACTTATTTATTTTAATAATTACAAATAACACCAACTAACACATCTAATTTATTTACAACTCAAATTTATGATTTAATTAACTAAACATAATAACTTCGATAACTAATATATACATTTCATTAAATCCGAATCGAGTACAATTATATTACGCGTCGCGGCTCGTTCATTGACTGACTGGCCTGTGATCAGATTCCTGTTCTTAAATACTCTGGCAGCGGTCGCCTCGAATCGCCGTGGAAGATCTGGCCTTTACTCGTAACGCGGAGAAATATCGAGAAGAATTAGGCCGGGTTGTGAGGCGTCACATTGCCCCCTCCTTAAAAGATGGTTCCTCCTGGAACCTTGTCGGGACTGGAACTGGATGCTGGTATCTGCAAGTGGACCCTCTTTTACAACTCCCAGTTGTATAAAAGTGACAGGGGACGGTCTTCTCTCCGCACCAGTAACTATGCGGATTGCAACAGACTAACACCTGGACCTCGGTGTCTTTAAAAATTTCTTCTACCATATTTCGGATAACTCTCCAGTCTAATTGGCGGCATTCTAACTTTGGCATGGCTAACTTTTGCACGTCCGACTCCAACACGTGCTCTCTCAATTGAATTAATGCATCCCATACATCTTGGTAGGTAGGTTGGTCATGGACAGTGTCTTTTGTTACCAGATAGAATAGGTAACGTGATGCATCTTGGAGTTTCAATGCTTTGCCAGGAGCTGGCAGTTGGCATTGAAGTTCTGCAACTCGACCAAACTTCCTTCGGAAGGCGGATGCCAACCCTCGTGCGTCTTTGATACTGGCCGGGATGGTATGGGCCAGCGAGTAGTCATCGGGAAGTGCGAGAAGATCTCGCTTTTCTTCAGTGGTAACACCATGTCTTGCTTTACCGGTACCTCCGTAGGCACCCATGAACTCTTCAAAGGTAAGGTCAGGTATTTCTCGAACTTGGTTGACTTCCACTTCTTCATCTACGTCGTGGTCTCCCTCGTACGGCGCCAACCGGTTATGGTGGACTATCATCGGCTTTCCCCTAGGAATCTTGCTTATTCGGTAGATAACGTCATTGATTTTCTTGACAATGAGGTACGGACCTTCCCAGAACTGCTGCAACTTGGGAGAGCAACCTGTTCGCCTCTTTGGATTATAAAGCCAGACTTTGTCGTTCTTCTTGAAACATCCCCTCTCGGCTTGGGTATCGTATCGTTTCTTCATTCGGTCGCTAGCGATCTGAAGATTAGAACGGACCAACTCATGTATATCGTCCATTCTTCTTCGCAATTCATTCACGTAATCCTCACCAGCAACATCTTCTCCAGGTCGACATCCAAACTCTAGATCACAGGGTAGGCGCATCTCACGTCCAAATAGGACTTTTGCTGGTGTTTGGCCAGTTTATTCATTAACAGCAGATCTATAGGCCATTGCGAAGAACGGAAGGTACTGGTCCCAGTCTCGTTGATGATTGGACACCATCTTTGTCAAATACTTGCCAACTGTCCTATTCATACGCTCCACCATTCCATCCGATTGCGGGTGATAGGCCGTGGTTCTTGTCTTCTTCATGCCTAGTTTATCACAGATTCCTTGAAAGAGATCGCTCTCAAAGTTCCTTCCTTGGTCACTATGGATCTCCAGAGGTACTCCAAATCGGCTGATGCAGTCTTTGATTAACACATCTGCAATAGTGGCGGCCTTCTGGTCTGGAATTGCGTAGATCTCCACCCACTTCGTGAAGTAATCCATTACCACCAACATGTATTTGCATCCATGGTCACTTTCTGGAAATGGCCCGGCAATATCCAAAGCTATTCTTTCAAACGGACTTCCAACATTGTACTGTCTCATAGGAGCCTTTCTTTTCCGGTAGGGTCCGTTACTTATAGCACAGGTGGTACATTTCTTACACCAGTCCTTCACATCGTCGGAACTATTCATCCAATAAAATCGTTCCCGAATTCTCTGAAGGGTTTTCTTTACACCAAAATGCCCTCCTGATGGACTGTCGTGTAACTGACGAAGTACTTCGGCTACTCTGCTCTTTGGAATCACCAACTGTGTTCTCCTCGCTGAACCATCATCATTTTCCATCACTCGTTTAAGCAAGCTGTCTTCCAAGATAAATGAGTCCCACTGGGCCCAATACGTCTTAACTACTGAGCTTAGGCTTGATATTTCTTGCCAAGATGGTCGACGATTTTCTTCTTTCCATTTTCGAATCTTCTGTAAAACTGGATCTTTTTCTTGTTCTTCCTTGATCTTGGTAGGCGTCCACTCGTCGTTGACCACTGCTGTTCTTAGTACTGCTGCTTCCTTTGACTCTGTTTTGTTGCAATGGGAACATTCTGCTGGACACGGTCTTCTAGATAGGGAATCAGCGTTCCTGTGGCTAACTCCGGCTCGATGCTCGATCTTAAAATCATATTCTTGAAGTCGTTCAATCCATCTGGCTATCTGACCCTCTGGATTCTTAAACTGCATTAACCATTTAAGGGCGGCATGGTCGGTTCGGATTAGAAACTTCCTTCCATAGAGGTATTGATAGAAGTGTTCCACTGATTTTACTACTGCTAGAAGTTCTCTTCTCGTGACGCAATAATTTCGTTCAGGTTTTGAAAGCACTTTACTAAAATATCCAAGGACTCGTTCCTGTCCTCCTTGGATCTGCGACAGCACTCCTCCAATTCCCACATTGCTTGCATCCGTATCTAAGATGAACTCTCCTTCTGGCAGTGGATACCCTAATATTGGCGCTGTAATTAAATGCCTCTTCAAAGTTTCAAAGGCTGTTTGGCAGTCTCTATCCCAGCAATAATCCCTTGCTTCCTCTGTAAGTCGCGTTAATGGCTTAGCGATATCTGCAAACTTCTTAATGAATCTCCGGTAGTAAGTACATAGTCCCAGAAAACTTCTCACTTGATGTTTATCAGTTGGTTCCGGCCATTCCTTAATGGAATCGATTTTTCCTTTGTCCACGGCCACTCCTTCTTTGCTGACTATATGGCCTAGATAATTGACTTTACTTTGAAATAGCTGGCATTTGTTGGGGTTTAACATTAACTGGGCAGCTTTAAGTCGATTAAAAACGTCTTCTAAATTCTTCAGGTGGTCTTCAAACGTCTCCCCCAAAACGATTATGTCGTCTAAATACATCAGGCACGTCTTCCAAGATAACCCTCTCAACACATTTTCCATAAGCCTCTCAAATGTCGCAGGAGCATTACAGAGTCCGAACGGCATAACGTTGAATTCCCATAATCCAGATCCTGTCGTAAAGGCCGTCTTCTCCTTGTCCACTGGATCCATTTCTACCTGCCAATATCCAGACTTCAAGTCCAACGTGGAAAACAATTTACTTCCAGCCAATGTGTCCAACGTGTCGTCGATCCGAGGCAGAGGATAACTATCTTTCTTGGTAACATTGTTCAACAAACGGTAGTCCACACAGAACCTCGTAGTTCTATCTTTCTTCTTGACCAGGACCACCGGAGAGACCCATGGGCTCGTAGAAGATTCTATCACCCCGTCTTTCTTCATTTCTTGAACAATCCTTTCAGCTTCCTCTCTCTTTGCCTGTGGTAATCGTCGAGCTGTTTGACGAATTGGCCTAGCGGTACCAGTGTCAATTTTATGTTTGACAACTGTCGTTCTTCCTGTCTTTCCTCCTTTCGGTACGAATATGTCACGATATTGCCTAAGAAATTCCCTTAATTTTCTTTTTTCCATTTGATTTAGAGACTGGCCTGCAACTGCAACCATTTGGTCGAACTTGTCGTTGGAATTATCTGATGTTGTCGTCTGACGGATTATGGACGTCACGGGTACACAAGTTTCTACTTTTGTCTCCTTCTTGATGGTCACTGGGTAGTCATTGACATTAATCAATCTCACGGGAATTTCTTTAAGTCCG
This sequence comes from Diabrotica virgifera virgifera, assembly GCF_917563875.1. Lineage (NCBI taxonomy): Eukaryota > Metazoa > Arthropoda > Insecta > Coleoptera > Chrysomelidae > Diabrotica > Diabrotica virgifera. Next base: position 111,368,829 of record NC_065445.1, on the reverse strand, counting down.
CAGTCGCAACCTCGTTGGTAAGAGTTTCTTACGGCTGTTTATAACTGACGGTCGTATAATGGTCCTGGTCGCTCCGGTATCCACCAACAATGTATACTTTTTACCATTTATTTCTCCATCTACATATACACTATCTTCACGACATTTCAAAGAAGCTATTAGTATGAGATGGTCTTTAGAGTAGTTCTGAGTCGAGGCTGCCCCCCTAGGGTCTGTGCGCTCTCTTATTTCCTGCTGGCGAGTTTCTTGATTTGCGTTCTTCCTTAACCTCCGTGCGTGCCCCTTTTCACCACAATTGCAGCAATTCATGGTCTTCGTTTTCTTCGATGTAAAGCCTTTCATCATATTTACCAGCTGGTTAAGTTTATCTTCATCCTCTTCTTCTTTCACAGTTCGAACTGCACTGTACTCACCAGAGGCCTGCGTAGCTGATTCGAACTCGAGGGCCGCGGACAATACATCGACCAACGTCTTGTGACGAGCTAATCGCAGTGTTCTTTGCATTTCATGATCACGAAGACCATCAATAAATGTTTGAACAGCCAACATTTCCATCATGTCTTCGGGAGCTGTTGGATAAGCAAATCGTACTAGCCTGGCAATATCTAGATCATATTCTTGAAGAGCTTCATCTTTCTTTTGTCGTCGGTTTTTAAGCCGCGCTTGATAGACATACTCCAAATGTTCGTGCCCGTATCGCATATTCAGTCTCTTTTTAAGCTGCTCAAAGTCATCTGTCTCCTCTACGGCTATGGTCTGGAGGACATCCAAAGCGTCGCCTCGAAGAGCAATAGTGAGGTTTACAGCCTTTTCTTTTTCGGACCATCCGTTCGCTCTGGCCGCCGATTCGAACTGTTTCATGTAGTTGTTCCATGATGACTTTCCGTCGAAATTTGGCACCTTAACACGAGCAAGACTCACACTCCCTTCAACTATCGACTGTGGCTCCAATTTGTATTTGGTTTTATCATTTTTAATGTCTGTTAAGATGGGTTCCATACCTTTGTCTACTTTTTCCGTTTCCTGCATTTTCTTTTCTATTTCCTTGATCTTTTCTTCAAAAGTAGATTTTATGGACGATATCTTGTCGTCAAAATCCGAAGTGACTTTAGAGATCTCGTTAGTCATTTTGCTGTCAAGGGATGAAATATCACCCGAAACTTTCTTCTCTAACGATGCAATGTCTGTCGAAACTTTCAAAACATCCGAGGAAACTTGGGAAATTTCACTAGAAACCTTTTTCTCTAACGATGTGATCTCTGTTGAAACTTTGTTCTCTAGCGATGTAATGTCTGTCGAAACTTTCAAAACATCCGAGGAAACTTGGGAGATTTCACTAGAAACCTTTTTCTCCAACGACGTAATGTCTCCGGAAACTTTGTTCTCCAACGATGTGATGTCTGCCGAAATCTCTTTAGAAATTGACGAAATTAAAGCAGTTTGCCTGTCCTCAAACACGTAGGTTTCTGGATCATGACCCTCTTCTTGTAATGCGTTCTTCAGACGAACCACTAGATCAGCCTTTTTCCCCGCTGCGTCGAGCTCACGATTTTCCAGTTCTGTTCTGAGCTCCGTAAGGCGCAGATCAGAAAGTTTCGGCTTACACTGTGAAGACATGGTCACACTCTTTATTTATTACGATTTATATTTTATTTATTTTTAAAGGTTCCACACTCTATTTAAACCGAAAATTTACGTTGATATTTATTTCAAGTATCCCACTTCTGACACCAGTTGTTACGCGATTGACTCTACTATTTTATTTATTTATATCTTTAGGCACTAAGTTTAATTTAAATAAAGGAAGACTTACTTATATTATTTTATTTACATCACTTATTTATTTTAATAATTACAAATAACACCAACTAACACATCTAATTTATTTACAACTCAAATTTATGATTTAATTAACTAAACATAATAACTTCGATAACTAATATATACATTTCATTAAATCCGAATCGAGTACAATTATATTACGCGTCGCGGCTCGTTCATTGACTGACTGGCCTGTGATCGGATTCCTGTTCTTAAATACTCTGGCAGCGGTCGCCTCGAATCGCCGTGGAAGATCTGGCCTTTACTCGTAACGCGGAGAAATATCGAGAAGAATTAGGCCGGGTTGTGAGGCGTCACAGTACATTTTATACTTATACTTGACATACTTTAGTTGCCACTACATTTGAATGCTTGCATGTATGTGAGTGTGAGGGTTGTTAAACCATATTTACGTACATTTTAGTATTTATATGTATGCATGAATATATATACTTTAATACTGGCTTGATCTTTACCCTTTGATTTCAACCAGACCACTTAACTAACTCTGGTTTTTTGTTATTTGTAGCATTTAATTTTACTTTTACCGTGACCTGAAGATGCTGTGAATATTGTAGACAGCGAAACCGGTCGTCAGTTGTAAAATAAATTGTTTGTGAGAACGTCTCTTTTTTCTTTACTACAATATAAAATATTTCTTAAGGGCGTAGGCGCAAAATTTCGTGCTAATGTGTTTTAAATGTATTCATTTTTTCTAATCCTGAGAAAACTAATGAGTCTTTTTGAAAATTTAAACGCAGAATGAAAGATTACATTATTACCGAGGGCTGAAAGTCCCTTAGAATAACCAAGAATGCTTTTGAATAAGATATTTGAAATTAAAAATCACACTAAATTTTCTCTTTTTTTTTCACCCCCTGTAACTTATTAAAATAAACATTATATAAGTTTTCAGTGACTTTCGACCCTCGGTAATAATGCAATCTTTCATTCTGCGCTGAAATTTGTCAAAAATACTTATTAGTTTTCTCAGGATTCAAAAACAATAAATGCATTTAAAACACATTGGCGCGAAATTTTGAGCCTACGCCTTTAACTCGGCTATGTCACTGGTTCAAAATTCTGCCAAGGATAAGACTGAAACGCTTCTTATCTTTTTATGTATTGTTTGTAGGTTGTTTTTGCCTAAATTACAAAAATATTATGAAGTCAAGTGGTACTTACAAGATTCATTTGTCAACACTAACCAATGCACTTAAATACGTAATAGATTAACTTGATCACTATCAGATCCTAACTCATCATATAAAAGTTTTAAACTAGTCCATTCACTCACGGTAAAATATTGCAAAACCTCAAATTTTAAAGAATTGGATTGACATGAAATGTGGCACACACTCACACGCATAGTTAACATGTCAAAGAAATAAAGTGCCGATGTGTGCTTTTGCCTTGGGGGTGACTTTCACCCCTTCTCGGGGGTGAAAAACTATACGTTTAAAATAAGTCCGGAAATGTATAAACTGACTAATTCTTAGAAACTTTTGTTCTATAATGTTTTTTCACTGAGTTGATACTCTCCGAGTTATTTGCGAGTCAATGTTCATTTTTCAACAAAAAAAAACACGTTTTTAAACGGTGTTTCGCAAATAACTCTAAAAGTATTTTATCAAAAAAAAATATTCTTAACAAAAATATAGATTATAAAAAACAAAACAAAAATAGTGTATACCTATATAAGGTCTCTAGATCTAGTAAAAGCAGAGTTTTAGCTACTGAAAAACAGATTCATATTCGTCAAATTCCAAATCGAATATTTCAAAGTGAAATAACCAAAAAATGAAGCACGTTTTGGAGAAAACTCGTTACGACTTTTTTAAAGTGTTTAAGAAAAGCTTTATTTTTGTTTTTTAAAAAGTTTCTAGCATCAAAAGTAAGCAAGTTACACTCAAGTAAGGTATCAGTTTCTCCGAATGGTCAAAAACCCAAGTACAGGCTACGAGGATTCAATAAATATCTACACTTGTATTAATTCAATTTAGAAATTACTTGTTTCGTATTTTCATTACTACAGCAACTTATTTTCGTACTTCTTATGCTGCACAATACAATGGACCATTGGCTATTGAATGTCTAATAATAATCCAAAACCATCGCAGATTCGTGGAATATACTATAGTCTACAAAATTTCAACACACTGATTAGGAGTATGAAACTCCATTAATCCATTCCCCCAAATTAATCATGAACTCACTGACACTCTGATTAGGAGTGTGAGACTTCATTAATTCATTCCCCCAAATTAATTATGAACTCACATATGCAACTAGCTCATCATTTGAGTTACTCTAAGTTTAATTAGTTCCCGAAATTATCGAATATTCTCTTATACTAATAATAGCATTTTAGTGCAGTCACTGAAGGTTTTCACCTGCGATTTCGTTAAACCTCCATCGATTTTCATGAAAATTGGTCAGTATTTAGAAGATATCTCAAGAAACAAAAGTGACATGGTGCCAATTTGCGCTTTTACCCTGTAGGTAGATGCCACCCTTCTGGTTGGTGAAAATTATTTTATTAAAAATAATCCCATAAATCGATAGAGGGACAAATTCTAAACAACATTATTTGTAATATCAAGTTATTAAAAGCAATCAATACTTTAGACTTATTAAAGATCAAAGAATTTAGTTTTTTTAATACCTGTTTTTAAGCGGTTTTTCTTAAATAACTCAAAAACTATAAGTTTTTACAAAAAAGAATGTGTGTGTACTTTGTACGCACGTAAGAAGTTATATGTACATACTTCTATTATATGATTTCAACGAAATAAATATACTTTAAACAGTTTATTTTTATTCAAACTTATTATTTTATTTAAACAGTTTAATACTTACCACTTTCCAAAAATTTTGATTAAAACGATACCAAAAATTAAAAAAAAAATAGGAATCGTCCGGATTTGAACCCGAGACCTCTCGATCTGTAGAATGCTCTACCAATGGCCCACAATCGCACTATTTACATGATTTCTCGGACATAATGACAAATCACGGTAACTAATTAGACGAAGTGAAGTAGGTATAAATATAAAAATGTTTTAGTGTTTTACCCGTTGCTATGCGACGTGGGATTCAATCAATTGCCATCTACGACAGTCCACTCAATTTTTTAAAATTGAGTGGACAAATTGAGTGAAGTTTCAACAAACTTTTAGGCCTGTTAGGAAATATTTAAGAATAAATACAATAAAAGTTTAACTTTGACAACCTGTATTTTGGTTATTATCAACTTTCGTACTAAGATAAGTTAGCTTAAATCGACCTATTTTAACTTCAGGAATCTAAGGTTAAACTATGGCCCATTATTTACCAAACACCCTGTGTATACCTATCAAATGAGCTCCAGAAGAACTTGATACCATCAAAACTAGGCAGGTTATGATGAAAATAAGGAGACCCGAACACCACCGAGAAGGGGTGGCATCCACCCCCAGGGTAAGAGCGCAAGTTGGCACCGGTTTTTTGAGGTATCCTCCAACTACTCACCAATTTTCATGAAAATCTATGGATGTTCAACGAAATCGGAGGTAATAGCTCTCATATCCATCTTCAGTGACTGCACTATTAGCATTTGTGATAAAACTATCAATTTACTACTTTTACGTCGAAATTCAAATCCGAGTTGAACTTTCTTAGATAGGTATTTGTGCCAGTAGACAATGTAAACGATTTCAATGGACGTATCTTGGCAGAACTTCTCGGAATAAAACAGTCATTTAATTATTCGAAGATTATCCTTAATTGGAAACATGTCGCTACACCGGTATTGTACATCTCAGGTGTGTTTTCTGGGTTACTTTGTTTAATTTATAGTAAGAGAGCTAGACTTAAGTGGATGAGTGTTTTTGTTCGTTAAGAGTTTAGCTCTTAAAAATTATTGTTCATTACGTTGGAAACTGTTGAGTTTAAGCCTTTTCAGTTTTAGGTTTGAATAACGTTTAATCACATTTAGTGCAGTCAGTGAAGGTTTTCACCTTCGATTTCGTTAAACCTGCATCGATTTTCATGAAAATTGGTGAGTAGTGGCTCAAGAAAGAAAAATGACGTGGTGTCAACTTGAGCCACAGGGTAAATCCTGGGGGTGGATGCCACCGCTTTTCGGCGGTGAAAATGATTTTATTAAAAATAACCCCATAAATTGATAAAGGCACTAATTCAAAGTTTTCGTGAAAAAAATGAATATTTTAGCGGTTTATCATAAATAACTAAAAAACTATAAGTTTTTACAAAAAATTTATCATTACCTACCAAATTTCATGCTAATAAAAAATATAATAAATACCTTACTTGAAAAACCTTTTATTATTAATTAAAAGTGAGTTATAGGTAATTTAATGTATATTTTTCTTTAGGCAAGTACTCAAATCTAAGGGGGTATTCATGTTTAAATAACAGGAAAAAGGACGCGTTTCATAAAATATCCTTAAAGTCGATTCGCTAATTATCCCGATAAAAGAACAATCTGACCCCAAAAAAAAATAAAGGAAGGATGAAAATTTGGGAATAGGTAGTTGAAATTGTCTATTATTATATAAGAAAAAGTTTACAATTCTACATCCCCTCCATTTTTCAAAAATAGATGGGAATACCCCCTCTCGAAGGTGAAAAATATACATTCAAAATAAGTCCGGTATTGGATAAAATGACTAATTCTAAGCAACTTTTGTTCTATAGAGTTTTTTCCCTAAGTCAATATTTTTCGAGTTATTTGCAAGTGAATATGTTCATTTTTAACAGAAAAAAACATGTTTTTGGACGGTTTTTCGGAGATAACTCAAAAAGTAAGTATTTCAGCGAAAAAATATTCTTAGCAAAAATATAGCTTATAAAAAAACTGAAAAAAAAAATGGTGTATGCTTGAGGTCTGTAGACCCAGTGAAGCAGAGTTGTAGCTAATGAAAAGTAGGTTCTTCTTCATAAAATTCCAAATCGAATATTTCAATATGAAATAACCCAAAAACGGAGCACTTTTCGGGGAAATTCATTTCAACTTTTTTAAAGTGTTTAAACAAAGGATTATTTTTGTTTTTTAAAAAAACTTATAACATTAAAAGTAAGTGAGTTACGCTCAAAATATTGTTGGTCTCTTTTATTTTTTGGTAAATAAATCGCGAAAATCACCCCCTAATTAGTATCACAAATAAATTTTATCATTACCACTTCACAAGTTACTTTGCTTATGTATTATTTATATGATCTGTAAGTTTCATCGGTTCAAAGTGCTTATTATTGAAAAAGCTGTAGTTAAAATGGCTTGAACGAGTAACTAATCACGAGTTTAGGCAAATTTTGAACAGCCATAGCATAATCAATTTTAGTATAACAAGAAAACAAAAAAGGAAAAATATTCAGAAAAGCAAAACGTACATTTTATTATTCTTTAAGATTTTTGGTATTACTAATAATTTTTAAGTTAATTCCATGAACAATTCCATTTTTTTTTTCAAAATTAAAAAAATGTTTTATTTTAAACCCAATTTTTTTCAAAACTGAGCACTTTGAACCAATGAAACTTATAGATAATATAAACAATACATAAATAAAGTAACTTGTGAAGCGGTTACGATTAATTTTATTTGGGAAGCTAATTAGTGGGTGATTTTCGCGATTTTTGTACCAAAAAATAGAAGGGGCCAACAATATTTTGAGCGTAACTCAGTTATTTTTAGTGTTAGAATTTTTTTTTTAACAAAAATAAACCTTTTTTTAAACACTATAAAAAAGTTGTAATGAATTTTCCCCGAAAAGTGCTCTGTTTTCTGGTTATTTCACATTGAAATATTCGATTTGGAATTTGACGAAGAAGAACCTACTTTTCATTAGCTACAACTCTGCTACGCGTAGACTATTTTTTTCAATTTTTTATAAGCTATATTTTTACTAAGAATATTGTTTTCGCTAGAGTGCTTACTTTTTGAGTTATCTGCGAAAAACCGTCCATAAACATGTTTGTTTTTTGTTAAAAATGAACATATTCACTCGCAAATAACTCGAAAAGTATTGACTTAGTGAAAAAACTCTATAGAACAAAAGTTGTTTAGAATTAGTCATTTTATCCAATTCCGGGCCAATTTTAAACGTATATTTTTTCACTCGCGAGAAAATATTTTTCACCCCGTATTTCCCAATTTTTGTAAAATGGAGGGGATGTAGAATTGTAAACTTTTTCTTATATAATAATAGACAATTTCAACTACCTATTTCCAAATTTTCATCCTTCCTTTATTTTTTTGGAAGTTTTCGTAAAATTGTGTGTTCCCTGATCGGGCTAAATCTGAGACACAACTATCTAGTTACGCCAATCAATAATTATTTATTTACACCGTTATAATGTACCTATTGATAACAAATGAGAAAATTATTTATTGTCTAAAATAAAAATATTTTGTTGAAATAAATTCCACAAAATTTTATGAGTTTAGTATACACTCCCACTGTTTCCAATAATTCTTCTTTTTTTAATGAAAGATTAAGAGACCAGTAAGGATCTGCGAAAAAACGTTTATTTTTGGATGTGAAAGGTGGCATTCGGATTTTTGCAGATAAAGTTAGGTGACACCTTCAGTAATAATAATTGACTTATGCTCCTTCTCAAATATGCCCGGAACATTAATAAAAAAATTAAAATATTTAAAAATTTCGAAAATCAACGATTTTTTTCTACTTTATTTGCTTATAACTTTAAAACGATTCGTTTTGGAACAAAGTCGTAGAGAAATAAAATAAAGATAATTGAATTTTGTATGATATACGACTGGTAAAAAATGTCTTAAGGTATTACCTTTTCTGCAATATAGCAATAAATACAAAATAAGGGTGCAAAATAAGTCTGTTGTTATTCAATATTTTTTAACCACTTTGGTGTCACTTAGAACCTTAGTAATTCGCTTAGGAAATTCTTTGTAACATACTTAAATCGTGTACCAAATTTCATTAAAATCTACCTAATAAATTTTGCATAATAAATTTGCAATCTAAATGTTTTTAAAAAAGTTCAAATTTTTTAAAATCTTTCTGAACAAAAAGTAGACCATTTAGAAGTTGGCTAATTTTTTTACATATAAACAGGTACTCTACCTATCTAATACACTTTACAGAATTAAAATCGGATTATTTAAGGGGCCTCAGCAATGTTTTAAATTTATAAACAATTTTTTGGCTTATAAACAAATAGCTTTGTTTAATAATAAAAAAATTAATTTTTAGCAATGCAAATAATTAAAACCGGTATAATTTGACTTAAACTTTCAAATGCTGTCAGCAGAATTGCTATTTTATTTTTTAATCAAACGTTATTCGCGTTCAAAAATTGCAATTTCTCGATTTTTTTAAAGTTCCACCGCGTTTATCTCGAAAACTATGCATCCTACGAAAAAACTTGTAAGAACATTTTTTGCTTAGAATTACCCAAGAAATACAAAAGAATGTTTTATTTTGCGAAAAATCGATGTTATGTTATTCCTCAGGTTATTTGTTTATAACAATCTTATCGACATCCGGATCAACTGTTACCCAAAAAAATCGTGTCCTACGGGTCAAATACATAAAAAAACTTGGGTAAGTCCATCTAAATAAAGGAGCCCGTAGCACTCCCTCCTGGCCACAGCACTAATTTGTTTATAAGCCAAAAAATTGTTTATAACTTTAAAACATTGCTGAGGCTGCTTAAATAATCCGATTTGCATTCTGTAAAGTGCATTAGATAGGTGGAGTACTTATTTATATGTAAAAAAATTGACAAATCTTTGTATGTTCTAGTTTTTGTTGTGCAAGATTTTAAAAAATTTTAATTTTTTAAAAAAAATTAAGATTGCAAAATTGTTATGCAAAATCTAGTAAGTCAATTTTAATGAAATTTGGTGTACGGTTTAAGCACATTACAAAAAATTTCTAAGCGAATTAGGGAGGTTCCAAGTGTAACCTAAGTGATGGAAAATCATTGAATAAGGACAGGCTTGTTTTGCCCCCTTATTTTATATTTATTGCTATTTTGAAGCAAGGGTGATAAATTAAGACATTTTTAGCCAATCGCATCTGATATAAAATTTAATTATCTTTGCTTTATTCCTATACGACTTTTTTCTGAAATGAATAATTTTTAAGTTATAAGCAAAAAAAGTAGAAAAAAAACGAAATTATTTGAAATTTTTAAATATTTTATTTTTTTTTATTAATGTTCCGGGCATATTTGAGAAGGAGCATAATTACGGTGACCATATGTACTTATTTAAGTAGGACAGTACTTATTTTTAAATATTGTCCTAATGTACTTTAACACCTTTCTAAGGACACTCGAATGTACTTATTTTTCCTAAAAAATGAATATTTTTATCTTTTACTACTTTTAAACAAATTTCTTTGTATACTGTTCCAGCTATTGCAGCTTTTGGGTCTTGATGGTTTCCAATATTTCCATTCTTTTGTTGACTCTTCTCATGACTTCGTTGTTTGTTACAGGCTCGGTTCATGCTATATTCAGGTACCTTCACCCACAGTTCAAATGCTTCCAACTTTTTAGTAGTCGACGCGTTAATTGATACTTCTATCCCGTAAAGCAGAGTCGAGAAAATAAAACACCTTGCCAGCCTAACTCTCAAGTCTTAATTATTTCAGTTCTCTTGCACAAACTACCTTTCTCATCTTATTTAAGTTGGTTCTTGCCTTCTCTATTCGAAAGATTTCTTTGGAGTAATGTGAGTAATGAGATCGTTTGTGTGATTAATTATTGTGCCAGATAGATGTAGTTTTCAACTTGTTCTAAAGTTTTACCTTTAATTGTCAGGCTTTTATCAATATTTTGGGTTTTTGATATCCTCATAAATTTAGTTTTCTTGATGTTTAATGATAATCCATATTGTTCTCCATACTCAACTATCTTCTTCATTAGCTTTTGGAGGTCTTGGAGGTTGTCCGCTATTATGATAGTGTCGTCCGCATGTCTAATGCTGTTAATTGGCGTTCCATTTAGGAACGTTTATTCCTGCTGTTTCTCCCTCAAGAACTTTTTTCATAATTTCTTCTGAGTATGCATTTAATAGTAGTAGTGACAATACACACACCTGTCGCACTCCTCTTTTAAATTCGAACTCTTCTGATGTGTGTTCGTTAATGCTTATGTGTGCCTGCTGTTTATAATATAAATTTGTTATAATTCAAAGGTCATTGTATTGTAATTGTTTTGCTTTGAGGACGTCCATTAGCTCTTTGTGGCGGACTTTATCGAAAGCCTTGTTGTAATCTATGAAACAGACGTACATATCCTGGTTCACATTCAAGCATCTCTGGATTAGTAGTGTAAATCCAAAGTGGGTTTCTTCAATATCAAGATCAAGTTTTTGGTAAATGCGTTTATGAATGATCCTTAAAAACATTTTAAGTGTGTGAGACATCAGGCTTATGGTGCGGTGGTCGTACACAAAACTTCACTGCACAAGTGAAACATTTTTACACAAAATGTGTAACCTACCTAGAAAACTGGAGTACAAATTCTCATGAATTTAAACTATTCAAAAGCATAGATCTAAAGCGGGCTCCACACTCTCGGCGAAGTTACTTCGCCAAAGTTGACCGAAGTCCGAAGTACTCTCTCTACACACTCGTTCTACTTCGCGAGGAAGTGAGATACCGACAAAGAGCGGTGCGATACCGACAAAGATCCCTTTGACCAGACCGACAGAGAATGGAAGTAGAACGAAGTGAGGCAAAGTTACACAAGGTGGCCGTCTACACTCTCGTACTTGTTGAACCTCGATCGACTTCGGCGAGAGTGTGGAGCTTGCATTAGAAGTGAAATAACATGGAACGATGTTTGTTATTCTCTCGAAGCTTTTAAATTGAATATCAAGGCAACCATGTTAAACGAAGATCAACTCTTTGACGAACTGGGAATTTTGAAAGACATGGCTACAAGTGAAAAAATTGCTGAGTGGAACACAGAAGAAAAAAATAGTTAGGATCGATGGCTTAAAGTTTTTGAGTGTGTAGATCAATTCAAACTGAAAAACTTACAAATATTATGCGAATTTATTTTTTGTCTTCCGGGTACTAGTGCGGCTATCGAGTATTTATTTTCTGTAATAAATAATTATTATTGGACGTCGGAAAAATCACAAATGTCCATATCCACTCTCAAGGCAGCGATGCTGGTGTACGCAAATTTTGATGAGACTTGTATGAAATGTTTCATTTACTTCAGTCAAAGCCGGACCTTCTTAAATTAATTTTAAGTTCAGAAAAATATGAATGATGCAAAAAACCGAAAGAAGATGAGGTTATTCCAGGTCCCTCATCTAAAAACTCTTAATTACAGGCTTGTAACTTTTTTAAAGTTAATGTAATATGTTGTTTAGTTTAATTGATATAATTTTTTATGTTTAGCTACATAGTTTATTTATTTTTAATGCCAAAAAGTTATATTTGTCCAATAACAAGATACATTTTGCGTTTTTAATAAATTTTTGTTTTTTGTACTTTTTTTTCTTTAAAAAGATATGGTCACCGTAAGCATAATTCAATTATTATTAACGAAGTTATCACCTAACTTTATCCGCAAAAATCTGAATGCCACCTCTCACATCCACCTAAAAACAGATCCTTACTGGTCTATAAGTTGATTTGAGCAGTTAATAGTGTGAGGTAGGAATTTTTGTGTTGTATGTTTCATATTCAACATGAATCTCGGCTGAGCGAATTCAGAAACTATACAAATTTTTCAATTTGAGTAATGATAACATGATGATTTTTGTAAAAACTTATAGTTTTTGAGTATATTATGAAAAACCGCTTTAAAACACCCTTTTTTCACGAAAAATAAAAAAAAAATTGGTCTTTAATAACTGAAAAAGTATTAATTTATTTTAATAGTTTTATAAATAACAAAAATAGACGTCAGGTGTTATTTTTAATAAAATAATTTTCACTTTCGAGAAGTGGTGGTATTCGCCCCAGGCGAAAATCGCAAGTTGGCACCAAGTCACTTTACTTCTCGAGGTATTCTCTAACTACTGACTAATTTTCATGAAAATCGATGAAGGCACACCGAAATCGGAGATAATAGTTGATTTTAACTTCATACACTGTAGGTACTAATTAACATTTTTAACTTTTATAAGTATTGTTAAGAAAATATACATACTCATACCCTGAAACAGAACAAAGTTGTAGAATATAACTCTTTACGCACATGTGAGAAAATATAATGAACACATAACAAGTTATACTTGCGTGATGTCGTAATCGATGATTTTTTTAATGAGACCAGGGGTCGTGTGCTAGTTCGTTTGAAAGGTTATTCAGTAATTCACTATTCAGTAATATAAACATAAACATAATTACTTATACAGGGTATAAAAAAGTATTGTCTTTTCCTGTTGCTACTCACTTTGTATCTCTTTATAATTTATTATAATACATCAAAGTATAAATAAACTAAGAGCGTTGATTGACAAATATACAATTTAAGGTATCCTAATTTAAATTATCCTAATTTAAGTTATCATTCAGCGCTAAGAGTTTGTCTTAACGTATCTAGACACTGTCTGGTCGTGCTGTTACTTTGATCATGGTTTGCATGTACCTACACCACAGTACTCAGCATTATTTCTTCAGCTCGCTTGCTTACCCTTTTGGTTCTCACTCCTCAAATTTATTTTGTCTTTTCTTCAATATTCTACGCAATAATTCAATGCTTCTTGTAAATTTCAATATATCCTTACAGGCAGTACTCAGCATATCTTCAGCTCGCTTGTTCAAATTTCTCGTTCTCATTCCACGAATTTATTTTATCGTTTGTCCAATATCTCTACGCAGTAATTCAATACTTATAAATCATTTTTCGCAGGATGGTAATACAGGCGTTTGTTGTTATGATTTTTTCTCATGTCATGAAAATGTACTGTAAATATCTTGGGCTCTCAGTTACCACATTAAACGCCCAATTGAAAATTTTTGTTTTGGCCTTCAGGCTCCATGTTTAGAACCTCATTGTTCTATGAAATTATATTTAACCCACATAACGCCTGGACCAAACCGGGTGTGAGTTAAATACAACTCACGTGGCGTTTAATGTGTTAATGGAACTAATGATAGGAGCATAGTAATCAATGAAATAATCCAGGCAGGAAACAGAACCTACTGGAAATACAACAACTTCCTCAAAGATAAGAAGCTTAGTCAGAATACTAAACAGAAAATTTACAGAGCAGCAATTAGACCAGTAATCATATGGTACTGAAACAATATGTTTGACACAGAAAGATGGAAAAAGATTGAGTATCCTAGAAAGAAAAATAATTCGGAGGATAACAGGCCCACTAAACTTAGGTAATAATGAATTTAGAAAACTGATGAACCACGAAGTAAGAGAACTTTTAAAAGGAGAAGACATCATCAGATTTATCAAGGCACAGAGACTCAGACGGATGGGACATATAGAAAGCAGAAGTCCAGAAGCAGTTATCAAGAAGATTACCAAATCGAGACCTATATCAGGCAGACCACTAGGAAGACCCAAAACCAGGGGGGAGAACCAGATAGTCGAGGACCTTAAGGGGATGTACGTAGTTTCTGCTCCAATGCTATTCAAATAGGATTCATTTTTTTCGAATCCTGAGAAAACTAATAAGTATTTTTGAAAAATCTAAACGCAGAATGAAAGATTACGTTATTAGACTGGGGCCGAAAGTCCCTGAGAAGTTATATAATGTTTATTTTAGTAAGTTAGATTGATGAAAAACTAACAGAAAATTTAGTGTAATTTTTAATTTCAAATATCTCATGCAAAATAAACTTTTTATTTATTCCAAGGCACTTTTGGTCCTCAGTAATAATTTAGTCTTTCATTCTGCGTTTAAATTTTTCAAAAATATTTATTAGTTTTTTCAGGATTCGAAAAAAATGAACACAATGTCGGTGGTAATATTTTCCAAATCTATCTTTGTCATACAACGCACTCAGTCGAATAGAATATTGTCAGCATATTGTCAGTCAGACAGTGACAATTTTAAATATTTGACATGGCATCGGGAATATTTTGAGTTGTTGATTAAATAATATTGATAGTCTATTTGATAAATATTTAATTTAAGACGTGAACTTAATAAAAAATTATTTGTTTATTATTTATGGAAGATCCAAGCAGAGAATACACCAGAATATATTCAGCGATTCAAGTATTTTGTTGTTAAAGGTGTTCAAAATTGTAAGCCTTTCATAGTAACAATATATTATTAAAAAAATCACTTTATCACGTTTCCTCTTTTCTCGATTGATTATTAGTTTTTGTTGTACAGTAGATAAATTATTACAATCACTGAATACATACTTAGTGAAAAAATTATCAGTAGTAATTGCACAAGAGCTCTAAAAATATTGAATTTTTCCCGAGTGACACTTTTGACAGTTTTACTTTCACGAGCCGAAGGCGAGTGAAATTATGTCAAAGTGTCACGAGGGCAAAAATTCTATATTAATTTTAGAGATCGAGTGCAATTTGTTGCGATTATTTCATGAATAGAACTGTTCAAAACCAAAATTTTATTGTAATTTATTTATGTAGGTAAGTACAAAATTACTACAATTAAACACACAGTTGTTATAAATATTTCACGGTTGAAAGTCATCACTTTTATAATTTTTAAAACATTAATTGTCATTAATGTCACTGAATGTATTTTTTCGTAGCAACGAAGGGCATCTGACGTAATATATTTGACGACGGGAAATTATCAAAAATTATCAATTTAATTTAGATTTCTGTAGCTTTTCAGAATCTCCTATATTATGGATATTTTCTTAAATGTGACAGTTGTCAAAACTAGGAAACTGGTTGACATTAAACAGAAACAATCTACTTAAAAAAATTCTATCGGTAATTTTCTACAGAAGATAATTCTCAGTATAAGTTTAATCTGATTGGACAGAATTAAACACGTGATCAAATATCTTACTCTACGATTGGAAGTTAAAATCATAAAAAAAATAATAAGTTTAATTGTTATTTCTGTAGCACGTAATTTGCCGTGTAAAGACAGAAAAAGTAGGGATAGCCGTAAAATATTTGCGAATTATGTACCGATGGCCTTGAGAAGATAAGAGTTCGGAATTAGATAACAATAAGCAAACACAGAAACTAATTGAGAAAAATTGTAGAAGATGCCAAGTCACACAACCAATTGTAAAACGAAAATGTTAAGGTACTAATACACTTTAGAAGACCAAAAATAATTATTTTTTTCAAGAATTTTTTTCTCAGAACCTTTATTAAAAATGAACATAACACTTTTTAAATATGAATATCTAACTCTTAGAGAATACAAAAAATATATCTTTTTTCATTTTTGCACGTACACTAATATTGTAGGGGGCGCAAAAGTCAAGGCCTCGAAAAATGATGGCGGACAGTTAATCTCAGGATTGGGATATCTGAAGTAAAAAAATCGTACTGCATTTGAAAAAGGTAGGTTTCTTGCGTGACAATTTACCACAATTTGACCAAAAAATAAAAAATAAATATTTTTTAAACATGAAAAACTGAAGAAAGACGGGCGATTTTTTCACAAAAATTTTTCAAATTTCCGTAAAATATTTTTTTGCGGAATTATTCACTAACGGTGGTAAATTGTCACGTAAGAAACCTTCCTTTTTCAAATGCCGTACGATTTTTTTATTTCAGAGATCCCAATCCTGAGATTAACTGTCTGCCATTGGAACTACTTTTTTTATGGCCTCGACTTTGGCGCCTTCTACAATAATAGTGTACATTCATAAATGAAAAAAGATATATTTTTTGTATTCTCTAAGAGTTAGATGTGTAAAATATGTGTAAGATATGTAAAAAGATTTATGTTCATTTTTAAAAAAGGTTCTGAGAAAAAAAACTTGAAAAAATGCTTATTTTTGGTCTTCTAAAGTGTATTAGTACCTTAATGTGGACTGATTCCCCGAGACAAATGAATAAGAGGCTCAAAGAGGGCGGCAATCACTCCGCTAGGAGTGTAGATGCCATGATGATGATGTTATGATTTCTTGTTTTTTATTATTATTTTCTTTTTGATCACCCTTGACTGAAGAACATCAACATGATCATAAATAACAATTGTGAAAATCTTCTAGAGACGTAATTAGTATTTAATATTAGCCTTCATTTATTTGTTCCAGTCGTAATTAATAGCTTCCATTACCAAGTTAAACCATTTAGAGATCATCGTGGTTACCCTGCTTCTCCTTCCGTATTAAAGACAAGACAAATCGTATTTGATGATGTGACAGATTGAGATTGGCTCATAGACTATAAGATTCGAAGCCAAATGAAATAATTAGCAAAGAGAAATTGGAATAACGACATCAATTAGCGATAGTTTATCAAAGAGAGGATGGCACTCACACCCTTTTCCTTTACTTATTAGATCGTGATCTGATTAAACTTTGGCCTTCTGCTAATCGTATACAATGACCGAAGAGCTAATATAAGGATCGATAATTACCTCGAAGAGAATTTGTTGGGTTGAATACCAAAATTCCCAATATGCTTATAACTATTCGTAGATGTCTTGTTTTCGATTATACACGGTGGGCCAATGAAAACAGTTCTTCCCGATATTTGGCAGTATTTATTAGATTTTAAGGAGATGAGGAAACAGGTCGAGTTTTGTTTTAAGGGGGACACATTTTTACGATACATCATTTGGCATTTGTCAACCTCCTCCCACGTTCCCAACACCTTATTTTTAAATAGGGAATATACCATGTGCGGCACATCATTAGAAAGGCATTTAGATGGAGTATTCAGACTTAACGATTGTCCACGTTTTTTTTTTTTTCATATTTGCACCCTCTTTGCAAAAAAACTCTGTATTTATTTAAAGTATAACACCTCTTAAAAATGAAACGTAAGGCCTATGGTTTGCTAATGGGTCTATTGAATAAAAAGAAGTATATATTTGCTTTTACTTCCTCGTATTTAAGTATTTACTTAATAGTAATTGAATAAAGCATTAAAGAAATGACTTTATTCAATTAGTATTAAGTATTGTATTGTATGTCAATTAGTATTAGTAAGATATTGTATCTTTTGAATACAAAACAACCTGATTTTTTTCAGATTTTTGTAATGAAAAATGAGCACAGGAAAAATTTTTGAAATTTTCAAAAAATGTTTAGGTTGTGATAATGTGATTTGGCCAACTTTTAAATAGTATTTTTTTGTGTACTTTTTGCCGTTTTTCTGAATGGCAGAGGCAGAATTTTTAATATCTGAGCGGAAAGAACGAAAAAATCGAAAAAACCGTTTTTTGCTCTCTCGAGATGCATATCGGGACAGCCAATTTTAGGATTTGGGATCCTGACTACAACAACTGAAAAAAACTAAAAGTGTGAATTTTGTCATAAAAGTTGATATGTGGGGTTATAATAATATTTTGGAACAACTTTTCCAAATAACCTCTTCCGATATCTCTAACGCGAAGCAAATCGAATCGGATATCGAAAATTCACCCTGTTTGTGGATTCTCAGTAGGCCGCGTTTAAAATTTAAAGTTCAGTTGACTATTTTAAAAATTGTGTATATTTTGATAGCCGAAACATAGGGGTGTCCTCATCTTAAATGCGACACACTGTATCTTATCAATTTAATAATTTATTGCAACTAACATAGTCGTATTTTTTATAGATTCAAAATAAACAATCAAAATACTGACTAATTCACTAATTTTATCATAAAATTTCAAACTGATTGCATTGAAGTATTGAACCAAGTAATGCTTATTAAAACAATAAGATACATTTGAAATAAAATAGTAAATAATATCTAAATATTAGAAAAGAAAATAATCGTTTTTGTTTTGATTCAATTCGAGTCTCTTGCCATCCTCTGACACCGTGTTTCGGGGTCTCTACCCCTTATCAAAGAGGCTGTGCAAGTAGACTTGCATAGCGGTAGAGGGTTGCAAGGGGTGGAGACCCCGAAACACGGTGTCAGAGGATGGCAAGAGACTCGAATTGAATCAAAACGAAAACGATTATTTTCTTTTCTTTTTCATACCTTACTCGGTTTAGAGTACAAAATGACCACGTTTCGTTAAAGTATTCTGAGACGCATTGATGGAGTGCTCCTCCTAGCGCCGCCTCTTGGTACTATCGTATCTCGGTTAACAGGATCCTGACTCGTGGTCGAAATTTATTTTTATTTATCTAAATATTAGTTTATTGCATGTACCTATTATAATTATTTTAAGGCCATATTAAAATATCTAAACGCGTGCGAAAAAGTAAAACGCGTGCGGAAAAGTAAAACGCGTGCGGAAAAGTAAAACGATACATACCAATGACATATGTATGTATCGTGAAAATGTGTCCCCCTTAGAACAAAAATTGACATGTTTCCTCATTCCCTTAAAATCTAATACATATTGTCAAATATTGAGGTGGACTGTTTTCATGGGCCCACCCTGTATAATCTAAATTTAGCGATCTATGAATAACTTGTCATAATCTACGATAAAGTCCAGATTAAAAATCTACTTCCTAATTCAATTTCTAATTGAAATTTATCAGCGATAAAAACAAGTGAATTTTAAATAAATATTTTTTAAAAAATTGTTTTTTTTTTGTAAAAATTAAAAAAAACTTTAATTTTTAATGATTTATCTTCAAGGCAACGATTTACACTATTTATAACATCAGTGTTGCTTGTCAAACTTATTTATACAGGGTGTCTAGAAACTCTACCGACAAACGAGACAGGAGGTTCCTTAGATAATTTTAAGATATTTTAACCCAATTCACCTAGTCCGAAAATGCTTCCTAAGGGAGCTAGAGCTCTTTGAAGATGGCCTTTTGTAATTAGTTTTTCTTAAATAACTCCAGAACGATTCTATCGAGGAAAACGAAAATTGGTACACCTATTTATCTTCCAGAGATAAATCGATTCCATGGATTGTGAATTTCTAGTGCCGGTCATAGGCGTCCGTTTTGGGAAAGGCAACAGTTATTTTATCGCATAACTTTTTTATCTTTAATTTTTAAGCATTTTTGACTCTGGATTATTAAATTGTGAGGTATTCTACAACTAAAAGGTACTCTTGCTTTAAGTCGATAGGATACACCGTTTTCTAGAAAAATCGATTTGAAAATTTTTCTTTTTTTGAATTTTCAAAAAAAATTTCAAAAAAAAACTATTTAGAAATCCGCAAACTGGTACGTTTATTTATATTTCAAAGATGAATCGATTTCATTAATTGCGAATTTCTAGTACGGGTCATATGCGTCCGTTTTGGGTAGGTCAAGGGTTATTTTATCGCATAACATTTTTGTCTTTAATTTTTAAGCAGTTTTGACTCTAGATTATTAAGTTATGAGGTATTTTAGTATTAAAAGTTAATCTTGCTGTAAGTTGGTAAAATACACCGTTTTTTTTGGAAAATTTTTTCAATTTTTTTTTTTTTGGATTCTAAAAACGAAAAATTTTCAAATTGATTTTTCTAGAAAACCGTGTGTCCTACCGACTTAAATCAAGAGTACCTTTTAGCAGTGGCGGCCCGTGAGGTAGTGCCATAGAGCCATGGCACTACCTTGCTAACTATCCATAAACATATTTTTTATCTTCAAAACTCTTTAATTCCTATTAATTTTTTTGTGTGTATTTCTTTTGATCTTCATAAATTATATAAAATATGGCAACTATGGGCGCAATACAATCCCTGCCGACAGCGGAGATTATTCGACAGGAGAATCTCCTTCGCGCCGAAGTCAGTACTGGCACGAGTAAAGAGAGAAAGATTTTACGAGCATTATATGTAAGTGACAGAGAAAGAGCTATATTGGACTATTAGTATACCTTAACATTAGAATCTCTGTGCCAGGCACGAGGGTATGAAGCCAGGTCTATTTATTTTGAGTTTCTTTACGTGCTGGTTTGTCGCTTTTATTATGTATATTTTCTGTTAAAAAGTTTTTGTATTTATAATTAAACTTTTGGTGCATCATGATCGTGGGTATTTTGATAATATTTTGATTATTTCTTAAGTTTAATTTATTAATTGACAATAAAGATTAGTATTTTAAAAATTTTTTTGGTGGTTTTTCGCTAGAAAAAAAAAACTACAAATGTTATAAGTGGACACTATAAATGTGGAGCTTTCGAGTTAGCTTTAAGAGGTCACGACGAAAAAGAAAATTCAGAAAATAGAGGCATATTTAAGGAGCTGGTCAATTTTAGCGCCGAATTAGACAACGACTTAAAGGTTCATATTATTCAAAGTACCAGATCTTTCAAAGGTCTACCTTCTCCGGACATTTAGTTGCTTCTAATTTATTTATGTCGGAGAAGTTTTCTGCTTATAAGCATCAGTTCTCCGAATCATTTCTTAATGAACCATGAAGACAATTTTAATTTTTAAGCAAAACTCGGTTTAAAACTGAATTAGAAGTAGGTACTGTATTAGCGAGACGAATTAAGTACTACCTCTGGGGCTGTTTCGCTATCGGTTTTATTGTAGAGGGAAGGTTCAAAAAGCACATTTGAAGAAACTATTAAACTTTTAAGTATTTTAGTTACCATTCCTATATCAACATCTGAAGCAGAACGCTGTTTTTCGATGTTTACATGGAAACCTAGTGCTTTAGGTATGCTATCTGCAGAAAAGCATTTTGTAAATTGTATTGATAATTTTAATTATAAAGTCATTGAAAACTTTGCAACCAAAAAATAGAAGAATGAACTTCATATATCGTAAACTTTAAAAGTGACATTACAAAAATTTGTGCATGTGTGTGAATAATGAAATAGTATTATTTTTATAAATTGGTAAATAGAGACTAAATCGTAATAACAATTTTCAAGCACTATCAGCAGTAAATGCTGGTGGTAGGTTAAGAGGTTTTTATTATTAATTAATTTACGGAACTGTTTTGATCAATGTTGGACAATTGCTTGGCACCTCAGATCAATAAACTTAAGATATGTACATAAGATAAAAGTATCCGCGCATATTTTTTTTAGTTTTTGTTGGCAGTATACCTTTTTTTGACAATATCGTGAATCCGTCACTAAAAATTTTGGCGGCTGCCCGAGTTGTGGCACTACCTTCTTAAAGTGGTACGAGCCGCCACTGCCTTTTAGTACTAGAATACCTCACAATTTAATAATCCAGTGTCAAAAATGCTTAAAAGTTAAAGACAAAAAAGTTGTATGATAAAATAACCGTTGCCCTACCCAAAACGGACGCTTATGATCGGTACTAGAAGTCGCAATGGATGGATTCGATTTATTTCTGAAAGATAAATATACGTACCGATTTTAGTTTTTCTAAATTGACGCGTTCTGGAGGTATTTAAAAAAACTAATTACAAAACGCCATTTTCAAAGAGCTCTAGCTTTCTTCGGACGCACTTTCGGACTAGGTGAATTGAGCTAAATTGTCTTAAAATTATCAGTAGTAATTGCACAAGAGCTCTAAAATTCTATATTAATTTTAGAGTTCGAGTGCAATTTGTTGCGATTATTTCATGAATAAAACTGTTCAAAACCAAAATTTTATTATAATTTATTTATGTAAGTACAAATTAGTACAATTAAACAGAAAGTTTTTATAAATATTTGACGATTGAAAGTCATCACTTTTATAATTTTTAAAACATTAATTGTCATTAATGTCACTGAATGTATTTTTTCGTAGCAACGAAGGGCATCTGACGTAATATACTTAACGACGGGCAGTTATCAAAAATTATCGATTTAATTCAGATTTCTGTAGCTTTCTATTGGTCAGAATCTCCTATGAATTAAATAATCTGAATAATCTTGTCTTCGTTTATCGGTAGAGTTTCTGGACACCCTGTATATTTGGATATCTGAAAGTTTAATGATGTAGGTAGACCTTGGACCCACTCTTAAAAAAATGTATTACATCCCTCATGACACTTATTTTATTCAGTTATTCATGTCGAGTCTAATAACTTTTCTAATACGGAAAATTTTCGGGAGGGGGGGTCGTAAATATTGGGATTTCTAAACTTTGGTGCGTCTAACAACTGGAGTAGGGGAACAATGGGCTTGTTGTAACAGGGGTAAGTAGTAACACGGCTTTTTCATAGGTTATTTGACCTTTTAAGTAATTTAGTTAGAAATGAATAACCATTTTCAATTTCGTTGCAAAACGAAAATACAGCCGAACCATATTCCAGTCCAATCAGAGAGTGCTGCAAGCACCTCTACCGGTTTCGAAACTTATTAGTCTCTCATCAGGAGGCACATATGCTGCTCTCCCTGATCCAACCAAAACAAACCCCAGCGTGCAGTCCCGAATTGCAACGAACGAAATGGCATAGATGCCCTAGCGGCAACTGCTAGCAAAAGACTAAGTTTTCACTCTAATGGCATATAACATATCCCACCAGAATGAAAACAATGGGAACCTTCTCTGGTTACACCTCCGAGGCTTCTACAATTTGCAAGCCATACGGATGCTGAGACTAAGGAAGATGAGGGAATTCTACAATTTACAATTCACGTCACATCTGCTCGGCGCGGTAAAGTTCCAACGAGACTGGTTCACTTCATACTCCACACAGAGTAAATGTAAATCAAAAATGAATAACCATTTTCAATTTCGTTGCAAAACGAAAATACAGCCGAACCATATTCCAGTCCAATCAGAGAGTGCTGCAAGCACCTCTACCGGTTTCGAAACTTATTAGTCTCTCATCAGG
Source organism: Diabrotica virgifera virgifera (assembly GCF_917563875.1). NCBI lineage: Eukaryota > Metazoa > Arthropoda > Insecta > Coleoptera > Chrysomelidae > Diabrotica > Diabrotica virgifera. Next base: position 111,345,279 of record NC_065445.1, on the reverse strand, counting down.
AGGCACATATGCTGCTCTCCCTGATCCAACCAAAACAAACCCCAGCGTGCAGTCCCGAATTGCAACGAACGAAATGGCATAGATGTCCTAGCGGCAACTGCTAGCAAAAGACTAAGTTTTCACTCTAATGGCATATAACATATCCCACCAGAATGAAAACAATGGGAACATCTCTGGTTACACCTCCGAGGCTTCTACAATTTGCAAGCCATACGGATGCTGAGACTAAGGAAGATGAGGGAATTCTACAATTTACAATTCACGTCACATCTGCTCAGCGCGGTAAAGTTCCAACGAGACTGGTTCACTTCATACTCCACACAGAGTAAATGTAAATCAAAAATGAATAACCATTTTCAATTTCGTTGCAAAACGAAAATACAGCCGAACCATATTCCAGTCCAATCAGAGAGTGCTGCAAGCACCTCTACCGGTTTCGAAACTTATTAGTCTCTCATCAGGAGGCACATATGCTGCTCTCCCTGATCCAACCAAAACAAACCCCAGCGTGCAGTCCCGAATTGCAACGAACGAAATGGCATAGATGCCCTAGCGGCAACTGCTAGCAAAAGACTAAGTTTTCACTCTAATGGCATATAACATATCCCACCAACATATATTTTCGTTTTGCAACGAAATTGAAAATGGTTATTCATTTTTGATTTACATTTACTCTGTGTGGAGTATGAAGTGAACCAGTCTCGTTGGAACTTTACCGCGCTGAGCAGATGTGACGTGAATTGTAAATTGTAGAATTCCCTCATCTTCCTTAGTCTCAGCATCCGTATGGCTTGCAAATTGTAGAAGCCTCGGAGGTGTAACCAGAGAAGGTTCCCATTGTTTTCATTCTGGTGGGATATGTTATATGCCATTAGAGTGAAAACTTAGTCTTTTGCTAGCAGTTGCCGCTAGGGCATCTATGCCATTTCGTTCGTTGCAATTCGGGACTGCACGCTGGGGTTTGTTTTGGTTGGATCAGGGAGAGCAGCATATGTGCCTCCTGATGAGAGACTAATAAGTTTCGAAACCGGTAGAGGTGCTTGCAGCACTCTCTGATTGGACTGGAATATGGTTCGGCTGTATTTTCGTTTTGCAACGAAATTGAAAATGGTTATTCATTTTTGATTTACATTTACTCTGTGTGGAGTATGAAGTGAACCAGTCTCGTTGGAACTTTACCGCGCTGAGCAGATGTGACGTGAATTGTAAATTGTAGAATTCCCTCATCTTCCTTAGTCTCAGCATCCGTATGGCTTGCAAATTGTAGAAGCCTCGGAGGTGTAACCAGAGAAGGTTCCCATTGTTTTCATTCTGGTGGGATATGTTATATGCCATTAGAGTGAAAACTTAGTCTTTTAATTTAGTTAGCTGACTCAATCTTATTCTCTTATCGCCCTGCAAATGACACCGTCTAGCCAGCCATCCTCCGATTCCGATAGTTGCAAATAGTACAGTAGAACCCCGCAAATCCGAACTAATTGGGGGGAGAGCCTGTTCGGATTCCGAAAAGTTCGGATTATCCGAAAGTTAGCCTATCTAATAATTCAAAGCTTTCGTTGTCGTTGATTTTGAGTCTCAAAACGTTCTCGCAAGAGTGTGTATAGTACGAATAAAGTACGTATTCATTTTAAAGAAATTTTAAATGGTAAAGTCCTATTACTCCTACATTGTTCAATTGTCTGGTTTTACTCTGTATAATAAACATGTTTTTAAGTTTTTGTCGTGCCGAACGTTCGGATTAGCGGGGTTCGGATTTGCGGGGTTCTACTGTAGTTTTGTACACGTGCTTCATTTGGATGAGGTAATTTAAAATTTGACTCTCATAAAATTATCGCTATTGTTTTAAATGGAAATGAATCTTTCGGTGTTCATTTCTTTTCTAAATTTAGTTATACTTTGATGTTGCTTAACGATTTTACGATTAGCAAGATATTTTTACACTTATTTTAATAAATATACAAAAGTGTGCTACGGGGCATGTTGTAACAAAACGTTGGGGCTTGTTGTAACATGTTACAAATTGCGCTGAATCGTAATAAATTTATTTTCTACAATTTAAAAACGTATTATTTAGTTTAGTAATAGTCCAGAACGAGACAACATAAAAGAAAATCAGAAAGGGCAACTCAAGGACAGGAAGTGAAGTCTACGAGTTAGGTTCAGCGGAAATTTTAGATAATCAATGTAGCATAAAGCAAGCAAGTAAAACAGCACGGACTGTGTCATGTATCTTTATAACGATAGAGAATAAAAGAAAAACATTAAGAGTCTACAAGTGGGCTGTACTAAACCAGGGATATTTTTTACAGCCGAAGAAGAAAGTAAAATGGCTTCGTATATTCTGAAGTGAACCGAAGTATATTTTGGACTAATTTCCATGAAGCTGCGAAAACTGCCTTACCAATATGCTGTGAAACTCAGTGCTAAGCAACTTCCTTCTTCTTGGTATCAAAATTATACAGTTGGTCCAGATTGGGTCCAAAATTTTATGCGTAGAAATCTACATTTATATTTAAGAACACCAGAAGCCACCTATTAAGTCGAGCAATATCTTTCAACAGGACCAACGTTGGTATTTTCACTAGTAAAACCACTAGAGGTCAAATTATTTCCGGAAATTTTCTAAAAATATTCATGATCAAAAAAAAATTTCCGGATATTAATTTGACTTCGCGTGGTATTCGGTAAGAAAATTCCACACCAAATTTGCATTTGAAAATCCAAAGCTGCATGAACAGATTAATAGCGCGCCATAGCTTTGTCAGCAATTATTTAGACTTTCAAATTCGTAATTTCTACTCATTGTAGTTGCATGGGAATACCATTTCAAGATAGAAAATAGTATATTCTTCAATTTTACATAAGTTTTGAGTAACTACAAGTGATAGAAAATGAATCAAAACTAAATTATGTAAACAAATAAAAACCAGTCTGTCAAAAATGTTCTGTTATTGTAAACGTCAAAAAATTTCCACTATAATTCGCTGTTGGGTACCCCACGAGCAAAAAATTTCCGATAAAATACCTCCGTTGCCATGGTGATCTGTCAAAATAACGTATTTTGATTGGTTCAAAATTACAGGTGTGGAATTTTCTTCGAAATATTCCAAAAAATTCGAATTTTCGTAATGTTACAACCTGCCCCAATAGATGTTACAACTAGCCCCAAGCGCGGGGTAAGTTTTAACAATGCACTTTTTTTGGTAAAATGCTAGTTGATTAAAAAATAACAGTCTTCTTAACTTTTCTTCAGTTCAATTTTATTCAGAAAGAGTTAAACTAGCGTTTAGTATTTAATTAGTGATAATTGGGAAAATAGCTGTCAAGATATATTTGATTTTATGAAAATTGTTACAACTAGCCCCCTGCTCCCTTACCCTTAGAAATTTGTCAGATTATTTCATTCATATGAGATTCTGACCAATAGAAAGCTACAGAAATAAAAATTACAAGTATTATTTTTTAATGATTTTAACTTCCAATCGTGTAGTAACATTTTTCATGTTTAATTTTGTCCAGTCAGATTAAAATTACATTGGTAATTTTCTACTATACAAAATTTCAGTGCAACATTTTTTTACGTAGATTGTTTCTGTTTAATTGCAACCAGTTTCCTAGTTTTGACAACAGTCATATTTAAGAAAATATCCATAATAAAAAATAAAAAACCTTATTTTGTAAAAGGTATATGTATTTAAAATTCCTAAAAAAAAAGATTTTTACCTTTTACAAAATAAGGTTTTTTATTTTTTGTGATTTATGGTATACAGCCAGTACAGGAATTTTTCCTTGTGATATCCATAATAAACTTTTAGTTCTGCACCTAATGTCAAATTGTCACGAGGAGAACACAAATCGGAAAATTTAAGCACTCGAGTTTACTATCGTAAGATTATTTCATGAATAAAACTATATAAATAATTTTAACTAATATTTTATTAATATCTTCGTCTAAATATTTGCTAAACTGTGCCGTTCACTTTGACAAGTTGAAAAATGTGTGTCACATTAATTGAGATCAATGTCACTGAATGTTTTTATACAAAGAATTTAATTTTTGTATGTAAGTATTAAAAAATAACCTTAAGAATATCACACGACAGTAAGAATAAATAAGAAAATAATGGTCCACTTTTTCTCAAACTTGTAGTCATTGGGCAATAGACTCGAGCCCTGCCGGCTCTCGTGTCTATTGCCAGACAACAAGTTTTCGAAAAATTCTCACATTATTGTCAATTTATTCTTACTCTCTTGTGATACTAATGCCAATAATTTTTCATAATATCCCGTCGTCAAGCATTACGTCAGATGCGCAAAAATGAACATTTAGTGACATTAATGACAATTAATGTTTTACATCTTGACACAGAGAACACCAAGAAACAGATTTAACAAATATTCAGGTGAAGATATCAATAAAATATTAGTTAAAATGATTTAAAAGACAGTTTTATTCATGAAATAATCTCAGCGAATTACACTCAATCTCTAAAATTATTATTGACTTGTTGCTCTCGTGCCACTTGACATAATTTCACGACCCGAAGGGGAGTCAATGTCACTCGGGAACACAGTCGGTAAAACAGTCAGTGTCACTCGGAAAACAAATCGATAATTTTAGAGCTCTCGTGCAATTACTATTTTATGATTTTTATCAAAAAATCCTGCAAAAAAATCATCATTTATGACTCCATAGTGCGCTCCCATAATATGATAATCCAACAGTATTAGTTAAAATTGTTTAAAAATACAGTTTTATTCATGAAATAATCTTACCGAAGTACACTCGAGCACTTTTAAATAGCCGATTTGTATTGTTCTCGTGACAATTTGACTTTAGATGCAGAACTAAAAGTTTATTATGGCTCATTTTCTTAAATGTGACAACTCAAAACTAGGAAACTCGTTGGAATTAAACAGAAACAATCTACCTACATGTAGGTTCTCCCAGTATAATTTAATCTACGTAGAACATTCCCGGTATAATAATAATCTCATTGGACAGAATTAAACATGTGATGAAAAATCTTACTACACGATTGGAAGTTAAAATCATTAAAAAATAAACTAATGCCGGATTTATACTCAGCTATTGCCACTGCTGCTGCCGGAAATATTGCCCGAAACGATATCGACGCGAGTGAGGTGTTCATATCAGTTCCTCGCCAATGTCCTCACAACTCATTTACCGAACGACTCTCAAGAATGGAATGTGACGACAGCATCGCCTTGCTCACTTACTCACTTGTCGCTTTGCCGGCGGCAAGTGAGAGAGAGTGTAGTTGAATGTGAATACTCGCGCTGCCATGCCAGTCCTTTGACTTCCTTCCCGAAAACCGACTTTTTGGGGAGCGCCGTGCAATGGCAGTGGCAGCGCGAGTGAGCTATTTACACACTTACGCTGCCCAATTCCCTGTCCAACAGGACGGAGTGTAAATCCGATATTAGGAATATCAAATTCTGTCTTTGTGCTAGAAGTTCACTCCGCTATTGTTGATACGTTCTTGTTGTTGAATTCTTCTTCTAGTATTGCCAACCAAAGCCTGCTGCATCCTGCTGATGGATTTGATACACATTTTTCTTCGTTAAGTAGGATGAGGGCTGCCTGTTTGACTTTTTTTCATGTCTATTTCTTTTATGGAAATTTTCAGAGGAACAATAAGTGAAATTTTTTGACGAATATTGTTTAGAAATATAGGAATTTTCTTCACCGAGAAAATACCTTTATTATTTTATTACTTTGTTTGTGGATTGTGTGGTTGTGTATTTATTTCATTTCTCTACGACCGTTTAATAATATGCTCATTATTCACTATTTTTGAATAGATAATAACACCCATTACTTGGCCCGTGAGTAATAGTTCATTCCTCACGGGCTGAAGTTAGACTCAAGTGGTGCATGGAACTTTTATATAGTTATTATTAGCAAATAAAATTACTTAAACTTGTTTATTTAATAAAATAATCGTTGTAATTTATATCAACAATTAACTTCGAAAAATGTTTAAAGGATTGTTAACTGTAACAATGGGCTAGTATTTTTTTACGTTTAAATTTCAAAATTTGACATTTTAAGATTGACGTCATTAAAAGGTGAACAGAGGTATTTACTAATTCCGTAAAAGGGATTACATATATAAAATTTATATCAATGAATTATATTTCACTTACTGTTGATTGTACAATAGATTTTTATTGGGAACAAACATATTGGGAACATATAATTGCCTTAAAATATGTCTTATTTTTACAAGCCACCGCCATTATACATATACCATGACACTAATGAAAATTGTTTCATAACTCAAGAAGGGTAGTTCTAACAGTGTTGCCATAGTTATATAAAATATATGTTTTCTTATGAAAAATAAAATTTTCGATTTTAAATAATGTTAGTTGATAATTATAATTTTCTACCAATCCAAATTAAAAAGGTCGTAGAAAAAGTATTGTATTCTACTTGCATGTGATGGCTCATTATAGGCGTTGAATAATATACTATTATGCACTCCTTTCAATTGTGGTATATTCATTATTATTTAATAGTTTTAAAGTATTCTATTCATTTTGTCAAATGTATAAGGTTTAGATTATTTATTGGTCTTTTGTATTTCTTATCAACTTACACGGCTCTGGTATCCGTGTTACACCTATAAATAGCACATGTAAATTTTACTATCTTCAAGGCCTCCTATTTGTAGCTATATTGATATGCATTATTATTTATTTGAAATAGTTCTTTTGTTGCTCCTGGCTTATCATTTTCTTGATAACTTACGGCTTTTGTAGCAATTCATTAATTACAACTTTAATTTTGTTGGTATAAACTTTCAGTAGTTTGTTTTTCAGTTTCAACGTTCTGTAGGTTTCTGGCAACAGATATCAACACACTTTTAATGTCTAATAGTGTAGTTAATAACTGTGTTCCACGATTTTTAACTCCGAATTCCATCAAGATTCATCGATTTTCTTGAAATTTCAACAATAGAAAATACCTTAACAAACAAAATGCGCCTACGCCCTTAACAAGTAAAATCTGCTTACCTTACACCAAAATATGACTTTACCCTGGGAATCCACCCCAGCTGGGGTCGAGAACCTTTATATTGAAAATAACGTCAAAAATCGACAGAAAGATACACTCTATCTACTAAAAAAATTTCTCTAAAATTTTTTTCGAAAAATCGATACCTATCAAATTTAATAACTACTACACAGGGTAGTTTTTAATCAATGGCAAGACTTAATCTTGATTGAAAATTGAAATTTTTCATATGTTTTCAACCGATGTTTCACGAATAACTCAAAAACTTTGCATTTGATCGAAAACACTGTAAGATAATGAAATATATATGTTATAAAAAACAAAGAGATTGCTTTTTCGCTGTAAGTCTAATAAAAACCGAATTATAACTCATTAAAGGTGAAAAGTAGGTATTTAACGAAACATTTTCAAAATTTAAAATAAAATAATGGAAAAACGGTCAATTTTACAGGAAATTCATTTTTTGAAGTATGTACTTGAAAAAGTATTAAAACGAGACTTTGTAGAACTCTTGTAGAATTTTTAGTCTTTTTTGCCAAACTTCTGGTCATTCTTTCTTAACCAACACCAACACAGGTGACGGTCGTAATGTCCAACATTTATAAATATAGCAATTGATAACCATTCAAATATTAAAATTGCTTGTTTTAAGATTTTTTTTATTTAGTTTGATGCCTCGACCATTAATGGTCATTGGTAATGGTATAGTACGGTTGAATTCGCAATCAGTTAGTGTAATGTGTAAAGTGTGTGTTAAGTAAATGTCTTGTTGCTTAGTAAAGTCGACTTCATTGTCTTTACAAAGAGGCGCTAATTGTATCGGAACGTCTGCGGTCCTTTTGATAAGTACCGATCCCACAAGGATAGAAACTATTTTCATTTTTTGATTTTTCATTCATCAAAAAGATTTTATGCAGCAAAGATTTGACATTGGCCCTCAGAATAAGGCTAATGTTATGTACACGTACACAGTGTGCTTTACTATGGCGCTGAATCATGGACATTAAACCGAAATGCAATAAATCGATTTAACGCCTTTAAAATGTGGACATTTAGAAGAATGTTAAGGATTTAATGGGTAGAGTCACGAATAGAGTCACGAATATAGAAGTGTTAAGGAGAATAGGCAGAGAGCAATATCTCGGACATGTGTTAAGAGGCGAAAGATACAACATCTTGAGACCCATAATTCAAGGAAAAATAGGGAGGAGGAGAAGCGTAGGAAAGAGACGCATTTCCTGGTTGAATAACCTGAGAGAATGGTTTGGTTTCAGCTCAATCAACTGTTCAGAGCAGGTGCCTCGAAGGTCAGAATAGCCATGATGATTCCCATCGTTCGTCGCGGAGACGTCACTTAAAGAAGAAGAAGACAAGCCCAGGAATTAGAAAAGTTTCTTTTTAAAAATGTACAGTCAGGAAATAACAAATACTAAAACTTCTACGTAGAGTGTACATGCGCTTCTGCTACCTTGCTCACTTTTTTTTTTCACTTGCTACCATACTGTCATCATGTGAACAAGTCGAATTAGAGCTCAGATGGTACCTAGAGCATATTACATGGAATACTTTGAACAGCCATGCTTAAGTACGAATATTTCATCTATGTTTCCTTGATAGACCAGTAAGGATCTGCGATAAAACGTCTATTTTTGGATGTGAGAGGTGGCATTCGCACTTTTGCAGATAAAGTTAGGTGACGCCTTCAGTAATAATAATTGACTTATGCTCCTTCTCAAATATGCCCGGAACATTAATAAAAAAATTAAAATATTTAAAAATTTCGAAAAACATCGATTTTTTTTCTGATTTCTTTACTTATGACTTTAAAACGATTCGTTTTGGAACAAAGTCGTAGAGAAATAAAATAAAGATAATTGAATTTTGTATGATATACGACTGATAAAAAATGTCTTAAGGTATTACCTTTTCTGCAATATAGCAATAAATACAAAATAAGGGGGCAAAATAAGTATGTTGTTATTCAATATTTTTTAACCACTTTGGTGGCACTTAGAACCTTAGTAATTCGCTTAGGAAATTATTTGTAACTATTTGTAATTATTTGTTATTTTGCATAATAAATTTGCAATCTAAATGTTTTTAAAAAAGTTCAAATGTTTAAAAATCTTTCTGAACAAAAAGTAGACCATTTAGAAGTTGGCTAATTTTTTTACATATAAAGAGGTACTCTACCTATCTAATACACTTTACAGAATTAAAATCGGATTATTTAAGGGGCCTCAGCAATGTTTTAAATTTATAAACAATTGTTTGGCTTATAAACAAATAGCTTTGTTTAATAATAAAAAACTAATTTTTAGCAATGCAAATAATTAAAATGGGTATAATTTGACTTAAACTTTCAAATTCTGTTATTTTTTAATCAAACGTTATTCGCGTTCAAAAATTGCAATTTCTCGATTTTTTAAAGTTACACCGCGTTTATCTCGGAAACTATGCATCCTACGAAAAAACTTGTAAAAACATTTTTTGCTTAGAATTACCCAAGAAATACAAAAAAATGTTTTATTTTGCAAAAAAAACGATGTTATGTAATTTCTCAAGTTCTTTGTTTATAGCAATCTTATCGACATCCGGATCAACTGTTACCCAAAAAATTCGTGTTCTACGGGTCAAAATACATAAAAAAACTTGGGTAAGTCCATCTAAATAAAGGAGCCCGTAGCACCCCCTCCTGGCCACAGCACTAATTTGTTTATAAGCCAAAAAATTGTTTATAACTTTAAAACATTGCTGAGGCTGCTTAAATAATCCGATTTCAATTCTGTAAAGTGCAATAGATAGGAGGAGTACTTCTTTATATGTAAAAAATTGGCAAATTTCTGTATGTTCTAGTTTTTGTTGTGAAAGATTTTAAAAATTTGAATTTTTTAAAAAAAGTTTAGATTGCAAAATTATTATGCAAAATCTAGTAAGTCAATTTTAATGAAATTTGGTGTACGGTTTTAGCACATTACAAAAATTTTGAATTAGGAAAAAGTGAAATGTGTCATGGCCTACTTATTTCCAAATTTTGGTGCACTATCTCGATCCTGATCACAAAAAATAATAAAAACCGCGACTTTGACCCCTTATAACTACCCTCGTGCCCCACTCTAGTTTCCGCCCGTTGGGGAAAGTCGTGTACACAACTAATTCAACATATCCCCGTATAGTTTTTCCATATTACTTATCACGCACAAAATCCGCTCCCAGCTCTTAGACTAAAGGGTTTTTACCCACATATTTTTATAATATTTTATTTTGGTGGTTAGCATGCTAGATCACGTAAGTACTGATGATGATTGGTCAACCAATCGAAAACTAGTTCTGTGATGTAGCCTTTTTAGGGATTTTAAATATATACCTTTTATAAATGATTTTATTCGTTTTTTTTTGTATTATATGGTATACAGCCACCTAGAGGAAAACTTTTCCTTGTGGATTTTTAACTAAGCAACAACATTTTTGTTTATTTATTAATATTTTTTATATTTTGACAACGGCATCCGATTTGGACGGATTCTATCGGATAACTATTTCCCATTAAAAATAGTTAATTACAAAAATGCCACAAGAAAATAGCTTCAGAACAACATTATTTTGAAAGGTCACAGTTTGCCTCACAAGTTCATTTTCCCGGGATTTGCAACAATCTAACTATCCTTGTATCTTCGTATAGTCGTATTAGACGGAGAGCTAGAGCCGAAAAATCATCGTCATAAGTAATATGGAGTTTTTCCTGTGAAATGTGTCCATTGTATATTGACAATTATGACCCCTTTCAGGCTGACACCTCAGTGGATACAGGAATTAGCAATAAGGGATGAAAGGGGAAAGTTAGTGCAGTCATTAAAGGTTTCCACCTCCTATTTTGTTAAACCTCCATCGATTTGCATGAAAATTGGTGACTAGTTAGTACATACCTCAAGAAACAAAACTGATTTGGTGCCACTTGCACTTTTACCCTGGTGGTGAATATCACCCCTCCCCGCAAGTGAAAACTATTTTATTAAAATAACGCCACAAATCGATAGAGGGAGAAATTTTAAGTAAAATTTGTTATATCATTAAAATAAATCAATACTTTTTGAGTCATTAAAGATCAAAGATTTGTCTATTTAAGAGCATATGCGTGAAGTTATGGATGATAAAAAGAACATGTTAATTAATTGTATGTTAGTAAAATATTATTTTTATATTATTTCGATATTTAATTGATTTTTTTTTTCATTATAAACTGAATATGTCCAGAAACTGGGGGAGTCCAATAATGGATACATTTGACATATTCGAATACACTTTTGCTAAATTTATAATATCGAAATAATATAAAAATAATATTTTAGTAACATACAATTAATTAATATTTTCTTTTTATCATCCGTAACTTCACGCATGTGCTCTTAAACAGACAAATCTTTGATCTTTAATAACTCAAAAAGTATTGATTTATTTTAATAACAGACAAATCTTTGATCTTTAATAACTCAAAAAGTATTGATTTATTTTAATAACATGATATAACAAATTTTACTTATAATTTGTCCCTCTATCGATTTGTGGGGTTATTTTTAAAAAAATCGTTTTCACTCCCGAGAAAGGGTGGTATCCACCCCCAGGGTAAAAGTGCAAGTTGGCACCAAATCATTTTTATTTCCTGAGGTATGTTGTAACTAGTCACCAATTTTCATGCAAATCGATGGAGGTTTAACAAAATAGGAGGTGAAAACCTTTAAAGACTACACTAACTTTCCCCTTTCATCCCTTATTGCTACTTCCTGTATCCACTGAGGTGTCAGCCTGAAAGGAGTCATAATTATCAATATACAATAGACACATTTCACATGCCAAACTCCATATTACTTATGACGATGATTTTTCGGCTCTAGCTCTTAGACTATATATGCCTAGTAGAAAATAGCCATCAAAGTTTCAGCTGTTGAAATCGTCCTATTCTTAAAGCTAATATTATAGCTGTCTTGGCGATGACAATCGAAAAACACTTAAATGATCAGAAACGTCTCATATGTATCGTGTACGTCTTAAGGGACGTGAATAATATATATATACGACGCTGTCAGAAATAGATATTTAATGTCGCGTTAGTTCCAAGAATTTTATTTTCCATCTTCAACTTTTCACAAGTTCATCCAACTCCCAAGTTTTGTGCGACTTCGTTTTAAAAAGAAATCATAACTTATTTCAATTCCATTTAGATTTTTAGAGAAAGTTTTCCAGTTTGTAATGCTGGATGTGGTCGGGTATCAAACTTTCAGTTTTGATATTTGAATTGGTTTTGCTTTAACCATTTATGGAAAACTGTTAACGTTGTTACACAATTTTTATTGTCCTTTGTTATAAAAGTTCAATTCCACATCTAAATTGTTTTGCATTGTACCAAAGAAAACAGGAAAATTGGTATCCTAATGTACATACAATGTGAATCAAAAGTATGGAATAAATTCATTATTTCAGAAACAGACGACTTTTAAATGTCTTGTTACTTAGTCTTATAGTCCAGGGCGCATCTGTTTTGAGATGGACGTTGAGAGGTGACTCAAATTTTTTTGCAGAAATTGCTTAAAAATAAATCAAATAATAATATTTGAGTTATCCTCCCTCTTAAAAAGGTCCGGAACATTGTTTAAATAATCAAAATGTCACAAAATTAAGGAAAAATTCGATTTTTTTTTCGTTTTTTGATTATAACTGTAAAAGTATTCATTTCCGAGAAAAGTTTTACTGACATAAAAGTTGCGTAATTAAATTTCCTACAATATAGAATTGGTAAAAATTTTTAAAAATAGTCACCCTTGTTGCAAAATAGCAATAATTGCGAAAAAACCATACAAAAACAAGTATTCGCATTTTACGTTATTCAACCATTTATACTATACTTAGGATCTTCATATTTCACCCAGAAAAACTTTATGATTTAGTAAAGCAATACTGTAAATTTTATTAAGATCAGTTCAATAGATTTTGCAAAATAAATTTTGCAATCCAGCTTTCGCAAAAAAAATTCATTTTTTCAAAATGTTACAGGACTGAAAATAAAGCAGATAGCAAGTTGAAATTTTTTTTTGCTTATAGAAGTGTACTGTAGCTTTTATTTGAAATTTGCAAAATTAAAATCGATTAATTACCACGGTGTCAGGAATTTTTTAAATAAACATTAATTTTTGGTGCTACGCGCAGGACAGCGGTGTTCGATTCACATAAGTTGATTTCCACCAAAATTTCTTCTAATCTTTATCTAATATTTATATTATTTTCTTACTCTATATTTTGTTGTATTTTAATATTTTAATTCCACAAAAATCAAACTAATTTTATTATTGTTTGTGAAATATTGTTTAAACAATTGCATATGTTTAAAAATAATAAACTTTTATTCTCTAAGTTAAAATATATTAAAAATAAAGTTTTTGCTAATAAAAGTGTTATTTTAAAGGATATAGTATGTGTTTTTATTTTGTAATAAACAAATTTATTAATTTATACCGAAATTTAATAAAAATTAAAATGTATCAATCATTATCAAAGGTCATTAGAATGCCCAATAAGAGCAAACTATCCGCTGTCCTGCGCGTAGCACCAATAATGAATGTTGATTTAAAAAAATTCCTGACGCCGTGGTAGTTAATCAATTTTAATTTTGCAAAAGTGCAAATGAAAGGTACAGTACACTTCTATACGGAAAAAAAATTTCAACTTGTTATCTGCTTTATTTTCAGTCCTGTAACATTTTGAAAAAATGAATTTTTTTTGCGAAAGCTGGATTGCAAAATTTATTTTGCAAAATCTATTAAACCGATCTTAATGAAATTTACAGCGTTATTTTACTGTATCATATAGTTTTTCTGGGTGAAATATGAAGGTCCTAAGTGTAGCATAAATGGTTGAAAAACGTAAAATGCGAATACTTGTTTTTGTATGTTTTTTTCGCAATTATTGCTATTTTGCAACAAGGGTGACTATTTTTTAAATTTTTAACCAATTTTGTGTTGTAGGAAATTTAATTAGGCAACTTTTATGTCAGTACAACTTTTCTCGGAAATGAATACTTTATAAGTTATAATCAAAAATCGAAGAAAAAAATCGAATTTTTCCTTCATTTTTTGACATTTTAATTATTTAAACAATGTTCCGGACCTTTTTGAGAGGGAGGATAACTCAAATATTATTATTTAATTTATTTTCAAGCAATTTTTCCAAAAAAATTTGAGTCACCTCTCAACGTCCAAATGTGCTAATATTTTTACAGATGAGCCCTGGTCTATTAGTCAAGTCTACTTCATTGCCTTTACAAAGAGACGCTAATTGTATCCGAACGTCTGCGGTCCTTCCGGTGAGTAAGTACCGATCTCACAAGGATAGCACCATGCTAATTGCTATTAGTTGTCGAGGCATTAAGCTAAATAAAAAAAATCTTATGAGAGAGGTAATCATGATTTTTGAAGTTATACTTCTTTAGGCACGAGGGTGAATTTTTACATTCCCTGACGCATGCGCACACCGACAGTATGGTATTAGTTGCTACATATTTTAAGTTATGTAGCGCAAATAAGGTGTGCGTGAAATGAATATATTATAAGTGTTTTTAGTAAATATATTAATTATAATTTTTATGTCTGTGGATTTGTCTTCCTCCTAATAAGTGTTATTGAAAATGTTTATTTTCAATTAATGTATCTGTCACCGTGATTGTAATTATGTCCGAGAAATGATCGACTGAATACAAAAACGGTGGTAGCTGATCGGTAGAGCATTCGCCTAAGGACCGGAAAGTCCCCTGTTTAAATCCGGACAAAATCATAACCTTTTTTTTTTAATTTTAATTTTTGGTATTCTTTTGTTCTTTCTAAAATTAGTTTAATATTTAAATACAGTACAAAAAAACTGTTTAAAATAGATAGGCATATTGATTTCGTTGAAATCATAATATGACGTAGATTATATTATATTAGAAGTATAACTTCTTACGTGCGTACAAAGTACACACACATTCTTTTTTTTTAATTGTTGCCCCAAGAACTATATAATTTTATACGTATTTTGAAAAAAAAATTATTTTTACCAATGTCAAAAATATTTTTTTTTAATGTAAACATAATTTTTTTTAATTATTTATTTTAAATATTCAAATTTTTGGACCTCTTTACTAATATTTTACATAAAGTGAATTTTAAATATATTAAATATATACCGATTAATTGCAATAAGGGAAGAAAGTAGCTTAGTTGTTTTTCAAGGAAAATATAGGAATCGACATTATTTTCCTCATAACTTCTTCTTCTAGAGAATTCTCGCATTACTCGCAGGTCTCGTTTTAATACTTTTTTTAAGTACCTACAATAATATTCAGAATTTATTGTTTTACCAGTTTGCAAGTAATCCACAAACAAAATTCCTCTCGCATCCTAAAAAACTGATGTTAACACCTTCTTGGCCGATTTCTGGCCTCTCGTTTAGTATACCACGCTATATTTATACCACGTATAAATAACCACGCTTTTAGACGGTTTTTCGCAAATAACTCAAATTTTAAGTATTTTGTCGATAAAGCATTCTTAGCAAAAATATAGCCTATAAAAAATTTTAAAAAATAGTGAATATATCACGTTTTTTTATTTAGTAGAAGCAGAGTTATAGCTAATGAAATATAGGTTCATATTCGTCAAATTCCAAGTGGAATACTTTAACGTGAAATAACCAAAAATGAAGCACATTTCGGGGAAAACTCATTTAAACTTATTTAAAGTATTTAAAAAAAGCTTCATTTTTGTTTTATAAAAAAAATTTCTAGCATCAAAATTAAACAAGTTACGCTCAAAATAAAGTTAGTCCCTTTTGGTTTTGGTAAAAAAATCGAGAAAATCACCCCCTAATTAGTATCTTAAATGAACTTAATCGTAACGACTTCACAAGTTTCTTGACTCGTGTATATATTGTTTATATGATCTGTAAGTTTCATCGGTTCAAAGTCCTTATTATTGAAACGGCTGTAGTTAAAAGGGGTTGAACGAGTCACTGATCACGAATGTATGCAAATTTAGAAACACCAAATCTTGATCAATTTTTGTCTAACAGAAAAACAAAAAAATACATGATATTCAGAAAAGCAAATCTGACTTTTTTTTGTATTTCGAGACTTTTGGTATCTCGAACAATTAAGTTATTTTGAAAAAAAGCATATTTTTCAAATTTTAAATTTTTAAAAATTTTACTTTGAAACCAAATTTTTTCAAAAATAAACACTTTGAATCGATGAAACTTACAGATCATATAAACACAATATAAGTAAAATAATTTATGGAGCGGCAACGATTAATTTCATTAAAGTTGCTAATTAGGGGGTGGTCTTCCCGATTTTTTTTTGCAAAAACAAAAGGGACCAACTTTATTTTGAGCGTAACTTGCTTAAATTTAATGCTAGAAACTTTTCGTAAAAACAGAAATAAAGCTTTTTTTAAACACTTTAAAAAAGTTAAAATGGGTTTTCCCCAAAAAGTGCTTAATTTTTTGGATATTTCACGTCGAAATATTCTATCTGAAATTTGGTGAATATGAATCTATATTTCATTGGCTATAACTCTGGTTCTACGAGATCCAGAGACCTAACGCGTACACCATTTTTTTTACTTTTTTATAGGCTATATTTTTCCTAAGAACGGTTTTTTCGACAAAATACTTACTTTTTGAGTTATTTGCGAAAAACCGTCTAAAAATGTGGTTATTTTGTTGAAAAATGAACATATTCACTCGCAAATAACTCGAAAAGTGTTGACTTGGCGAAAAAGCTCTATAGAACAAAAGTTACTTAAAATTAGTCAGTTTACCCATTTCCGGAGTTGTTTTGGACATATATTTTTTCACCCCCAAGAGGGGGTGAAAGTCACCCCCAGGGCAAAAGCACACGTCGGCACAATATCACTTTTTTTCTTTGACATGTAAGCTATGCGTATGACAAATTTCATGTCAATCCAAGCGGTTCTTTAAAATTTAGAGCAAAAACCGTGAAAGAATGGACTATTATGAAAACGCTCTAAATGTTGCTGAGAAAGTCGCATTCGATTGTGTTTTTATTCAGTTGTTGGCGAATGCGGCAACCATAGGGCTTTTCATCGATTGTCATTTGTTTCGAGCTTCTGTCATATGTTGTATAATCTGCGTATAATATTAATATACACGCATTAGACGACATTTAACATCGAAACAAAAAATGACTGTGAATGAAAAGCCCTATTGTAAACACAGCGTTCTGAACCATAGAGGTATATATTAACATACAATTTAATTATTGTATAATTTATTTTCTGTTGATTTCTTTCAAATTCTCTAATTTTGTCGTAAATAAATATTTACGTGACGTCATACTTCGGTGTACGGAACATACTCTACGCCACCTACTGGCGAATATGACCTCGCGTTCTGAGAGTTTGACTTTCTCCTCTTTGAATGAGAGAGGAATGATTGGCACTTGGCTTGTGGCTGTATGTGAGGTTGGTATGGTACCATAAAATGGCGGATGATTTCCATCCAACTTATTTTATTCAACATCAATTTTAAAGTGAAAAGTTACCACAAATGGTTGTCTGGAGTAGGGAGACATGTGGGTGACACAACTCCTCTTGGAGTCTGAATAGAAATCATCCTCCATTTGGAAGAAATATATGAAGTCATAGCTCTTTAAACATCTCGAGAAGCCCTGAGACAGTCACAGCCAAATCAATCTGGGAGTATGTCGTTGGGAGCAAGCTATTGGAGCGTTCCAACTCAATTTTCGTCTGGACACCTGAGCCTACAGGAGGCATGATTTTTCACCATCCTGGTGCTCATTTTCGAGGATGCAGCAGCAACCTTTTAGGAGTCGTCTGGGTTTGTTTGGGAACAATTAGTTTGGTGATTTGAGTAACTTTTGTGTTTTATATTTCGGACTTTTGATTTAATGCACTATGTAGAGTGAGCCTACCCTCCGCGCTTCCTGACGACAAGATCTCATGGACTGGTTTGCGGTATCTCTCTCTAGCACATTGTATCGAGAAACTAAGATGACATTAAGTGTGAGTATAGGCACGGAAGGGGAGGACAACTGTCGCAGCTTTACTATGCGTAAGAGTGAAACAGCACTAATCCAAATAAAAAAGATGGTGTCGTCACTTCGCTCTGAATGACACTCTGTCTATGATAATATATAAGTCTATGTTCTGAACCCCAATACTTCAATCAAAATATTGCTTACACTGTCCAATGAGATGATTAGGGCTTTTACCAAAATCTCTTTAAGTCACTCGGTGATTTTCCAATATCATATCATGTATTTTGCCTACGATTTCTGGCAGGGCTGCTTTATCCATTAGGCAATATAGGCAGCTGCCTAGGGCGGCAAATTGTGAGAAGGCGGCACAGGGGCTTGAAATTTTGATTGGGGGGGGGCAAGCATTATAATATACAATACATTATATATTATATGATGTAATAATGAAAACTGAAAGTATTTTTTGTAAATTTCAGTCATTTTCAGTTTCAGGGGAGGGGGCAACTGCCTCCCCTAACCCTATCAAATGACGCCCCTGGGGCGGCTAAAATACTGTACAAAAAATATTTTTATTTAAAAATTAAAATCGAATAACAAATATGTATATTCATCATTCATCCATCAATTAAATAGAAGTGGGCGTTCGTTTCTAAATAAAAGAAATTGCATTCACATCAAAAATAAAACAAACATAGCATTCTGTTATCTTAAACCTAACACTATTCATCAAAAAAAAAACGGAAGTCATAAATTTAGTGATTATTGGGCCGCCAGAAGCTCCGCAAACACGGTCGGTGAATTGACTGAAAACATCAATATTGCACATATTGCAGAAACTAAAGATTACCAGTAGGAAATCGAGTTAGAGTTAGGATTTTCAAACTGTATTATTACAAGGAGATAACATTCGTGTCGTCGCACTGATATAATACTCCAGTCAGGGAAATAAGCAAGAAATAGACCATGTTCGGGACAATGAAATTAATATCAAGCTAGCTGACTACTTTTTTAGTTATTGTGGACTTGATATCTATAGGACTTGGACCTATAGGATGAAAACATTGAAAACCTTCATGTTTCCTGTCTAGAGATCGTGTTTTTTAATTATTAACAATTTGGTGCAATCAATGCGATTTTCTCCATTTTTTGCACTCAATTAAAAAGCTAAATAGTTGACATAAAATTACAAAATTTATTTTTTTAGAACATTGAAAAACCTTCACAATGACGATTTTTGAAAGTCAAAAAGTGAATTTGTTGCTTCGTAAACTGCAAAATAACTGAAAATCGTTATTTATTAATAACTTTTCCTAAAACTAACTTAGAACTGTAGTGTTTCGCTTTACTCAAAGTTGGGTATTGGGATACATAACAAACTCCCAAGATTTGAGACCGATCCATTAATTAGTTTAAAAGTTAGGTATTCTATTTGTTTATCCCAGAGACCTTTGTTTTGCAAGAACAAATGACAGAAAATAATGAAGGTAGGACAATTCTGCGTATGCCAAATGAAAGTAGAAAAGTGATCCTATCAAAATGTATTAAGAAAAGATAAAAAATTATCTAATATAGTAAAAAATACTAGTTTATAAACATTTACAAAACATCTTCTTACATAGGTATTCGGAAAGATGATATTTTACTCGAATTTTTAAAAATGTAGTTCAAATGATGATTAGTCATAGTAAGTGAAGGGGGAGCTTCTGCATTGATTGCACTAAATTGTTAATAACTAAAAAACGAACGCGAACTCTAGGCAGGAAACATGTAGGTTTTCATCCTATAGGTCAGCAATTAAAACAGTTGTCAGCTGCCTGGCGGGAGCCGAAAAATGCACGAGTTCAAAAACTAAAAAAGCAACTAAACTACTACCATTTTCTATATCTTGGGATCTACTCAATGAATTTTGATATTTCTTCTTTCAATTTGTATGTACTTTTGTGTAAATTACAAATATGCAATTTGTCTAGACATTTATTATAGGTCTGGATCCCGCGTATGAAAAAAAAGTTGATTAATAGCAAGCTGAAAATTTGTTAATAGCTTAAGGGTGTCTAGTCGGACAAACTTTGATATATGGGAACACTGGAACAGGGGAAGTTTTAATTGTGGAACAGGTTAAAAATTTGGAACGGTCAGACCACGAAAACGGCACATCTATTTTGTCCGACAGAACAGACTTAAACTCTTCGAACAGAGATTAAACTCTCATGCAAAAATCAGACTTCTATTTATCACCAAATGGGCGTTTTAATGAGTGGAACATGTAGAATATGTCAAATGACAGGAATTATGACAGGTGATAAATAGCAGTCTGATTTTTGCATGAGAGTTTATTCTCTGTTCGGAGAGTTTAAGTCTGTTCTGTCGGACAAAATAAATGTGCCGTTTTCGTGGTGTGACCGTTCCAAATTTTGAACCTGTTCCACAATTAAAACTACCCCTGTTTCAGTGTTCCCATATATCAAAGTTTATGCGACTAGACACCCTTAAGCTATTAACAAATTTTCAGCTTGCTATTAATTAACTTTTTTTTCATACGCGGGATCCAGACCTATTAATTAATAAACAGTCTAATTTTTTAAACAAATTTTGAAAAAATAATATTTTCTCAAAAATCCATTTTTTGTAATGATACTATCATTATTAATCATAGAAAAAGTTAAGGTATACTTTAATGAATAAATTATGTTCAATAAATTATTATTTAATAAAAATAATTTATTTATTAAAATATAGGTACTTTAACTTTTTCTATGAACATTAATAGTATGATAGAATTGATTAAAAAAATGACATAACCCAGACATCCAAAGTGAAAGTTATACTCCAACACCAAATTGTTCTATATCGTCCATATAATGTTCAGAAAAAAGTCACACCTTTTTGAGCGTCGGGTTTGGGGGGGAGAGGGGGGAGAAGCCGGAAATTCGTAGTTTTTTACGTTTTTCGTCAATATTTCTAAAACTATGAGGTTTAGCATGAACAACCTTTTATACAAAAATGTTCTACAATAAATCTGAAATAAAAAATGCCCCTATACATAATCCTTCTAAAATGAACGATTCCAAAGTTACGGAGGTAGTATAGTATAATTGGTCCAAAAAAAGGCCTAACCTAGACATCCAAAGTAAAAGTTTTCCTCCAACACCAAATTGTTCTATATGATCCACATATTGTTCAGTAAAATGTTACACCATTTTGAGCGTCCGGTTTGGGGGGGGAGATGGGGGAGAAGTCGGTAAATTAGTTATTTCTTTACGTTTTTCGTCAATATTTCTTAAAATATGTTTAAGCGTAAACAATGTTATATACAAAAACGTTCTACATAAAATTTAAAACAAAAATGGTCCTATCCTTAATTGTTATAAAATCAACGGTTCCAGAGTTACGGAGGGTGAAATGTGGAGGTTTTCGATATTTTTTATATTTCTTGGGCAATTGAAGATGATTTTGGGTAGTGAGGTTGACGTTTCTTCAAGTGCTTATCACTAACATACCATCGGCCACTGAAATATCAAATCCTGTTAAAGAAAATTTCTTTCAATCAGTAAAAATATTATAAATTTCTCAAAAAATATAAAAAGTATCGAAAACCTCCACTTTTCACCCTCCGTAACTGTGGAATCGTTGATTTTATAACAATTATGTATAGGACCTTTTTTGTTTTAAATTTAATGTAGAACATTTTTGTATAGAACATTAAAGCATATTTTTAGAAATATTGACGAAAAATATAAAAGACTACTAATTTACCGATTTCTCCCCTATTTACCCCCCAAACCGGACGCTCAAAATGGTGTAACTTTTTACTGAATAATATCTGGACCATATAGAACAATTTGGTGTTGGAGGAAAACTTTTACTTTTAATGTGTGGGTTAGGCCTTTTTTGGACCAATTATACTATACTACCTCCATAACTTTGGAACCGTTCATTTTAGACGGATTATGCAGAGGACCTTTTTTGTTTCAAATTTAATGTAGAACATTTTTGTATAGAAGGTTGTTCATGCTAAACCGTATAGTTTTAGAAATATTGACGAAAAACTTAGAAAACTACGAATTTACCGATTTCTCCCCCCTCTCCTACATAAACCCGACGCTCAAAATGGTGTGACTTTTTTCTGAACATTATGTAGACCATATAGAACAATTTGGTGTTGGAGGATAACTTTCACTTTGGATGTCTGGGTTTGGATCTAGTTATACCATACTATAATGATATGATTAAGAAAATAGGTACCTAATACATATTTGGAAAAAAATAATTTTTTCAAGAAATGTTTAAACAAATTAGACCCTGTATTAATTAATACATTTATAATAAAATTGCATATATGTAATGTATGTAGAAATTACATACAAATTAAATTGTTAATAATTAAAAAACGGACGTGAACTCTAGACAGGACACGGGTAGGTTTTCTTGCTATAGGTCTACAATAATTAAAAAAGTAGTCAGCTACCTGAATATTTTAGTTAGATACAGTGGAACCTCGATAACTCGGATTAATCGGGACCGCGGCCGATCCGGGTTATCGAAAATCCGAGTTAGCCGGAGAGCATTGTAAAAATTAATAAAATACGGTATCCTTATAGATAAAGTCCGTTATAATTAAAATAACATGAAATATATATGCACAGTACACATATCTAACTTACCTATTATAGTTGTATATTGTATAGAGTATAGTATAGACAGTATAGAAAGAGTATTGTTCATTTCTAGGTAAAAAAAACTCAGTCAGTTTCGGCTGTGTCAATTTCGTCTGCCATCGGAAGGATGTTATGTTATTTAAGAACAGTGGCTCTTTCATTGTTTAAACTTTAAAAGACCATTGTTCTAAAAATAATTTTTTAAAAGACAGTTGAAAATAAATAAAGGAATAAAAGGTGCCTGTTGTTTGCGATAGCCCGATAATGGATAATCTGCTGCCGCCGTGTGCCATGAGTCATCTTTACCGTATAGTTCAAATTACAATACACAAATACCCATTATCTCTCAAATATTATATTATGGTCAAAGCCAAGTTTTATCAATGAAACTCGATATTTTTAAGACATTCCAGAAGCGGCTACAGATAAAATGTTTTTAACATAATACATACATTTTTATTGTTGAAATGTTTGTCTGATGAAAATCGGTCCGAGTTAGCCGGACTTCCGGGTTATCGGGGGCCGACTTATCGAGGTTCCACTGTATTATGAAAATGATGTAACAGTGTGAAGTAGCTTCAGTGAAATAACAGTTAAAAAATAACGGCTACTGCTATCGCAACACATTCCTATCTTATACTAGTGCAAATTGCAAATTATACATAATCATAATTTTTCATTTTTATGTAAAACATTCTGTGTTTATTTTCACCGGTCAAAAGTGAATTCATACCATACTGTGATCAGTGTGATTTTTGTTCTTCTCACTTGTGTAAAATATTATTTTTTTAAAATTCTACGTTCCTCATTTTAATACATTTCCAAACAATACATTTCTTATTTAAGGGACCGTTCAAGTATTACGTAACGCAGGTTAGGGGGGTCAAAAATCTTCAAAAATTGCGTTACGTAGGGGGGGAGGGGGTCAAAAATCTTCAAAAATCTTCAAAAATCGCGTTACATAATGCTTGAACGCTCCCTAAATAAAAAATTCTGCTTGCATTTTTTTTCGCAAAAATGGTACATGTTTGAAGGGCGGCTACTAGAGAATTGCCTAGGGCGGCAATTGACCTAAACGCGGCCCTGATTTCTGGTGTTGTTGCTGTTTTTGGACGTCCTTGACGTGAATCGTCTTCAAGTCTTATACGATCACGTTTAAATTAAGCAACCCATTCTTGTACTGTACTAATTGAAGGCGAAGAGTACTGAAACATTTTAAACATTCGTTAATAAATTTCCTTTGCTTTTAAACCTTCCAAAAATAAAAATTCAATAACTGCACGATATTTGATTGTTTCCATTGTAAAACAAGCTGAAAATGCGAGCATTATTATAACGAAAACTTTGTTTATTTTCGTATTTTAATTCATAATATGGAAAATTGCTATTATAAAAAGTTGTTTAGAATTAAAAATTATGTTTTAATGTGCAATTATATCATTCTAATTTAAATATTTTGAACTATAAAGGTACTTTACTTTTGATCGAAATTAATATTTTTTATGTACCTCGTATAGAATTAATAAAATTTACGAGGAAAATAAACTTCCTGTAGCTGGCTGCATACCATAAATCACAAAAATACCAAGTTTCTTGTAAAAGGTATATATTAAAATACCCTAAATAAGGGTCACAATACAAAACGTTTTCGGATTAAGGAATCCATCATCAGTGTTTAAAGCCAAAATTTGCATGCCTGAGCCACCAAAATGTGTAGGGTAAAAACCCTTTAAATGTAAATAATAAAGATATTTTACATATTTATATAAAATTCATCGGATGTTATAGATAAACCTGGATGTTACCCAGGGCAACACAGGACTCTCCCCACGTGGTTGGAACTTTTTTTGGAGAAAACCTCACATATTGGATTTCAATGGCCAACTATTGGCCTCACAATATGTGAGGTTTTCTCCAAAAAAAGTTCCAACCACGTGGGGAGAGTCCTGTGTTGCCCTGGGTAACATCCAGGTTTATCTATAACATCCGATGAATTTTATATAAATATGTAAAATATCTTTATTATTTACATTTAAAACTATTGAGTTGGCCATTGAAATCCAATATGTGAGGTTTTCTCCAAAAAAAGTTCCAACCACGTGGGGAGAGTCCTGTGTTGCCCTGGGTAACATCCAGGTTTATCTATAACATCCGATGAATTTTATATAAATATGTAAAATATCTTTATTATTTACATTTAAAGGGTTTTACCCTACACATTTTGGTGGCTCAGGCATGCAAATTTTGGCTTTTAAACACTGATGATGGATTCCTTAATCCGAAAACGTTTTGTATTGTGACCCTTATTTAGGGTATTTTAATATATACCTTTTACAAGAAACTTGGTATTTTT